>NW_006775616.1:1134783-1190929 GCF_000442215.2 Lipotes vexillifer | reverse complement strand
TGGTACGGGGGCCTCTCACTGCTGTGGCCTCTCCCATTGCGGAGCACAGGCTCCGGATGCGCAGGCTCAGCAGCCATGGCCCCGGGGCCCAGCCGCTCTGCAGCATGTGGGATCTTCCCAGACCGGGGCACGAACCCGTGTCGACTGCATTGGCAGGCGGACTCTAAACCACTGCGCCACCAGGGAAGCCCTCTTATCTTCTTGTATTGTTTCCATCCCTCTGATGAAATTCTCCACCTAGGTACACAGGCAAGCCATTTGTTCCACTAGATCCTTCATACTTATTTTAATGTCCTTATCTGATAATTCCAACCTCTATGCCATTATTCAGGCTGTTTCAATAGTCTTCTCTTTTAACTGTGTGTCACGTATTTTCTTCCCTTTTCATGTGTCATGTAATTTTTATTTTGTACTGGGCATTTTATGCAAAAGAATATGGAGACTAAATAAGTCATACTTATTCCCTCCAATGGCAACGTCTTCTTTTCTCAGGATGCCAATGTGAAGAATTATAGTCTAGCCAATAGTGGAACTTGATCTGGTTTTGGTGGCAGTTTTGATTATTTTCAGTTCATCATTTGCTTCAAACATTTTTTGATGAGGAGAAGAAATTTCCTTTCAGTTCAGCTTGGGATCTGAGTTTGGCAAGACTTCAGAGCTCTTTCTTTCTTCTTTCTTTCTTTTTCTTTCTTTCTTTCTTTCTCTCTCTCTCTCTTTCTTTCTCTCCTTTCTTTCTTTCTTTCTTCCTTCCTTCCTTTCTTTCTCTCTTCCTCTCTCTCTCTCTTTCTCTCTTTCTTTCTCATAGCACAGCATGTGGGAACTTAGTTCCCTGACTAGGGATCAAAACTGCACACCCTGCATTGGAAGCACAGAGTCTTAACTACTGGACTGCCAGGGAACTCCTCAGAGCTCTCTTCATGCTTTACCGTTGAGCTCACACGTTTCTGAATTGTGGCATATATTTCACTTCTTTCCAGCTGGATCCCAGATTTTGGGTCACTGGGGATTTCTTTTGGCTCTTCAGTCCTGCTGCCACATTTCTGGGCTTTGGGAGATTTCTTGTTACTCTGCTCCCCTGCCCGTCAGCATTTGGGAGAATCTCTGCAGTATTCCCGGTAAAGACCCAGAGAGCCTTGAAAGAAGTTCTCTTAGCTATTATGCCCTGAGCTCAGACTTTGCAGGGTGACTATAGGGTCCAAATGAAGGTCTAGAATGCCATAGAAGGAAATTTCTCTCCTCTGCTGCCCTACTCTTAGCCTTGATGGCCAACCTTGCACTCATTAAGGTACAGTGTGACACAGTGAAATTGCTCTTTCTATCCTACCCTTGATGAAGACATTATGTCTCTCTCAGGTCTTCTTTCTTGATCCAGACCAGGCAAATTACCCCTGAGAATTTGGTCAAGGTCAATGGGAAGAGCTGGCAAGGAGACGGAAATTCTCTGCATGGTAGATTGGGTTTATTTAGTCTTCTTTGTATTTTTTAAGCTACAATTTTATAGCTTATACAGCTTGTTATCTTTGTTATGGTGGATGTTGGTCACTTGCAATCAGCTTTCTAATCAGAAGAAACAGTCTAATATAAACTTGCCTTAGAATTATATTTTTAGATTATTTCTTTCTTATCTCATCTGTTTTATTTTTTACTCTTTGCTCTTTATCATCTCAGTCTCTCTTAACTGCTTCTTACTTTTATTTCAAAGAGGCAATGTTTTCTTCAACTTATAAAGATGTAAGACAGTTCTATAAAATTTTTAAGCAAAAATATTAAAGACCATTTATCAAGTATTTAGGCTCTATGTAAGGTGTTTTACCTGAATTAGTTATTTGAATTCTAATAAGTAATTTTGAGGTACTCATTGTTATCTTCCTTTTCAAAACTGTGAACTGAGGCATAGAAGCATTAAGTTACACACTTAAGGTCATACCATTAAGTTAGTATATAATATAATTAGGGTTCTAACAGAGCTTTGTCCAATTCTAAATCTCATGTCCTTAAACACGATACTGTATTGTCTCTTGCGTTTGTATTTCCTTAAAACCAGTGACCCAAGAGCCTCAACTTCTGAGCCCGTGCACTCTAGAGCCTGTGCTCCACAACTAGAGAGATGCCTGCACGCCACAACTAGACGCAATGCAGTCAAATAAATAAACAAATAAATAAATATTTTAAAAAACCCCAAAACAGTGACCATTCACCAGAGTGAAGATACCCATGTATTTTCATAGGTACAAATACTGATTCTTAACGGTTGTTAACTGATGGGAGTGAACAGACAGTTTTCAGATATCGACAGTTTGAACAGTTTGAACTGTGAGGCAACAATTTCAGTTTTGAATGAAGTTCCAAAATACTCTAAAAAAGTGGGAAATTGCCCATAATAATATCTAATAATCATGTTTTCTTTGTGGATTTAAGTTTTTACATTTTCACTGTATAATAAATAGTTTAGCAAAATGTAGACAGGCTGAACTCATAATTGCTAACCAGATGTCATTTAAAACCAGAAGCTCTGATTTAATAATTATGTGTTATTTTTCTAAGTCTGAGAGCTCACTGGGGATCTCTGAATGAGAGATTTCAGCAATTCACCTTAGCAATGAACGTTATATTTGAATAACATCTTAAAAAAATTCTAAACTCTGTAAAAACTCACTTCTAAAAACTCATAGCTTAGATCTGGAAGTCAATATTTAAATTCTCATTTTTATTTAGTAATACATAGATTCATTCCAGAAATAAAATATGATCCAACTTAAAAATATTTACAAATTCAGTAGAATTAAAAAAATAAAATAAAACAACTGGTGATCTATTTATAGCAAAGTAAAAAGAGCATAAAACCAGAGATAGGTTACACAGAAATATACTTAATAATATCCTATGCATATTATTGTTGATAAACTATGAATGTAATCTGTTGTGACATTCATAGTGCCCTTACAACAAATACAAACCATTTTCTAAAGAGAAAATTAGCTTTTCTTGCTACTGAAAGATGAAATTTCTCCCATGGGCCTCCATAGTGAAGACCTTGTATGATGTAGTGAATATCATCACATATTATACTTCACTGCAAGTAAATGTCATAGTACCAAACCAGATTCAGTAAGAGCAAATCTACAAGAAAGGCAAAACAACTCAGTTTGAATTTGCATCTTTATGAAGATATGGTCTAATGCAGGAAAAACAGTAAAAATGCAGAGTAAATGCTAGGCAGCAGATTCCATTAGGCTCTCTTATTTCTCATATCCAAGACGTGGAGAAGAGTTGTGAGATTAAAACTACAATCTCTAGCAAAAACATGGAGTGTATATATTTTACGTGGATAAATAAAGGCATATCTATAGATTTTGATCCCCAGTAATGAAAATGGAGAGGGCTAAACAGAACTACTCCAATGGAAACATGGTATCCTAACAGTTTACCTAAGGAGTGGTTAGAATTTTTTTTTTTCCTGAAAATAGTTCTGAGTAACTTACATGCAGAAATATGTTTATTTGTAATTATTCAGAATTCTTAATAAAGTGACAAGCAAAATGATTAGGAAAGAAAACAGACAAACAACAACATTGCCCCAAACTATAACATGAAATAAAAACCTTACAAATATTTTTCTTTTTTTGCGGTACGTGGGCCTCTCACTGTTGTGGCCTCTTCCATTGCGGAGCACAGGCTCCGGACGCGCAGGCTCAGCGGCCATGGCTCACGGGCCCAGCTGCTTCGCGGCATGTGGGATCTTCCCGGACCGGGACACGAACCCGTGTCCCCTGCATCGGCAGGCGGACTCTCAACCACTGCGCCACCAGGGAAGCCCCTTACAAATATTTTAAAATCTTTTTAGGGCCACCTAAAATGATGTTAACTTTTTTTCATATTTTTAAATTTAAAAACTACATTTACTAAAGCATTTATTTGTATTCTAGCTATAAGCTGGCTTCTGTGTGATTTACAGAGCCTTTAATCTTTGGGTACAGGCACGAACATAAAATGTGCATTATTAATGTCTTTTTATGTCTTCCCCAGATTCATATTGATTATGCCATACGTTGTAGAGAATCACTGAACACTTAACTTATCAATTCTTTATGCAGAGTGATGAAGTCTGGTCTATAAATCTATGGCAGTAAATCTGTTAGTCCAATTTTTTCACAGGAAATTTCCAGCATTCCAGTTTATGAGGAACTTTATTGTACCCACTTCCAAACACAGTACAATTTACTGACAGCCAGGCATTGATTGGGTGTGTGTCCCTTTAAATCTTTGGATTGCCTGGGGTTGAAGGATTTAGGCATCAGCAGAGTGCACTTTAATTAGCCCTGAGGAAATCACAGTGGGGATGAAACAAGTTGGCTTGTTATTTTTCTGTTTGTACTAACCACAAATAAAAGCATGTAATTGGATTTTTTAAAAGCATTGTCAGTCCTCTAGAGTATGCCCTGTTTACAGTTATGATAGCCCTATCTGAGTGTCACAACTCCCTAAAAAGGCCTTTTTCAGAGTCCTAAAGGTGTTGCTCCAGGATGACTGTATGTAAATTGTGCTTCCGCTGTTCAGACCTGCACTTTATGCATTTAAAATGAGGGCCTGCCAGAGGACTCGGTATCCTGCAAGCTGTCTGTTGCAGCTGTGCTGCCCAGCACTGTTATACCAATGGTTTCCCACTTGGAGCTGCAATAACAGAGAAGGGGAAATAAAAGTTACAGGGGTCTATTTGGGAGAGTAAGCAATTTAGAGGCTCTTCTGTACTTCAAACAAGTCACAAGGGTCTAGGAAAAGAGGCTTACTCCCTTGTATCCTCTTGGGCACAATAGCTGGCACTATTTTCTTTCACAGAATATCAGTCTCAACTTTGGAAGAAAAAGGGAAGATATATACTAAACATATAGGGAAAACTATCTTAAACACTTGGGTAAAAATATCCTTCAAATTAGGAGTCAGTATTTTCCCCTTGTTTTTGATTTCCCACTTCTAAATTAAAAACATAAAGTACAGACATATTTTAAAATCTAAATTTGTTAGAACAAAACACAGGGCTAATATTTCTGTGAAATAATTTCTTTTGGATTTGCTCTCATGAGTGAAAAAAAAGCCTTTCTTTTAAAAAAATTATTTGGATTGAATGAATGAATGATCTTTGAGGAATTTTTTATATATATACAAAAACAAGACAAAAAAGTACAAGAAAGCTGAAGACCAATAGCCCTTAAGAATAAACATGCAAAAATCGTTAACAGACTATTTGGAATTAATATTCAGAAATAAGCAAAAAATATTTTGTGATGGCTAAGTGGGGTTTACCCCAGGACTAAAAAGTGGTTTCACATTTGAATATCAATCAGTACAATTAATGATATTTACAGAATAAAGGACAAAACCATATGATCATTTGGCACAAATTATTTGGCAAATTTCAATAACTATCCATAATAGAAATTTTCAATAAACTAGAGATAGAAGAAAACTTCTAAGCCTGATAAAGGCTAATGTCATACTTTAATCATGAAAGACTAAGATTGAGAATAAGAAAGGGATGTCCATTTCCATCACTTTTATTATTTTACTGGATGAATTAGTGCATAAGGGAAAAAAGCAGGGAGTGAGGGGGGACATGGGTAAACAAATTGGAAACAAAGAAATAAAACTTTCTTTATTCATAGAGCATCACTGAATATGAACAAAAGGAATCTATACAACAAACTATTAAAACTAAAGTGAATATAGAAAAGTTTCAGGATATATGTGATCAACATATAAAAACAAATGCATTTTTATATACTAAAAACACATATTTAGGAAATAAAATTTAAAAGCAATGCCAAAAATATGAAACACTTAGGAACAAATTTAATCAAATATATAAGACCTATACCCTGAAAACTACAAAAGTTGCTGAGGAAATGAAATGAAACCTAAAAGTAAATGAAGAGATATGCCATGATCATGGACTGGAAGATACAATATGGCTAAGATTTCAGTTCTCCTCAAATAGCTCTATACTTTCAATATAATATTCTAGCAGATCTTACTATTTTTCTTAGAAATTGAGAAGCTAATTCTAAAATTTTTGAGGAATGCAAATGATCTATAGTAGCCTAATATTTTTTGAAAAAGAGAGTTGATCAAAATATCAAATCTGTACTTGATTTCAAGACTCTCTATCATAGTGTAGAAAACAAGATGTAAGTGTAGATATGTAGATTAAGGGAACAGAATAGTGTCCAAAACTAGATCACATGGATATGTTCAACTGATTTTCTAAATGTACGCATAGTAATTCAATGGGAGAATGGATAGATTTTTAACAAATGGAGCTAGGACAACTGCATATTGAAATGGGAAAAAAATGAACGTCAAGATGTATCTCAGAAAATGTACAAAAATAAACTCAAAATGGATTACAGTGCTGAATATAACAGTTAAAACTCGAGGACTTCTAGAAAATCATGAGAAACAATCTTCGTGACTTTAGGTTAGGCAAATTTTTCTTAAAATAGACACAAAACAGAAGAGATAAAGATAAACTGATAAACTGCACATCCTCAACATGTATGATTATGGCTCTTTAAAAGGCACCATAAAGAAAATAATTATTCAAACTATACATGTGTGTGTGTGTGTGTATATATATATATATATATATATATATATAAATATATCTCAAAGGTCTTGTATTGGTAATATATAAATAACCCTTATAACTCAATAAAAAGACATCCTGCTCACCACAATTGGCAAAAGATTTGAACAAATATTTTACAAAGGAATATACATGTATGGCCTATAAGCACATGAAGCAATGCTCAGTAACATTATTTATCAAGGAAATTTGTACTAAAACCACAACAAGGTATATACCACGTATCTCATTAAAATAACTAAAACTAAAAAGACAGTGCCAAGTGTTGGTGAGAATATGGAGTAACTGGAATACTCATACAGTACTGCTAGGAATATATAATAGTAAAATCACTTTGAAAAGTAGTTTGCTAATTTTACAAAAAGTTAAATATATACTACTTATCATATAAACCAGCAAATACACTCTTTGGTGTTTAAGAGAAATGAAAACACATTTCTAGACAAAAGATGTATATAGGAATATTCATACCTGCTTAGTTAAAATACCTTTAAACTGGAAATAACCCACCATTCCATACAAAAGTGAGTGGAAAAACAAATTGTGGTATATAAATAGAATTGAATCCTAATCAGGAATTTTTTAAAAAAGGAAGGAAATAACTGGTATGCAACAACATATATGAATCTTGAAAGTATGACCAAAGAAAGGAATCTAACCCCGAAGTAATATAAGCCCTTTAGACATTCTATTTACCAAAGTGACAAAGAAGTTATAAAATTATTACCAACGTGATAAGAGATGCATTGCTAATGGGCACAACCATCGGTGAGAAGCTTAGTGGTGGATGTCCTCTGTAGGCCATGGCTAACTATAGGAGACATTGTTATTGAACTGCTTAAACCAGTATCTATTAGGCTGATAGAAACTCAAACTAGTAGTTTTCTGGTAGAACTAAGATGTGTGCAATTATCTTAGTCAGTGGCAAGGTCAAACAAGATCAAAGTGACTGCCTGACATGTAAAGACCCTCGGAGCTGGCTAAACAGAATGTGGTGTTCTTAGGGTGTCAAATTAAAGAGGTACAAATAAACGGTCAGGTTAACTACTAAGGTTTCCAATCCCGAGTCAGTTCTCAGATTAAGCACCCAATGATTGAAGGAGAGGCCCAGTTCCTGGAAGGAGGGACTATTCAACACCATAGAAAGTATATACACTAATGATTCTTCTATATCTTCCCCTAACAAACCACAGTCATTTCCTGGAGAAATATTATACATACATTGAAGAAAAAAAGAACATCCAGGTATTTCGTTGGATACAAAATCCAAGTTGACATTGATACTCAGGGACTGAATGTGTCATCATGACCCCCTGGTTAGAGTATTGGTATGTGAGGACCATGTAATAAATCGAGTCCTGACTTAGGTCCAGCTCATCTTTGGGCCCGTGGACCTAATCAGTGATCTTTTTACCAATTTCCACTATAATTGAAATGGACATATTTAGTAGTTGGAAAAACTCATATTGGTCCTTTGGCCTATGCACTCTTTGAGGGAGGAGATATTATAGTGGGAAAGGCTACCCTCAAGACTGTAAATCAAAAATAGTAACACATTCCAGGGGAATATCAGATATCAGAGATTAGAGCTATCCTTAAGCTCTTAAAGGAATAAGAATTGGTGACTTTCATCATCTCCCAGTTTAATTCAGCTGCCTGGTCTTCACAAAATCAGTTGTATCCTGGAAGATGACAGTGGACTACTACAAACTTAAGCAAGCAGTAGCCCCAATTGCAGCTGCTCTTTCAGGGGTAATATCTTTGTTGAGCAGATTTATACCATCTCCGGTACATGGTTTGTGGCCAATAATTTGGCAAAGGTGTTTTTTTCCATCCCCATAAAGAAGAAAAATAAATAATTTTCATTCAAACGAGACAGACAAAAGTATACTTAAAGTTCTTACAGGACAGCTATATTAACTCTCCTGCTCTGTCTTAATATAGTCCATAAGGATTTGTTTCACAGAACAGCATACCACCCCCTTACATCAATGGCATTCTATCAATTTGGCCAGTGAGCAAGAAATGGAAAATATATTGGAGGTCTTACCGAGATGTCGGTAAGACCTCCAATATATTTTCCATCTCCTCTTCTCCAGAGAGCAGGAGATAAAAGCTGACAGTTCAGGGGTTAGTGGTTACATCCAAGATGGGGTATGAGCAGTGCCACAGGGCACAAGTAAATTTCATGAGTAGATTGTCAAGAACACCAGGTCATTTGCCACCGTTGCACTAAAGCCTCTCCCTTAGCATACACCCAGGCCCTCATGGGGAGTCCCTCTGATAAGCTGATGGAGGAGGAACAAGGTCAAATGTGGCCTATGGTAAGTTGGCTCAGTATGTGAGTGTAGCCAAAATGGACTGCTGCTGCTCTATGGTCCCACTTGGCAGAAAGATGATAGTGAGAGCATGTCTCCCAGCAGACTGAGCTTTGGACTGGTCATTCATTTTATTCTGGTCAAACATTTTATATGGAAAGAGAAGTGAGTTAAAGTAAAAATACACGCAGGAATTCATGGACAGTGGCAAGGACCCTATCTCTTTAGTCTGAAACTTAGAAGGAGAAAGCTCAAAAGACCAAGGACAAGGAGATCTGAGGAAAAGGCCTGCAAATGGATTTATGGAGTGAGCAGAGAGTATAAAGAGACTAACAAATCTTTTGGTGCCATGATGATTACATTAAAACCCTCTATCTGGATGAGGGAACAATTCATTTTGATTGGGATTGACAAAATTTGAAAGTATGTGCTTGTCTTTGCCGCCTCCAAGAATGAAAGCAGCAACACTATCTGTGGACTTAACAGAGTATGTGTTCCATTAACACAGGATCTTGCATAATATCTTCTCAGACTAATAGACCCAGTTAATAGAAAAGGAGCTCTGGCAGTGGGGCACATAACCATGGGGTCCATGGATTCTATCACCATGTATTTATTAGGTAAGGATACATGAGTCTGAAAACCCACACGGGAGGTGGAAGTGCTTTCCTCTTCACAACTTTAGGCTCTGGGGCCCTGTTTCATCTACAAGGGGTAAGGTTAAAATGCTATTTAGGTTTCAGCTTTGTCTGACATCTGTTCGTTTGAAGCAATCACCACACTGGTAGGGGATATTGACCTTCATTACCAAGAGAAAACAGGGATACTATGACACAATGGAGTACAGGGAAGGGCAGGTTTGGCACTTAGGTATCTCTTGGCAACATGTTGACCAATTTAATCCTCAATGGACAAAGCAATAGCCACAGCCTGGGAAGTACATGATGACCATGGTCTCAAACGCCTCAGTGAAAAGGTTCTGTGTCGCTCCACTAGCTAAGACACCTTGAACAGCAGAGGAAGTAGCAGGGTGTGAGGGAAATCTAGAGTGGGAAGTACAGGAGGAAGATGAGGAGTATCAGCTGCAGCCTTAAGAAGAGCTGTGGCAGTGAGAGCTGTGATTCACCCCACACACTTTGCTCTGGTATGTTTCCGGAGGAAAGAAGACTATACTGAATGCTGAAAAAGCAGCTCCCAAGGAAGGTGAACTCACTATAAGAAGCGAGTTCATCCTAGAAGCACAAAGGGTAAATTGCAGGGAATGCCATGGTGTGCTGACCAGATCCTTCTGAAGACTGAAGCCCTCATCTGCCCAGCCATCTGGAGTGTTGGTTGCTGCTGGCTCACAGAGGTGTTTCTTTGCAAGCATTACCCCCAGCCTAAAGAAGCCACTTACAATGGTTATGATCTCTCTCCAGGGATGATCTGCAACCAATATCTGGTTGGCATGGGGATACAAAGACCTGACACCCTTGCTTAGTTTGGAACAACTCTGAAAGGTGATTCTAGCTCCAGAACTCCGTCTTGGAACAGTTGATACCTCTCTTGTAAGTGAATTGCTGTTCAACTTGTCTCTCTGCCTGCTTCCCTCGTTTACTTACATATGTTGTTGCTGAATGAACGCAATATGTTGCCTGCACACAAATCTCCATCTTAGTCTGTTTTTAGAGATTTGACTAGAGAAACAGCACATTGGAGATAGCACTTCCCAGACCCTTACAATTAAGAGGGGGGCATGTAACAATTTTAGGCCTTTATTTTTATTAATAAGATTGATTGAAGTGTATCCTTCCCTGGTTGAGGCAACAAAGCCCTGGGTATGACTCTGGTTGTTCAGGAGTTTGATGCTATTTTTACCTTTGGTACCATGAAGTTTACCTGGGTATTTACGATATATTTCTTTTTCTGTTTATATTTATTTAACTGGATTTCTTTGTGACCAAAGTGAGCAATCTGATGACTGCCTCTTGTTTTGAGGCTTCCCTTAGTACCAGAAGTTCATTTGTACAGGAGAAGGAATTAGAATATTTATTTTGTCAGCATTTTATTTTCTTGGATCATTAATGGGGCAGACTGCCTTTTGGCCAGAGACCAATAATTTGCTATTGACCAGACTCTTAAGATCAACCTCACCCAGCCAGGAGGAGTTTCTTGTGGTCCTGAACTAGACTGTACGGTATAAATAATGAGAACACTTAGCCCCATTTAAGCTTGGTTTTACTTCAACCAAAATTACTACATGAACTTAATGACTTTTTTATTCTACTACACAGAGGTCACCACAGTGAGATTTATTTGATTGTGCAGTCTGGCTAATTAATTTGTTCATTCTGTACACTCAGCATCAGCACTGTTTTTTTGGAGCAGTGCTACCAAAGCAATAGATTAATTTACATGGCACCATGCATCTAGAATAATCATTACCCCATAGAATTGTTATTGCTTGAATTCTAAAGAGAGAGAAGGTATTTTCCCACTGAGAGATCAAGTTTCTATTGTAGTTTTCAGGAGGATAAAAAAGAAAAGGAAAATGTGCATAAATTTTTTGAACAGGAGAGCTTTCTGGAACTTTTAATTTAATTACAGTAGGTTCTAATGCACTATTTCAATGACCATTCTGGACAATATCATTCAGCA
The DNA here is from genome assembly GCF_000442215.2 of Lipotes vexillifer. Classification (NCBI taxonomy): domain Eukaryota; kingdom Metazoa; phylum Chordata; class Mammalia; order Artiodactyla; family Lipotidae; genus Lipotes; species Lipotes vexillifer. The sequence continues at coordinate 1,179,334 of NW_006775616.1, read as the reverse complement.
GCAAGGAACAGAAGCCCACCTAAAGCTGTATTAAATAAAGGATACAGAGAAAACTTCTAGAAATGTATGGATGGCAACAAGTGTAGGTACCTTTATTGGAGAAAGGCACCAGGACCGCACATTTGTATTTTCTAGTTCTCAAAACAGCTTATCTCTTTTCCATGACATTCAGACCTCTCTGTCACCTGTTTCATTTTTCTCTCCATGGGAATTGCTTCTTACTTTCCCTCCTCTATTTGGACATGGCCCATTATGGCTTACCTTAAAGTGGCAGCCTAAGCCCCTGAATCTTCAGTGTTATTAGCTCAGCTACCCATTGTCCTCCGGCATCTCAGATGAATCGGACTGACTTAACTTGGATCATGTGAATACCACAGCCCCCTTGTAGGTAAGCAGGGAGGTGGAATCATGGGTTTCAACTGGCTCTCTAAGTACATTCCTTCTGCAGTGACACTTTGTGGGCAGGCACGCCCAAAATATATCTATAAAACTGGTCCAAAATTTGTCAAATGTTCTGCTCCTCAGCAAAAAAGTAAAAATTATTTTATAGCCAAGTTTACAACTGGATTCAATGACAGTAATTAATTAAATTATAGGGCCAAGAGATAGTCCGTGGTGTAGCATGCATTAGACTAAGAAGTTATATCCACTTCTGAAGCAGGTCAGAATAACGAAATCAGGTGATGTATAACAGATGACTGAATGATAAAAAGAAATGAAAGACAAGTTGTCACAATGGCAGCCATTTGATGCATGCAGATACACTAAGCTGTGGCCATTGCAGCAGATACGTAGACAAAAATAAAACATCTCTAGCAAATTTAATTTTTTTCATTCTAAGTAAATCTATATTTTGTCACTTAAATGTTAATTTACAAAGAAAAATTCAGAATGATTCAATTAGAAAGTTTGATGTGTATTTTTTTTCACTCACTAGCACATTATTGGCCTAATATATAATTGTTGTATGAAAAGTCTTTCCAGAATTTCTTGTACTTTGAACTGCTATAAATGTAAAAAATGGTAACTGTCGCAGCTGAAGCAAATCAACTCTTCCTGTCACCTGATGAAAAACTGAAATTAGAAGGCTGTGATCATAGTTTAGGCGTACAAAAACGGAGTTGGGCAGCCACTGAGGATCTGGTCTCAGACGGGTCCTTGCACCACTGAGAACATGAACTTACTTTGAATTGTACCAAGCCCAAGGACACCCCCGGCCCTGTATTTAGAACAACATCTGTCAACTGCAAACTTATGGTCTCAAGTTTCCCCTCCTTGTAACTATGCAACCATTTCAGACCCCAACCAACCCTTGCTTAACAATCACCCTTACTTCTTGCCAGTTCCAATTAGAATTCTTGAAAACAACTATGTAACAAACTGTGGCCTTGTACTGTTGTCATTATAAGCTCCCTCCATTTTGTAGTTGGGCAGAGCACAATTTGCAGGCCTCTTGAACCTGTGTCTCCTGGGCTGCAGTCATGATCCCAAATAAGTGTCTCTGTTTCAATCAGGTCTCAGTTTCTGAAATTTTGGTTAATAACATCAATAGATGGTGTTAGCAGTTGTGTATGGTCATTCCAATCCTGGCCTTCCCCCTCCATATCAGTATGTAGTGTGTTGCATTTGTGCCAAATTTATAATATTTTATGATTACTAATCTTATCTTGCACAATAAGTGCAAAAATTTCAGTTACATTTCTACCTTATTTTCATTATCAACATAACATGTTGTATATCACTTAATAGATAATAGACACAAATACTGACTCTGAAGTCAGAATGATAATGATTCTAGCTCTGTTTCACCAAAACTTCACTAATCTGTGATCTTAATCAAGTTGTGTAAGATCTATGAACCTCAGTTATTCTACTTGTAACATTGGGTTAATAGCATTATCTATATCATAGTGCCAACATTAGAATTAACATTAAATATAAAGTGGCATGCATAGTACCAAAAGGGTAAATTATTAACACAAATCTGCAGTTGTTAAGAGGTAGCAGGCTAATATGGTTAGAATATGGGTCCTCAAAAGGAAGGAGAGAAGGAGACACAGTCCCTGCCACCAAGATGAATGGAAGATACATGCAGTTTGACAAATCTTGCAAATGATCCTATATCCTCTTTCTGTCTTCTCAGTTGAGAATTAATGGTATAAATAGTTTTTTTCCAAAAGGGTAGAATGGAGGTTATGCTTTTGTAATACTCTTTATTGAGTCTCTTAGTAAGAATAATTTTTTTTTGTTTATCCATCTGTTATTCTTTGGTCTACATTATCTCAGCATAGCAATACATAACATACAAGTGACAGGACATATTTGTTCACAAAAATTACTTTTAGCTATTGAATTGTATTTCGATTATTGTTTTCTTGAATAACGTTTTTTCTTTCTGTTTGTTCAGTTCCAGTTCCTGAGACATTCCTAATTAGCTACCTGGGAAGGAGCCCCGCCTGCCCATCCCATTTTTTGGCCAGCTTATTAATCTCCTGGATTTGTCTCAATGAAGCATTTATCCACAGTCTTTTCTGGTCTACATTTGGTATTTCAAGAGCTGGCATTTCCCTTGCTTATTTCTGGACACTAATATTTAATCATAAAATCATAGGAGTTGGAGACGGATGAGACCTAACAGTTCACTCTCCATTTGCCTGCCAAACCTGATGTTCCCTATTATTTGGCACTGATTTTTACAAAACTGGTGATTTATCCACTAACATAGTTTTTGTTTGTTTGTTTGTTTGTTTGTTTGTTTTTGCGGTACACGGGCCTCTCACTGCTGCGGCCTCTCCCATTGCGGAGCACAGGCTCCGGACGCACAGGCCCAGCGGCCATGGCTCACGGGCCCAGCCGCACCTCAGCATGTGGGATCCTCCCGGACAGGGGCACGAACCCGTGTCCCTTGCATCGGCAGGCGGACTCCCAACCACTGCGCCACCAGCGAAGCCCCACTAACATAGTTTTAAGTGCCATGCTTTTGCACATATACCAGGAATATCTACTACCCAAAGTTTTATGTTATTCCAGGTGTATTACTTTTAGATGACTTCACCTTTCAAAGTAAGTGGGTACTCATGAGAAGATATATATACAGAATGCCCATATCTCCAGCCATTGTGGTCAGTTTAGTGCACCTGTTATTTCAGTGAGCAAAATATAAATCCAGCAAATGGCTGAGACAGAGATAAAGAGCCTATTCAGTCAAAATTTCAGATCTAGCCTCCAAGTATCACTATCAGCACTCTATGATTTCTTAACAGTAAAATACTTTCTCAACATTTAAAAATGCATTACAGAGTCCTATGGTCTTCTATTTCTTTTAAAGAATAAGTCCTTCCATTTTACAGCTTCTATCATATTCTAAAGGGACATGGTTCAGGTAGAAAGCTTATTAAATTTCAGATGCATGGTGGTAAATGGATTTAAAACATCAAAACCAGTAAATACTACATTCATCTCCAAATATTCTCCTGCCTGTGACTCACTCTTGCCTCGAGCATTCATTGCACTTCTCAGGCTTATGTCCACTAAGAAATATCACTGCACAAGTATTTGGAAAATTACCTCAAAATAGGGCTTTATGAGATTATTCTGATATGAGAATGTGATTTATATATGACCCCTTCATGTAGTGCTTATCATGTATTCACACAGGTAGAGAACATTCTAAATCAGAAGATGTATGCTGGCAGGCTGAAGCATTACCCACCCCCACAGTCATCCTCTTCTTTAGCCTTAGTCAAGGACTTGGGACAGTGGGTTAAAATGCCTCCTTATTTTTTTTGCCATATAAATCCCTAGTATTCTGATTTGAAAGCCAGATAATGGTGAATCCATACTAATTCCATTATACTCTGCTGCCCCAGTTACACACACACACACACACACACACACACACACACACAGCACTTTACTGAAATTCACCTTGACCTTATTCATTCTCCTACACTATTTGTGTACCAGTATAACTCCCCCACTTGATTGTAAACTACTTTCAGAGCAGATGCTATAATTTGTACCTCAACATCCCCTGCATTTCTCACACTACATGTGATTGGTAAACTCTAAATGAAAATACATTACATAAAACACAAACCCATCACTGGTTCTTTATGAGTTGTAAGTGATTATGACAAGATTTTCTATAGTTCAAGGGTACACCAAATGGTGGTGGTGAGGGAAATTACCCATAATTTCAAAGGATTAACCGGTCTTTGGGAAGTTTTGTGTACCTCTAAGTTAGACAAGGTAAGACTCAAAGCTGATTACATGAAGACACTGGCAGGGATAACTGTGAACTGACAAGTTCCTCACTAGTTTTGAAAGTGTATAATCTCCTCACACCCCTAACTGACCATAGAATCCCAAACACATGTTCTTTAAACTAATAAAACGCAGAATCCCTCTTCCTTTAAAGACTACTATTGCAATCCGGTAATAGAGCAATGCATCCAACTTATATAACAGAGACTTTAAAAGATTGCCTGACCTTCAGTGTGAGCACTTGGATGACATTTTGATTTTAAATCTTGCTAAGTATAATTCCATAAGAGAGCCAGTTAACCTCTTTTTCTCAACAACAAAATAGGGATAATAATACTTGGTTATGCTTACTTTGTGAGGTTGCTATAAACGTAATAAAACTTTTATCCCAATGCCTGGCACATAGTGACTGTAAAATAATTGATAGCCATAACAATTGATGTCATCCATCACAAAAGATACCAAGGTTTGAAAAATGTTACCACATTTTCTCTCTGATGACTTCTTCTTAGTCTCCAAATAATTGTTTTACTTGGGCATGATAATGAAATAAAAACAAAACTTATTTATATATGTATGTATTTATTATTTATTTATGAAAGCAAGAATAAAAGCATTGCTTATTGAAGGACATGATCCAACACTATCCTTTAAAAAGTGGTAAATTAATTAGTGAAAAATTAGTTGAAGAGTAAACAAAAAGAGCAATCACCAAAAAAGATTTGCCATCTCATTGATTGTTTTATCTGAGATGACATCAGCGCCTCCCAGGAGTCTTTGGACAAATTCTAGAGATTATGCAACAAAGGGATTCTACTAAGTAGTTATAATTTCAAAAAATAAAAAGAGTTTTAGGATTCCTCGAGGGAAATTCAGTAAAAGAAAGGGTGCAGGGTGTATACGTCAGCCTATTTTGAATATCTGGCCTTAAAAATAACTTAATGACCATAAATACTTATTGCCAGAGTAAATGCTATGTATTCAATAGCTTTCCTAAGAAATGGAAATATAGAAGGTAACACTTTTCCTAAAGCAATACTATAGAATGTTTGTGAAACTTAAGAGATATGTCTCTTTCAGAAAGTCAATAAAAAAAACGCAAAAGTACATGAAAGCATTTATTCTGGACAGTCAAGGACAAATACAGAGAGAAATAGAAAACATTCCAACAAAGGTATATGTGTGGCTTATTTTAGATAAGCAAAATCCACAAGTTTAGCAGTGAGCAAGAAATGTGCAAAGTCTTATCTTGGAATCACACAAAATGTGTTAATTCTTTGAATCCTTTTTAGAAATCTTTTTTTTTTTTTTTTTTTTGGTCTCCAGTCTGTCCAAAGTTATAATGTAGTTGTCATTAATACATACTGCATTTCTTCTGTAGGGACCAATGAAAAATTTGATCTTAATTTGGTAGTGACTCTTTCATGTCTGAAAACTTTAGAAAGCATAGTTCTTATAGTATATAAAACAAAATTTTGTTACCTTTTATATTTCCAGAACTTTTTATTTTTTAGGAAGATATTGTCACCTTTTTGCTTTTTGATCTTTGTAAACATTTGTTTCAGTTCTGTGTTCTTTCCCAAAAGGCTATTTTGAGGGAAAAGAGGCACTTATCAAGCATACAGTATAACAGATACAGTATTCTTTAATACAAATTTCAGTGCCCAATGAGCTTATTATATATATATTTATATATTCTGATCTGTAAACATATGGTAAACAGTATGAATATTTGTTAATAGATATTCTGGTTATACTGAACATAAACACAAATGTCTCATTACAGTGTTGCCAATCCTAGTTAACCACCACCTGTACAATCAATTAGTCAATAAATGTCATATAATATTTCTGTTTGTTAGAAAAATACTTAGTGGTCAACTATGAGTCAACTGCTATTCTAGGTACTGAGGGAGTACCAGTGATGAAATTCATGATTCCTGCTATGATCTCACGAAACCCATATTCTGGTCAAAAGAGAGAGTAGTGAATAAGTAACCAAATAAAAAGATAAAATATCATAGAAAATGTGATGAAGAATATGTTTCAGGCTAAATTGGTAAGAGTAATAAAGAAGGAGTGCCACTTTCGATGGATGTGTATGTACATATATTTATACTTAGGTATATATAAATACATATGAACACACACATACACATATATGTGCATTTTTAGAAAAATAAAATGTTCTTCATATATATTTCTACAAACTTAAATTTTTATGTTTTTCAAAACTTTCAGTGTTTAAAAACTTTCTACTATTTAGTGTTCAGCATCTCTCCCTTGCAAACTGTGTTGTCATGAACGTGTACATTACTCCTTTGCTCCTATGTGTAACTGCTTCTCTGCAGTACTCCATAAGAAATGGAACTGTAGAGTCCAAAAGGAGGCACACTTAAAATTTTAATAGGTATTACCAATGGAGGTCCCCTAACAGAACTATTTCCCTGTTTCCTTGGCAAAATATGATGTTAAACTTTTAATTTTTGCCCATTAGGTAAGTAAGATAATGAACACAGCGTCTCTTGGTATGTGAGTTTGCATTTTCCTGCTTGTTAAGTTAAGCATCTTTTTCTTTACTTTAGTGACCATTTAATTTTCTCTTTTTTGACTCTTTGAGTTGTCTGTTCAGATCTTTGGCCCTTTACTCTTGGATTTGTATGTAATATTTATTCATGTGTGTGTGCTTAGTACAAATACACACCATTTACATACAAATAATAAACACCCACTATATGCATCATGCCATGTGTATTCTTTTGTGATTATATATTAATACCTTTTTATATATAAGCACAGAAGAATACAGATTCAAAAATATGTATAGTGCAAATATTATTTCCTCTACTGTTACCTTTAACATAGTTTCATTTTTACCACAGAATGATTAAATATACCAGTTAAATTTATTAATTAATTCCTTACGGCTTTTGTGTTGTATTGTTTGTGAGTGTGTGTGTGTTTTTTGTTTTATTCCTATTCTTACACTAAATAATAATGACCTATCTTTTCTACTAATACATTCATAATATTTTTTCCTACATTTTGAACTTGAAATAACTGAATTTAGTTTTGTCAATTTGGGGAGGTAAGCATCTAATTTATTTTTCTTCCTCCTGATAGACAATTTACCCAACACTGTTTTTTGCCAGGGTATCCTTTTCGCACCACTTCAAACTACCAACTTTTCATGCACTAAATTCTCATGGGTCTGTTCCTGGACAGCAATCTCTTTATTTTTATGTCAACATTACATTTTCTTAATTGTTCAATTTTTATAATAAGTTTTCAAATACGGTAGGCAAATTTCTCTCTTCTTACCCTCTTTATATTTTTAAAATGTCCTCTTGGTTACTCTGCCATATTTCCCTTTCTAAACGAAATTTAGAAGGAGTACTCTGAGTTTCATGAATAACGTTAATAGGATTTTTGCCTACATTGTTGTGTATTTACAGATTAATCTGGAGGAGTATTCTTATCTTTGCAATATTGAGCCACCCATTCAGAATATGGCTTAGCTCACCTTTTATTCAAATCTTCTTTTATGTCCAATAAAATTTTATAGTTTTCTTCACATAGGTCTTATTTTTATTAGGGTTATCTTTATGCATTTCAGTTTTGTGGCTATTGTGAGGCAGATCTTATCATCTATTATATATTCTATTATTGCTAGCATGTAGTAGAGCTATAGAAAATTGCATCTTTGCTATTTCTAATATAATGACATTTTTCTTCCTCCTTTTGAATAGTTATAATTTATTACTCATTATTTCTTTCCAATATTTATACTTTTTTATTTTTAAAAACACTTCCTGGTTTGGTGGATTGACTACGGGATCTAGTACAATGCTGATTAACAATGTGATAGTAAACCGTCCTTTCTTGTTACTGATTTTAAAGGGAATGCTTCCAATATTTCACCACTAAATGTGATGCTTGCTTGATAGTTTTCTGGTAGATAAATTGTATTAAATCAAGGAAGTTCCCTTTTACTTCTAGCTTGCTAAGAACTTCACTTATTAATTTTTTAATCAGAATTTGGGGGAAAATTTTATAAAACAGCTTTTAAACATGAACTTTTCTCCCCCCTATAATCGTTTAATGTAGCAAATTAGCTTTGTGCATTTTCTAGTGCCAAACAAGCCTTGCATTTCTTGGACGATACAAATTTGGGGATGATATATTATTACTTGCAGGTTCTGCTGGAATTTATTTGCTAATATCTTCGTTAGGTATTTACATTTGTGTTCATTAGTGAGACTGGCCTATACTTTTTTTCTTTTAACATCTTTATTGGAGTATCATTGCTGTTCAATGTTGTATTAGTTTCTGCTGTATAACAAAGTGAATGAGCTATAAGTATACATATATCCCCATATCCCCTCCCTCTTGTGTCTCCCTCCCACCCTCCCTATCCCACCCCTCTAGGTGGTCACAAAGCACTGAGCTGATCTCCCTGTGCTATGCAGCTGCTTCCCACTAGCTATCTATTTTACATTTGGTAGTGTATATATGTCAATGCCACTCTCTCACTTCATCCCAGCTTCCCCTTCCCCCTTCCTGTGTCCTCAAGTCCATTCACTACCTCTGCATCTTTCTTCCTGTTCTGTCCCTAGGTTTGTCAGAAGCTTTTTCTTTTTTTTAGATTTCATATATATGTGTTAGCATATGGTATTTGTTTTTCTCTTTCTGACTTACTTCACTCTGTATCACAGTCTCTAGGTCCATCCCCCTCACTACAAATAACTCAATTTCGTTTCTTTTTATGGCTGAGTAATATACCATTGTATATATATGCCACGTCTTCGTTAACCATTCATCTGTCAACGAACACTTAGGTTGCTTCCAGGTCCTGGCTATTGTAAATGGTGCCACAGTGAACAATGTGGTACATGACTCTGTTTGAATTATGGTTTTCTTGGGGTATATGCCCAGTAGAGGGATTGCTGGATCATATGGTAGTTCTATTTTTAGTTTGTTAAGGAACTTCCATACTGGTTCCTTAAAAACCATAGTGGTTGTATCAATTTACATTCCAACCAGCAGTGCAAGAGGGTTCCCTTTTCTCCACACCTTCTCCAGCATTTATTGTTTGTAGATTTTTTGATGATGGCCATTCTGATCGGTGTGAGGTGATACCTCACAGTAGTTTTGATTTGCATTTCCGTAATGATTAGTGATGTTGAGCATCCTTTCATGTGTTTGTTGGCAATGTGTATATCTTCTTTGGAGAAATGTCTATTTAGGTCTTCAGCCCATTTTTGGATTGGGTTGTTTGTTTTTTCGATATGGAGCTGCTTGAGCTGCTTGTATATTTTGGAGGTTAATCCTTTGTCAGTTGCTTCATTTGCAAATATTTTCTCCCATTCTGAGGGTTGTCTTTTCATCTTGTGTATGGTTTCCTTTGCTGTGAAAAAGCTTTTGTCTCATTAGGTCTCTTTTGTTTATTTTTGTTTTTATTTCCATTTCTCTAGGAGGTGGATCAAAAAGGATCTTGCTGTGATTTATGTCATAGAGTGTTCTGCCTGTTTTCTTCTAAGAGTTTAATAGTGTCTGGCCTTACATTTAGGTCTTTAATCCATTCTGAGTTTATTTTTGTGTATAGTGTTAGGGAGTGTTCTAATTTCATTCTTTTACATGTAGCTGTCCAGTTTTCCCAGCACCACCTATTGAAGAGGCTGTCTTTTCTCCATTGTATATTCTTGCCCCCTCTATCAAAGATAAGGTGACCATATGTGCATGGGTTTACCTCTGGGCTTTCTATCCTGTTCCATTGATCTATGTTTCTGTTTTTGTGCCAGTACCATATTGCCTTGATTACTGTAGCTTTGTAGTATAGTCTGAAGTCAGGGAGTCTGATTCCTCCAGCTCTGTTTTTCTTTCTCAATATTGCTTTGGCTATTTGGGGTCTTTTGTGTTTCCACACAAATAGTCAAATTTTTTGTTCTAGTTCTGTGAAAAATGTCATTGGTAGTTTGATAGGGATTGCACTGAATCTGCAGACTGCATTGGGTAGTATAGTCATTTTTGGCCTATACTTTTATGTGTTCTGCAGTCCTTGCTCAGTGTTGTCTACTAGTGGATTTTTCCCTTTGTATTTCTATAAAATGAACTTAGAAGAATTACTTTCTCATCCATGATCTTAGCAGTTCATATAATATCGGGATTTTATTTTGTTTTTTAAAGTATATTTTAGATAAATAATTTAGATCTGACCCTATTTCAGGGATAAATGTTAGTACATCTCTTAATTTTATTTACTATTAATTAATTTGTTATCTATACGTTTTTGAGCCATTTTAAATAACATATACTTCCAGACCATCAAGTATTTCATCTAAGTTTACAAATCTGTTATAAATAGTATTGTATTGTCTTTGTCCTAGATATTACTGTCTTTGTCATGTATTTTTGGATTCCTCCTATAATTATATAAGCCCAGTTTTTCATTTATCACGTTTTGTACTTTGTTTCTTTTTATCTTGAAAAATATGTCTAATTTTTTACTATCTTATAAATTATAGCAAGTAAACTTTGATTTGTTGACAGTCTTTACTTAGTTTTGTCATATTCTCCCAATTACCTATCTCCATTTGTACTGACCTTACCTTGGAGCAAACAATCAAAATTCAGCCTTTTTTTAATTTTGTGTGACTCCAAATTATTATCTCCTCAGACAATTTTTTGAGAAGGGGCAAAGGAAGAAAAATATTACTTTCAAAAGCTTCATGATTTTGTTTTTCTACTTTCAGGAAAAACAAGAGTCTAAGCTCATGTCTTTCTTTTAGAGTCTTACTGAACACCCCTGTAAGGAGCCAAAACCCCTCAGCAGTGTGATTTTTCTACCATTGTCCCCTAATTCTACAGCTTCCATGGGTGATTCATTGGTGTCCAATTTACAAAACATGTGACAATTTAACCAAACATTTTACAACCATCTGAAGTAATACTTCAAGTGTCACATTTAAATAGTGGGTCTTCAATGACCTTGACCCAGATAATTTTCTATTTTAGTATATTTTCTTTGCAATGCCCCATTCCTTATACCATATGTTGTAATTAAAACATTTATTTGCTTATATGACAAAGACCCTACATGTGTGTCTGCTCCAGGGCCATTGTTAAGGCAGAGTTCCACTTTAATCCTCTGTGGCTCTCTTGCTTCACAGTCTTCCATCTGTCGTCTTTATTCTTAGCCTGGTAGTGATATGGCTGCATCAGTTCAACGTGTCATGTATGGTCATGGTCCCAGAACAATCTTGATTTTGTTGTATTAAGGATGTACAACTTTTCAGACATAGTGGTGATGGTAAGAGGTGGGGGTGGTATTGTTGGGAAGGGAGTGGGCAAAGAGGAATCTGCTATTATCATTTGTTTCAATAATTTAATAAAATTAAATGAAAATCCATAGGATATGAAAGGGGACATTATTTTTGCCTCTCAGCAGAGGGACTGCATTATTTATTAGTATTTTTACTTTTGATTCAGTTACTCTCCTATTATCTCCATCTAATAATGCTGACCTCCAAAATTCTCAAATGTGAGCTCTTCCACTTAAAATATTTTTGATTCCTTTACATTGCCACTCTTAGATGTGACCATACAAGGTTGTGATGCTTTCAGTATCACTGGTGACTTTTCATAGTTCAAAGCAGTCATCTGTTTACAAACAGTCAAACCACAGTTTATATTCTTTGTATGACAACATCAAGGAACAAATATCCTATTTTTCACTCATCAATTCTTAACTGATACAACTGTTCATTCTTCACGAATCTGCCTTGTCATTATCAGGAGAATAGTTGCCAATCAAGACTCTCAAATTGATCAAATCTGAATTAATTAAGCACACATTTATTGTTTACTTAATGCCAAACATTTTGTCAGTTAGTGTGTTTAGGCTAAAATATAATCAGTTATGTGGATGTTTGACTGTGAAATTATTTAAGAAAACAGATTTAGGAAAGTCTTCCTCTAGCCTGTTTCCAAATACAAATTCTGCATTGCTCAAACCTTGAGAATAAGTGACTCAGTAGCACGGTTTCTGCTTCAAAATGTCTGTTCCTGGCTCAGAAAGCTTTCTGCCTAGATTAGTTAAGCTTACCATCTTATCTTTTTTTCTCAGTTCCATTGAATTTCCTGGTTTCTGTCTCAGATCTCAGCTGTTTAATGCTCCTGCCTGCCTAACTCTTACAACTTTGGTAACTTTTGCTCAAATGAGATACTAGAATGCACTCTCCAGACCACCTGCTTAGCTTCTAATCCCTGCACACTCTGTCCTCCTAGCTTCACTATTTCACCTTGTGCATGGGCTGCAGGGCACCCCTCTCAAGTCAGGCTAGTTCTACGCTTGTACTGTATTCCTGCAACTCCAGGCATGTGTACTTCAACTCTACAAATCACCTGCATCTCTGTAACTGACTACTCCGTGGTCTCATTGGACTGAATTGATTGAGCTCACTGAATGGAACTAATGATTTAGGGCTTTGCTTCTAAACCCTGGCTGTAAGTTAATATGGGGAGAGCTTTAAAAAATTAAAAAAGAATAAATATATCAGCATCTCAGTCATGGGCATTTTTAAAAGTCTCCAGATGATTATAATGTGCAACCTCTGTTGAGGACCACTGTTTCAGAATAAAAATGAAACAGGCAGAGTCAGGGAGCACAGCTGGATTCCCTGTTTAAAGGGACTGGAATAAAACCCTGTGATATTCTCCTCATCTTTCTTGCAGTGTCTATCCCACTACTTTTTTTTCTCCCAGGCTCGCTCATTGACAGTGTTTATAGGAGTCACATCAAAAAGAAGTACTGAGTGACAATAAATGGGGGAGGGAAGAAGCAGACAGAGTCCCTGTTTTTATTTCCCCCTGCCCCACCTGAAGCCTGGAATTTACTACCATGTCAGCTATAAAAGGCAAGCTCCTTAACTACAATATCCTGTATGAATAATATCCAGGAAGGAAATTTTAAATCCACCCCTGAATGTAAAAAAGCATCACTAGAGAGAAATAATTTATGAGTGAGACACCGAGGGCTACATACCGTAATTTATTTTTATATCGTGATCTTTGTTCAGACCACTGCAAACTCCTCTTCAGAAAGAGTCCATCAATTGTGAGCAAGAAGGAACAGGGAGACTTTCATACTAGAAAATATATCTTTCGTATTTCCTATATGCTTATGCATTCCCACTGATAATAGATACTTTGTTGGTTCAAATCATTACAAGCTGTGAACCATGAAGAGAAATGAGCAATAAATAAAGTTTCCTGCTTCTTTTAATAAAATGTCCCCATGTCACAGCCTAGGGAATGCCTTGTAATCACAATGAGCTCAAATATGCTCTACCCAATTCTTGGAATGTAAATACTGTGACTTCTTTAAATTAACTTTTGGAATGCCTTTAAGCCTTATATTACCGTGATCAGAAAAGTTAGAGGATGACTATATATACAAAGTGAAGTGAGTGGATTGTTGGTATATAATTAAATCAAACCTCCAGATGTTTATGAAAAAGTTCTTTAAGCATGTATTAATAACAGTTAACATTTATTGAGTACTTTCTATTGTTAGATACTTCCCTGAGTACTTTAGACCTATAAATTTATCCAACACTAACAATCCAATAGTACCAACTTTAGAAATGAGAAAACTGAGCAGAGAGAGGTTAAGTGACTTGTATAAAGTCAACAGCTAATAAGTGCTAGAACTGGGATTCTGACCCAGATAACAGAACTCCAGAGTCCTTGCTCTTATCTATGGTGGTATACAACCTTAGATTCAACCTTAAAATCAATCATTACATTAGAACATTTGGACAGAATTATTATTTAAGGAGTTTCCAACTCTGAGTCTTGATAGGAATAAGCTGTAAGAATTCCTTAGATATAATTTTCTAGCATTGTGGAAGCTTTGATGGTCTTCTCATGAGAGAACAGACGATAGGGAACAGAGGGTGATGATGTTGTGGAGGGCAAGAAATTAGTTCCAATCATCAACACTCATGAAAGAGTGAATTAGAGTTAATAATCAAAGAGGTAGAAGATCCAACAGTGCACAAGATACCTTGACCTAGAAGCTCTTGAAGTCTAGTGGGGAGCAGACGTTAACCGAAGATCACATACATATTCATTACAATAATGATAAATGCTGGAGAGTGGGTGGCTACTAAGTGCTGAAAGAACATATAGTTGGGCATTTAACCTAGTCTGAGAGGGATGGGACACACTGAGAAAGTCACATTTAAGCTCAAAGATAAGCAGGAATTAACCCTACTCACAGGGCAAGAGCGTTCCAGGTACAAGGGAACAGCATGTGGCATCCTGTGGGAGAAAGGAAGGAGTTCAGTAGGGTTAAAATTAGTTATTCATCGGGTGTAGAAAGAAAATGTTAGAACTTCTATTTACAGTCACTTAGCTCAACCTCTAAAATGTTTATTTTTTATGTAGTTTTATAAGATGCATGCAGTATCAGTTTACTAGTATTTGCATAAATGTTATGAATTAGGACTGCATGCTCAAGAAATTTTACTGATGGGCATGCAGAGTAAGAAATGTTTTAGGACCACTGGTTTCACTGATTTAAGCAACTGCAAAAGGAACAGGGGTTCCTTTGCAGTGACCTCAAGGGTTGGTGGTGATGGGGAAGTAGAACAGGAAATTACACTGGGTGACACTGCAGACTTCCCACATAGGGCCTGGTGGGCCAGGTCAAGTATTCAGGGTTTAATAGCAAAGGGAAACAGCTTAAAGGAGAAAATACACACTTGTCCATCAGGCAAACAATCTAAGATGGCTACCAATTAAAATGATTTAGAAATAGGTTAATGAAGACAAAAAGGAAAGCTTCAGAGTGGATTTGAAAGCTGCCTTTTTAATATTAATCTATATGCATGTTCTCTCTCCTTCTCAAATGAAAGCCATGTGCTAAGGACTGAATATTTGTGCCCCTGACAAAAATTCACATCACCCCGATGTGATGGTATTGGGAAATAGGGCCTTTGATAGGTAATCAGGTCATGAGAGTGGAGCCCTGATGATGGGATGAGTGCCCTTGAAGAAGAGACAGAGAGAGCTGGCTTCCTCTCTCTGCTCTCTACGTGTCAGGATAGCAGGAGAAGACTGCTATCTGCAAACCAAGAAATAGGCTCTCACCAGACACTAGATTTGCCTGCATCTTGATCTCGATGTCCCATCCTTCAGAAATGTGAGAAATAAGTGTAAAAAACAAAAAAAATGTTTAAGCCATCCAGTCTATGGTAGTTTGTCATAGCAGCCTGAACTAAAACACCATGTGAAACATGATTATTTCATCCATCACTTATCTCCTCTCCTTACATAATCTGTTATATACCCCCTCCAAGTAGACAGCAGAGTATCTGGCCTACAGTAAATGCTCAGTAGGTTTGGCATATAAATTACATCATGACCTCAAGTTTAGCACATTCCAAATCAATTTATTTTCCCCAATACATGCTTGTCTACCTATATTCCCTGTCTCAGTGAATGATGCACCCCCTCTCAGGACTTCAAGTTGGACTACATGTTTCCCACGACACCCTTATACCTCATGTCTCGTCAGACCTTAAATCTTATAGATCATATCTAAGGGAAGCCTCAAAACTCAGCCTCTCTTGGGCTTCCCTGGTGGCACAGTGGTTGAGAGTCTGCCTGCCGATGCGGGGGACACGGGGTCGTGCCCCGATCCGGGAAGATCCCACATGCCGCGGAGCGGCTGGGCCCATGAGCCATGGCCACTGAGCCTGCGCATCCGGAGGCTGTGCTCCGCAACGGGAGAGAGACCACAACAGTGAGAGGCCCGTGTACTGCAAAAAAACCCCAAAAAACAAAAAAAACTCAGCCTCTCCTTGCCTTTGCCATAGCCCTTACAATTCTTCCTATTTAGTAACCAATTCCAGATAACCCTTTCCCTATACTTATTAACTAAAATTCATTGGAGTCCAAGTATGTGCCACACACTGTAGTTAAGGCCTTAAATGCATGATCTCCTTTAATCAACATAATCCAACGATGAGAGTACTATTATTACAATCAGTGGTTTTTTTTAAGAAATTAAGGTTTAAAAAGTTTAAGTGACTTTTCCAAGTGTGCCCAGCAACTAAGAGGTAGAGCAGCTATTCACACATTCAGTCTTCTCTTGGGCTAATATTCTTATCAACTGTGATATACTCTACTCTGCTCCCACCTGCAGTTTATTGCAACTGCAGTATATTCACCACAGTTGATTCATTGATTTCTTTGTTTCTTCTCTTATTCACTCATTCATTCACTTATTCTCTACTCATTCACTTACCTATGCATTTAATGAATGATTGCTCACTTTTACCTATTTTACATGTTGTACAACTTTGGTGAAATCCAGGCACTTGTGAAGCATACCATCTAGTAAGCGGCAAACATTAAACCAAAACTACTTAAATAATTATGTAATGGCAATAAATGCTAAGCCATAATATGGTCCTTTAAGTATAAATCTGATCATGGTAGTCACACCTCTGCCACTGAAAAAGTGATTTTCTCTCCCAGAAATCCTCTTCCCTTTTATCTACTAAAAAAAAATCATGTCACCTTTAAATGCTCAGATGTACAACTTTCTGTCACTTCCAAGTCAGAATTCATAGTTCTCTCCTTTGTGTCCTCAAAGGCAATACTTATTAATTCCTGTATTGTAGTAATTACTGCATATTTCAATTTCTTAGGTAGATGGCTTGACATTCTTCAATTTACTCAGGAATTTCAGTGTCATTTCATAGGGTTTTGTGGTAAAAAAATATATATACATATATGAGTGATCTCAAAATATAAATTATATTATGTTTCTTCATTGCTGAAAAATATTCTGTGACTTCCCATTCCATGTGGAGAGAAGAAAAGTCTACAAGCCCCTGCCTTTTATGGCTCCTGCCTAGCCCTACAGCCTTATATTGTGCCCCTTCTCCTAACTCATGCCACTCTAAATTTCTTTCAGCTCCTCAAAGATGCTGAGCTCAGTGGTTATTTAAGAGCTTTTGCCCTTGTTGTTACTGTATAGTCCTGTAATGCCTTCTGCCCTTCTCTTCATTTGGCTACTACTCTTCTTCCCACAGGTCTTAACTGTCACCAACTTAGAGAGGACTCCCCTGATCATTCTACCCAAAGGAGGGAAACTCTCACATGTAGTTCCTATTAAAAGCTATTACTTGTTACCTTGTAACAGTCAACACAGTTGGAAAATCTTTAATTCATTCACTTTTGATCCTTTTAAAATTACTTGCCACTTATCTTAGGTTATTCCTAGAAGTAGATCCTGAGTCAAAGATACACATTTAAGTAGCTTATTGTGGATATTATTCCAGGAAGCACCAGTAAGAAAGTGTAAAACTGAAGGAAGGAAGCTAATTTAGTCACATCACTGAGCAAGCAACTGTTACGGGCACCTGAGGCTCAGTTCCAAAAGGGAAGTCTGGGGATAGTGTAGACATGCCTCAGAGTGGGGTGAGGGGGCAGGGGTATTTATGCACCTAATAACATCAAACTGGTTTAGGGTTGATCCCCTAATAGTACATAAGCCAAGAGGGTTCCAGCAGTTTACAGCAGCCAGAGAAACTGCTCAAGGAAATCTTTGCAAGGTTTGAGTCAGTGGGCCTAAGAATAATGAGCATGGGGAAAATATGGATGTGACATGAATGGTATTGGCTACCCCACCTCTCCAGGGCCTAAGCTCCATGAAGGCAGTGGCAGGAGTCTTGTTCGAGACTATATACCCTGGTACTTGGCACAGAGCTGGTGCTCTGCAGATTAAAATGAAAGAGCAGATAATAGGGCTAATGGATAATACTTTTACAATACAGAGTTTAATTAGATTAATAAAGTTGGTTTGGATCTATAGTTTATCTAGATCCATTCACCAGAGGAGAATCAGACAGATCAACTTTGTGACACAATAACCAGAGCTAAATCTAGTAATGACTCATTTATGTTACAAGTCTGTATTTACTTCCTAGAGCTACTATATCAAAATATAGCAAACTGGGTGGCTTAAAACAACAGAAATTTATTGTCTCAGAGTTCTGGAGGCTGGAAATCTGAAATCAAGGGGTCAGCAGGGCCACGCTCCCTCTAAAACCTATGAAGAAACCCTCCTTTGTCTCTTGCTAGCTTCTAATTATTTGCTGACAATCTTTAGTGTTCCTTGGGAGGCAGCTGCATAACATCAGTTCCTGCCTTTGTTGTCATAGAGTGTTCTCCCTGTGTGTGTGTGTTTTATAAGGATGTCAGTCATATCGAATTAGGGCCCCACCCTACTCCAATCTGATTTCATTTTTACTTAACTAGTTAGATCTGCAACAACCCTATTTCCAAATAAGCTTAACTTTCAGAGGTATTGGGGTTTAGCACCTCAACATCTCTCTCTCTCTCTCTTTTTTTTTGTAGGACACAGTTTAACCCATAATAGTATCCTTGAAGTTAAAGCCTAGGGAAGAGCAGATTACAGAGTAAAAAATAGTGTTGTGCGTTCAAGTCTCAAATCAGCCTTCAAAGTCAACCAAAAAACTTGTGTGTTTCAGGAAGGGGAAAAAGAAAGTTTTCAGGATTTTGAATGGTCCAGTCTCACATATAATGTAACAGTATGTTGGTTGCATGTCTGCTTGCCAGGAGGCAATCTGGTCTGTGCAGTGAGCTCTGGTTCCAGACGGACAATACAGAAAACATGTGGAAAGACGGGCAAAATTCAAGGGCAACTCTGGGATCCCCTTGTGATCTCCTAAAGGAGACAACTCTGGGGCTTTCCCAGAAAAAAATAAAAATAAAAAATAATTTCATAAGTCTCACAGCTGTGTCTGTGAGGCTTATTAGAGACACAAATAGAAATATTTACCTTTGGATTTACTGCATACATCAGGTATTTTTCTATCCTCACATGTAATTTCCATAAAAGCTAACAATAAAAGGTTGTTTTGTACTTAGCTGCTAAGAATCATTTTGTCACTTTGTATAATAGTGAAATGTTTGATCACAGACCTCAACTTCTCTTAGAGATCAATGTGACACATCAAAGACCCTCAATGTAAAAGAGACACAACTCTATTTAAAATGCCAAAGTCCATTCTTGCTCCATATGATCATGGTGATGATTCTATTTGACCATTTAACCCATGATTTTCAGGCACTGTTATTAACAGCAATATTAACAACAATATTAATGTGATTATATAGGCAGAATGAAGTGATGAGTGAAACCAACAACAGCCAAGAGTCAGGATTTAGGTACTTTTAATAACTGAGACTTGGTTGTGTCAGATAGCTAATAGCTCCTCCCACAGATTTATTAATCTACATTTTATGAATCAAGTGGAAAATTATTATGATTTTGAAGCTAAATATAAATCCTGTCATAACTTATGTCTTCACTTATTTATTTATTTTTTTAAATAAATTTATTTTTATTTTATTTATTTATTTTTGGCTGTGTTGGGTCTTTGTTGCTGTGCACGGGTTTTCTCTACTTGGGTCTAGCGGCAGCTGCTCTTTGTTCTGGCGAGTGGGATTCTCACTGTGGTGGCTTCTCTTGTTGCAGAGCATGGGCTCCAGGCCTGCGGGCTTCAGTAGTTGTGGCTCGCGGGCTTAGTTGCTCCGCGGCATGTGGGATCTTCCTGGACCAGGGCTTGAACCCGTGTCCCCTGCATTGGCAGGTGGATTCTTAACCACTGCGCCACCAGGGAAGCCCTATGTCTTCACTTATTGTAATAGTTCAAAAGTAAATACTTACATGAAAATAAGTAATACTATACTTGAACACAATTTTGCATGCAAGGTGAATGTTTATTCAGAAGTGAAATGTTTTGTTTGTATGCTACTTAGCTTTAAATGTACAAAAGCCACAAAATGCTTATATAAATTAAATAATCCTTACTACTACTCCATTACATTTAAAAAGAACCATATTTTTTCCACTATCTAGAGAAACAAAGATTGGACGTTAATGGACAGAGAAGTGTGGATAATTTGTGTAATATCTACAGTTTTTTCATAAAAAGTTTTAATCCCTCACCTTGATTTATTTTAAATATTTCATCTTCCATCCCCCTAAAGAATTTATATCTCATAGACAGGATAATATAAAAAGTGAAAAATCTCACTTTATCCTTGATGCCATAGATAACCAATGGAAGAGTTTGGTATATATTTTCCAGAATTAGGTGTGCATATGTGTCTATGTGTAACTTAGTGTGTATTTTCTGAGTTTATCCTTATATATATTTTCCCAGATTTAGTTCCCAGTGGAAATACTGTTTGAAATAATATTTTTCTATATAACAATGCATCCTGCCTCTCTTTCCATGTAGAGACTGAGAGGAATTATTTTGCAACTTTATATTCCACTGAAAATATTAATATTATATAACATTCATTTCATTACATACTAATCCTGAGATTTTTAAGAAATATCTTACCATAACTAAACTTTCCACATTATGGGGAGGTGAACACAATTTTTTCTTGCAATTGCAAATGGGAGTTGTTTTGCTTCAAATGGGAGTTGATTTGAATCATTTCCAATTTGCAGTGATGGCTGTGAATTACAGTGACCAATCATGGCTCTGTTATCTCACTTGAGACTTGTTTTATTTAACTCATTAATGAGAGGAGTAGAAGGATGACAAAGCAGGTTCAAAGAAAAGAGAATTTGAGAAATGAGATTTTTACAGTCTGGTGGTGGCAGTGAGGGAAGGCTGCAAAAATACAAGTCAGATTAATGTCTACAAGGCAAACAACAAGAAGCAAACAAACCATAAATTTTGACAAAATAATATCTAACAAGTTTCACAGAACAAAAAGTTTTCTGGGTTCTAACCTATTATGTAAACAAACTTCCATTCTCATAAAGTAGCAGATGGACCTTGGGTGTGGGTTTATAAGAAAATGCCCTAATATGCAGTAGAAAGGATTTACAGTTATTCTTATACCTTCTTCCAAGTTTTGGATATTTGTCTCATTACCATTAAAGTTTATTTTGTTTTTCTGAAATATGGTGTCTACCTTTCTTGGTAACATTAACTGAAAACCATGGCCATCACAATTTTTAAAAGTTCTTTAAGTTTAGACTATCAGAAATTTGATAAAGATTTTGTTGAAATATATTTTCATAATATTTCATTTTATGGATGCCCTGTATGATAGGAAACATATGCCCCACTTATGATCATTTACTTCCAGTATCTCACCATTTTAAATAATTCTCAATAAACAGTTTCATCACTTTTAACTTTGCACAACTCTATGTATATATTCATAAGCTAAATCCTAGAAGTGGAATTGCTGCTTCATAATTTAAATACATTTAAATATTGTAAACAAAATTGCCAAATTTTTCTCTAAATAAAGTGCATTTTTGCATTCACAAGGAATCACAGACATATTTTAAATAGAGAGCCATTTGCATCATCTGTTATGTTGTTTTTGCATATGTCTTCACATAATTAATCGATTGGCTATCTTAAGTTCCCTGGTCATTACTAAGCTATTTGAGAAGGAAGAACAATGAGAAATGAAGGAGGGAAGTTCCAGGGAGTTCAGAAAATATTGGAAAGCAAATAAACCAATGAACAAATAATGAATTTAGATAGGAAGGCATGGAGTTTTCCAAAGACACAACAGAAAAACTAGCCAGGAACTAAGAGTAAGTGGTTATTTGAAACTTACGAGAAAATAAATGGCAAATAATGCAATTCCCTAAATGGTTAGAAATGAGGCTTCGGGCTAAAGTCAAAGCTGAAGGAAATGGAAAGGAAAAGTTACAGACCCTTTTCAACTGCTTATTCATTCAACAAGCATTTAGCTGCTAACTCTAGAAGGGCTCTGCCGGTAAGTGAAGGAGTCTCAGTAGGTAGTCAAAGAAAGAATGGGCAGAGAAGAGAAGTAATGGACCTAAGCGTCAACTGGAGAAAACTATTCTAACTTTTGGTTCAAGAATGCTTCTAAGACAAGCAGCTGACAGTAATCAAGACAGTATGGTACTGGCACAAAAACAGAAATATAGATCAACAGAACATGATAGAAAGACCAGAGATAAACCCATGCACATATGGTCACCTTATCTTCGATAAAGGAGGCAAGAATATACAGTGGAGAAGAGACAGCCTCTTCAATAAGTGGTGCTGGGAAAACTGGACAGGTACGTGTAAAAGTATGAAATTAGAACACTCCCTAACACCATACACAAAAATAAACTCAAAATGGATTAAATACCTAAATGTAAGGCCAGACACTATCAAACTCTTAGAGGAAAACATAGGCAGAACACTCTATGACATAAATCACAGCAAGATCCTTTTTGACCCATCTCCTAGAGAAATGGAAATAAAAACAAAAATAAACAAATGGGACCTAATGAAACTTAAAAGCTTTTGCACAGCAAAGGAAACCATAAACAAGACCAAAAGACAACCCTCAGAATGGGAGAAAATATTTGCAAATGAAGCAACTGACAAAGGATTAATCTCCAAAATTTACAAGCAGCTCATGCAGCTCAATATCAAAAAAACAAACAACCCAATCCAAAAATGGGCAGAAGACCTAAATAGACATTTCTCCAAAGAAGATATACAGATTGCCAACAAACACATGAAAGAATGCTCAACATCATTAATCATTAGAGAAATGCAAATCAAAACTACAATGAGATATCATCTCACACCGGTCAGAATGGCCATCATCAAAAAATCTAGAAACAATAAATGCTGGAGAGGGTGTGGAGAAAAGGGAACCCTCTTGCACTCTTGGTGGGAATGTAAATTGATACAGCCACTATGGAGAACAGTATGGAGGTTCCTTAAAAAACTACAAATAGAACTACCATACGACCAAGCAATCCCACTACTGGGCATATACCCTGGGAAAACCATAATTCAAAAACAGTCATGTACCAAAATGTTCATTGCAGCTCTATTTACAATAGCCAGGACATGGAAGCAACCTAAGTGTCCATCAACAGATGAATGGATAAAGAAGATGTGGCACATATATACAATGGAATATTACTCAGCCATAAAAAGAAACAAAATTGAGTTATTTGTGGTGAGGTGGATGGACCTAGAGTCTGTCATACAGAGCGAAGTAAGCCAGAAAGAGCAAAACAAATGCCGTATGCTAACACATATATATGGAATCTAAGAAAAAGAAAAAAAAAAGGTCATGAAGAACCTAGAGGTGAAACGGGAATAAAGACACAGACCTACTAGAGCATGGACTTGAGGATATGGGTAGGGGTAGGA
This sequence comes from Lipotes vexillifer, assembly GCF_000442215.2. NCBI lineage: Eukaryota > Metazoa > Chordata > Mammalia > Artiodactyla > Lipotidae > Lipotes > Lipotes vexillifer. Next base: position 1,155,794 of record NW_006775616.1, on the reverse strand, counting down.
GTAGGCTGTGACGAAGTGAGAGAGTGGCATAGACATATATACACTAACAAGCGTAAAGTGGATAGCTAGTGGAAAACAGCCGCGTAGCACAGGGAGATCAGCTAGGTGGTCTGTGACCGCCTAGAGGGGTGGGATATGGAGGGTGGGAGGGAGGGAGACGCAGGAGGAAAAAGATATGGGAACATGTGTATATGTATAACTGATTCACTTTGTTATAAAGCAGAAACTAACACACCATTGTAAAGTAATTATACTCCAATAAATATGTTAAAAAAAAAGATAAGGAGCTGCTTTTGCTTAGGAAATAAATGATGATAGGGAATGGAAGGTCATGGATTTAACGTCATGGACTGGAAAATAACAGTAAAATAAACAGACTGATAAATTGAGTTTCATGTACAAGAAGAGGAATTGAGATAAGAAGAGGAGAGAAAAGGGTTTGCTCTCAAGAGGAGAGAAGGAGCCAGACAATGTGGAAACTTGAGTCTGCAAAAGAAAATGATCAGTCAAGAACTGCATTAAGGTAGTGAGTGACTAAAAGACTTTAAGAACTAACAACTATTAACTCTGATCCAATTTTCAGTTTCAGTTGCCTAAAATCTTCAGAAAGGCTACTGTGTACAGAAACTGGTATATATGGGTTAAAATAAAACTAGGACTAGGAAATGAAAAGCAAGTGAGACTGAAAGTTTAGCAAAAGCACAAGTTCCAAACTGGAGGTAAGCATGCGATTTTAAGGGATCCAGAATTACCAGAAAATATGGAGAGCCCTTTGTTCAACGTTCCTAATTACTCAACATTACTAAAACTGAGGATGACGTCAGTTAGCACTCACATTACACAAACATTCATCAGGATTAAAAAATAAAGCACAGGGCTTCCCTGGTGGCGCAGTGGTTGAGAGTCCACCTGCCGATGCAGGGGACATGGGTTTGTGCCCCTGTCCGGGAAGATCCCACATGCTGTGGAGCGGCTGGGCCCGTGAGCCATGGCTGCTGAGCCTGCGCGTCCAGAGCCTGTGCGCCGCAATGAGAGAGGCCACAACAGTGAGAGGCCCGCGTACCGCAAAAAAATAAATAAATAAAGCACCGATGTAGAAAATATTACGTTGCAAGAGAAAGGGCAGTGAACTAAGAATTGGAAGGTCTTGTTCCAATGTTTCATTGTCTTCCTCTGATAGTGGCATATTCTTGAGCCAATTTCCTCACTGGTAATAGATCCATAATAACATCTGTCTCTCATTGGGTAGTTGTGAGCAACTAATCTAGATAAATATATGTGTGTGTGTGTGTGTGTGTGTGTGTATAAAGTCTATAAAGTATAAGTATATAAAGTCTAAATCAAGTGTAACATTGTTATATTTAAAATATTACCACCTAAACAACAAGTTCCTACTGTGTAGCACAGGGTACTATATTCAATATCCTGTGATAAACCATAATGGAAAATGATATGAAAATATATATATATATATGTATAACTGAATCACTTTGCTGTACAGCAGAATTAACACAACATTGTAAAATTAAAAAATATTACCACCAATAACTACATTTATATTTATATATCCGTATTTACAGCAAAAGATTTATGTCTTTCACCATATCTAGATAGTGCTAAAACTTATATTGACTCCCACGTTTACCCCTGGGAATTTCCAGATCTCTAGAATAATCAAGGAAAGACTCAGAAACGTTTTCTAATTAGTGCTTGCTTTTTGCAGAAGCACTGCCATGATAATCTGAGCTGGTTTTGAAGCCCTTTGGAGAACGAAATTCTATATTTATCTTGCACACACTATCTCAGGGTTAAGAGGCATCAACATCCCCAATCTTTCCTCTGTCAAACTCTAATCGCTTGGGCATTTTAAGGTTATTATTAGCCAGACTCTTTTAAAATTAAACTTCAGAACCAAATGGCTATTTGCATTTTAATGCCATAGTATCTGTTCCTTAGTTTGAAAATCATGTGACAATTCTAGTTGAGAAAGGGGAATTCTTTGTACAAATTCAATATACAATTCCTGTTCCCCTCTGAGGTAGCTTAGAATTTAGCTGCGTTTTCTAGATGTTCATATAATTGTCACAGCAACACTCTTGAAACTTGTTTTATCCCTGTACAAATTAAACAGAAACTAAATAAGCTCTGTGAAGTAAAACAGTCCTTCAGAAATGTAAACACTTCCTGTGGGAATATTAACAGTTTTCCACTTTTTTTCTTCAAAGCAGCATTACTTTAGATTACAATAAAAAATAAATGAGAGATGGGATTTACTCAACACTATCACCTTTGAAATAAAGAAAATCAACTTTATTTCAAACTTCCCTGTGCATTCCTCTCTGTAGGCTTTCTTCACCATTTCAAGAATGATGACAAATTCTACAAGACTTTACATCACCAAAGAGAGAAAACAATTCACACCACTTCACAGCCAGAAATAATTCTGAGGAAGCAGCACAAACAGTTGGGGATTCCTTCTGATAGGTGCTCCATGAATCCTGAGAGGCATAATCTCCAAAACAGGATGCTTCAGCCTATAATAGGTGTGTCAGAAAGGTTGACTCTGGTTATCAACGGAATAGGAGAAAACACATCCACTAGTGCTCTGGTACAAAGATTGCTTTCTCCATTACACTGATTTTTTCTTTTTTTTTTTTTTTTTAATGTCATTTAAGGTTGCCTCCATCTGTTCTCCATCACCAATGAAGGGAACAAGTGTTACTGAATATGGAACTGTCTGAATGACCACTGCCTGTCTTGTAAAATCCTAAATATCTTACGGAGAGTGACTTACATCACTGCAGAGTCAGCCTCACTAATAATGATTCCTATCTGTAAGGCATAATTCTTTCATACTATGGGCAACACCTTACATCGATGTTCTTTATCATTGATTTATCATTGATCATTGCAGCATTTTTGTCAGAGGGGTGAAACATATCTCTTTGGGCAAAAAATGGTGGAGCTGTGAAATAAATGATGGACATAAAATAACTCATCATGTCTAAACAGTGTGATCTGTGCACCATCAGCATCAGTGATAACATGAAATTCATGATATTAAAGACTGTTATTACACATTGCTTAAGAGCTTTGTGTCAGTGTTGCTTTGTAACAAAGCCCTCCTGCTAAATACCTATTTTAAACAGGAAGTTTATTTCTAAAGTGAATGTCTCCAAACTCAATCTCACCCAACCCCAAATGGCCTGTTGTGAATGGGGTCATTGTCAACAAGTACAGAAGGCCTTAAAATTTGCAAATGCATAAAATCTGCTCTTTGCCATGATTTCTATTTCACCAGAGCTGGGGTTGCTGTTTCAAGATTTATGTTCATTTTAGAACATCATTATTCCATAAATGAACCATATCAAATATGAAAGGAGATGGCCATCTTGTTGTGGAATAAACATGGGAAATCAGGAAATCTGGGTCTAAATTCTGGGCCGGCTACTTGGCAGGTACATGGCTTTGAGCATGTTTTCAAAAAGTATTCCTAGGTCTTGAGTAAATGGTCTCTAAGTTTCTGTGCAGGTCTCAAATACCATGACTCTGAGATTCAGCTTACTGGTGCCTGGCATTGAAAAGTACACTCTTGGGTCCAATGCTTAAGTTGTATTTGCAATATGTGGAGAAGATGTAAGATACTAACAAAATACTCAATTCAGTATATTAAAGCAGCCTCTCCCTTTGATGGAAATAAAAGACGAAACAAAACAAAACACACTGGAGCAAGAAGTAAGTATCCTTCCAAACAAAATCCTTAATTTATTTCCACCTGATGAATATCCTCTATCTCTAACAACAGGAATTTCCATGATTCTTAAATCTATTTGCAGAAGACCTGTTTTACTAAAGCACTCCAGTCAATAAAAGTGCCACATAAACGGAGTGAAAATAAGTAGTTTAAACAGCTTGTAATTATGATAATTATACACTGCCTCTTTTGTTAAGCCAGGAAGGGATAAATTTTAAGAATATGTACTGGGGATTCAGCCATGTGCCATCCATTCACGTTAATGGAAGTGACAATCTAATCCTGTCCATCACATTCGACTTTATTTCCAAATTCACTTGGAGGAACTGTAAGTGATTTCCCTTCGTTTTCATCAAAATTTTCTTTAATACTGGTATATATTTTTTAAATGTTATATATACACATAAATGTCATTTTGGTCATATTGATGAATATGGTCCTCATTTATTTTTCAGCTTCATACTTCAAACTGTATAGAGACACTAAAGAATCCATATACTATATATAAACGAGTGAAACTTAAGATATTATTTTATTATTTAAAAGCAAAATACTGTAATAATTTATAACCCAGAAGCCATAAGGAAAATGACTGACAGATCGGAGTATAATTTTTTTAAACTTTTATCATGGCCATCATTTTAATGTTAAAAATTTAATCAAAGACATCTGAAATGGTGATTAATTTCTTTTTTGTAACATTATTTCTTAAAAATGTGATTTATAAAAGCCAACAAAAATAACTGTAATAATTTTGAGTGTTTAAAATGGAAAAATCTACTAAGAAAATAAATTTAAAGAAAATGTTTTGTAAGTTTCTGTCAGGGTTTTATTTTTATGCATAAATAACAAGGAATGCATGATATGAATAAGACAAAGAATGTAAGCTCTGGAATCTTGCTGGTAAAAGTGTCAGAGTCTATGCAAAAAGAAACATTAAACAGGAAATAAATTGCTGTGGGCTAACATGTTTAGAAAAGGAATATGCACTGGTATCAATTATTTACTGACATACTATGTTCATATTTCTCTCTGGAAATTCATTGAAATTTCCTACTTCCAAAGGTGACTAAAAACCAGGGAGTCTCCCTAACACCATACACAAAAATAAACTCAAAATGGATTAAAGACCTAAATGTAAGGCCACACACTATCAAACTCTTAGAGGAAAACATAGGCAAAACTCTATGACATAAATCACAGCAAGATCCTTTTTGACCCACCTCCTAGAGAATGGAAATAAAAACAAAGATAAACAAATAGGACTTAATGAAACTTCAAAGCTCTTGCACAGCCAAGGAAAGCATAAACAAGGCGAAGAGACAACCCTCAGAATGGCTGAAAATACTTGCAAATGAAGCAACTGACAAAGAATTAATCTCCAAAATTTACAAGCAGCTCACGCAACTCAATATCAAAAAAACAAACAACCCAATTCAAAAATGGGCAGAGGACCTAAATAGACATTTCTCCAAAGAAGATATACAGATTGCCAACAAACACATGAAAGAATGCTCAACATCATTAATCATTAGAGAAATGCAAATCAAAACTACAATGAGATATCACCTCACACCAGTCAGAATGGCCATTATCAAAAAATCTAGAAACAATAAATGCTGGAGCAGGTATGGAGAAAAGGGAACCCTCTTGCACTCTTGGTGGGAATGTAAATTGATACAGCCACTATGGAGAACAGTATGGAGGTTCCTTAAAAAACTAAAAACAGAACTATCATACGACCCAGCAATCCCACTACTGGGCATGTACCCCGAAAAAACCATAATTCACAAAGAGTCATGTACCACAATGTTCACTGCAGCTCTATTTACAATAGCCAGGACATGGAAGCAACCTAAGTGTCCATCAACAGAAGAATGGATAAAGAAGATGTGGCACATATATACAATGGACTATTAGCCATAAAAAGAAACGAAATTCAGTTATTTGTAGTGAGGTGGGTGGACCTAGAGTCTGTCATACAGAGTGAAGTCAGAAAGAGAAAAACAAATACCATATGCTAACACACATATATGGAATCTAAAAAAAAAAAAAGAAAAAAAAAGGGTCATGAAGAACCTAGGGGCAGGACGGGAATAAAGACACAGACCTACTAGAGAATGGACTTGAGGTCATGGGGAGCGGGAAGGGTAAGCTGGGGACAAAGTGAGAGAGTGGCATGTACATTTATACACTACCGAATGTAAAACTGATAGCTAGTGGGAAGCAGCAGCATAGCACAGGGAGATCAGCTCGGTGCGGTGCTTTGTGACCGCCTGGAGGGGTGGGATAGGGAGGGTGCGAGGGAGGGAGATGCAAGAGGGAAGAGATATGGGAACATATGTATATGTATAACTGATTCACTTTGTTATAAAGCAGAAACTAACACACCATTGTAAAGCAATTATACTACAATAAAGATGTTAAAAAAAAAGATTGAATAATCAATCAATGCAGTTCACCATATTATTAGACAAAAAAAAAAAAAAAGACAAAAAACCCGGGAGTCATATAAGTACCAAAAGACTGACTCAATGTGCGTGAGATTGAATCAGAAATCATGTTTATGTGGAGGTGGTGTGGTTTTTACTTTTTTGTTTAGAAAATGTGTTTTATACATATATATGTGAAGGTATATATTGGCATATATATATATGAATATGTATACATTTATATACTCAAGGCATAAGTACTGTTTTCACTATTGTACAATCATATACACATGTGATTCTCTGACTTATCTGCAGAGGTGGTAATTCTCGAAAACACCTAAAGGAGTTTTGATTCCTATTAAGACAGTGCTAAAAGAGGCTGAAAAATTAAATAAAATGTAATGTCTTGAGACTTAAGAGCCTGCAATGTTTTTTTCTTTTTTCCTTCTGTTGAAATCCCTATTACAAAATGTAAAAAGAGAAGCCACCCAAATCCCATGTGCATGCTGAGTAAATAGAAATCACCAAATGATAGTGTACCTTATTAAATCTGCAGTGTCTTTTATGAACGTATCTGTTCACTGTCTGTCTTGAACAGCTTTACATTTCCTGTAAAGGATGATAAATACAGCAGTAGGTTCCTTTTAAATGTTTAAGTTCTAGAGACCAATAGCTTATCTGTTTCCTGCAGGAACTTATAAAAGTAATCATCATACAGATATAAAAATGGCTGCATTTTTTCCTCTGTATGAATTCTAGTAGATCAGCTACAGGACGTTAAAGAAATGACAGTAATATGGTGATTAATTTTTTCAGTCTAGCTCCACACATTAGAAAATAACCTCAAAATTAAGCCTGTAGGATATTTAATATATGTTATCAGGAATTCATATGTATTTTAGATAAAAATGAAGCAGGGATCATTAGTTTTCAGGTAAATTTCAACGAGAATTCCCTCAGTGGCAAAGGTTGTAATTCTGGCAAGAATTCAAAGCCTCTGAAAGCCATTGATTAGCCATCTGTGACAGGAGAGCAAATGAGACTTTAAAGTAGGGACAGCAGCTATTAGACCCCTCCTGGTGGATCCTAAACTGATATCTATGCCAATTACAAAACCAAAAAAAAAGAATTCCAAAACAACAAAAAAACCCCCAATACCTTGATTCAGGTAGACAAAGTATGCAAAATAGAGTACTGATTAAGGGGAAGGGTACCATGAATCAGATTACCAAGTTTGAAAACTAGTACCACCAACATTTACTATACATGTGACTCCAGAAATGGTATTTAATTTCTCCATATCTTTGTTTCCTCTTTTGTGAAATGGGAAAAAAATATAGTACCCACCCATTAGAGATTTTATGAAGATTATATGAGATAATAACTGTAGGGTACTTATAGTCCAACGTTTGAAACGTCAGTTACTCAAATACTGGTTGTTGTTGTTATTATCATTACATGATTACTTATGGCCAAGGGTTACTGTCTAGTAGCCTTTGAGTGAATTATGAGAAGTATTAAAATATACTGATTATTTAAAATTCAGGACTCACTAGAGTTTATGGGGGACTTTCTTTTGTCTTCTTTTAGAAGTTATATTGCCACACATTTTTAGCAGTATTGCAAACTTACCCTCACATAGGCAGTTTCACAATTTTCGATAACATGCTTTATGATCATTGTTGTGTTGGATTGATCATGGTTTCCAATTGCCATTATCTGTTTATTAATCTTTAGTCATCATTTGCTTTTAATTGCTGTACTATTTTCACCTGGATTGTTATTTCAACCCTCTCTGTTCTTTGTATAACTCACTTTTTATTCCCACTATAAAGTGAAAACTTGTGTGACCGTGGTCCATGTAGTCCATTCTCTCACCCATATTTGTCTTAGGATTTTTGTTCTCTAAAAAGGCGAAGGTCAGAAAAATTTAAGAATGACTCTTTTAGAGGCCTAAGAAAGGCAATGGATTTTTTTCCAGAAGAATCTAATAGATTAACACCATGTAACTAGTAAAGTATCCCTTGAATAGAGATCTGTTATAATCTATTCAGTTCTTAAAATTCATTGCACCTGCCACTGACTTCATTTTTGTCCTCTTTATTTCTCTAAACTGAATTTCTCCACAGCTCCATCTTCCTTTTCCATTGCTAATCTCTGCCTCCTCCATTCCACCCATTTATTGTCATTTGTTGTGCTTCCAGAAAGCACATCCTTGATATTTCACTGACTTAAGAAAAAAAAAAAGTTTAAAGGCTACTATTACATAAGGTGAATTTGGCAAAAGCAAGCAGATATAAAGCCACTGACCAAAAGATTTTGCTAATTAAACATCAATTTTTACTCCTGAGTCTAGTGTGTTGAATATTCTCAACAGAGATTATCAGGTGATTACTACCAACTAGAGCTGGTAAAGGAGATAAGACCTGCCTGCCATCCTTGGCTTATGGAATCACATTCGCATTCCTTAGGAGAGTATGAAGATCCTTGTATGGTGGTCACTCAGCCTGTACCTTTCTAGTCTTACATTAATTTCTTGCCCATCACTCTACCATATCACAGCACATTTCGTGAACTCTAAGTCATCTTTAAAATTCTGTAACTCTTCTCACCTTTTTGCCTGTATCTTATTTGCTTTACTTAATATTCATAGAATAATAAATACCATAGCATAACCTCCATTGGTCAATATTTGCTCTAGTGGATGGCAGGCATCACTGTGCTTTACCTAGGCTTAGACGATCTGGATAGAGGCATATAATATAGGAAACTGTACTGTATGTGGAACAATTTACCTCTTAATTTGTCCAAAGTTTTTGTTTTTGTTTTTGCAGTATGCGGGCCTCTCACCGCTGCAGCCTCTCCCGTTGCGGCCTCTCCCATTGCGGAGCAGGGGCTCCGGATGCGCAGGCCCAGGGGCCATGGCCTACGGGCCCGGCCGCGCGTGGGATCCTCCCGGACCGGGGCACGAACCCGCGTCCCCTGCATCGGCAGGCGGACTCCCAACCACTGCGCCACCAGGGAAGCCCTGTCCAAAGTTAATCTGTTCACAGGACTGTGCTAATGATTACCTTATATTGCAGACATCAATATAACTGAAAAACACCGTATCCTTTTTCCTTCTTCAAGTTAAGGGTTCTGTGGTAACTAACAGACTTTCTACAAGATGACTTGGTAAAGTGAAAACATCATTTTCAGATGTTTCAGTTTCAAACATGACTTTCCACTCTTCTCAGAAAGGAATGCAGCAGCTGTTTCTGACCACTGACATCTAAATTTAATTTTTAAAATACCCCCTAGACCAATAAAATGAGATTCACCTGATTTAATTAGGTCAAAATGGGTCTTCTTGAACCGGGTTTTGAAAGTCAGGAAGCTTTTATTTATTTTAGTCTTTATAAAGATGTTTTGAACTGCTAAACTTGGCTTTGTTTAATCCTAAAGCTTAATGTTCTAATAATGTATCCTTCCACTCTTGTTTTGTAATATTTTTCAGCTACATTTTTTGAGACAGGCAGCTATCCGAATATGGCTTATAAATCACACAGCCTCCTACTTTTGCAAGAAGGGCTAATAACATGTGTGTAGAAACGTGAGTGGCCACGTTCAGAAGGACGTTAAGAGGTGGAAGGTAAGGTCTGTCTAGCTTCAAGATCATGGCTTCAGTTCTTTATGTTAAAAAAAAAAAACAAAAAAAAACCCTTATCTCTAGGAATTCTCCATTAAAAGCCATACTTCCTTGAGAAGAAAAATATAATACAATGAACCAATATTGGGTATTAGTGTCGTACTTGAAATAAATTTCATATATTAGTCAATTAGTTATGTCTTTACAAAAAGAATAGGATCTAGAAAAGCATTTAATTCTAGAAAGTTCCTTTCTTCCTTCCTTCTCTCCTTCCCTACTTCCCTCTTTGACTTCTCCTTTCACCTAAAATTTTATTTATTGAGCATCTAAAATGTACCAGACATTTGGTATGTTCTAGGAGCAATATGAGTTTCTTTTAAGGAACAACATATCCAAGTCATTGACTTCCAAGAATTCTAGTCCTTTTTTTGAGGCTGAGGCTGAGGAGGAAAACAAGGATTACAGATCTGGGGATGGCTTCCTGGTCACTGTTCTTCCTTTATTCTCCTCTTGTGTAATTGGTTGCTCCTTAAGGATGTCATTCTCATTATTTGTTTCCTCTGAAATGTGTGCCTGCAGCCCAGACCTCTCCCCTGAACCCCCATCTAGTACATCCAAATGTCCATGCAACATCTCCACGTGTATGTATAATAGGCATCCTGAGCTTAATTCTTCCCAAACTGAACAAATGTAAAGACTAAGGAGAGAAAATGCTCGTTACAGTCAAGTAACAGCAAGAAGTATAGTTTTCTTGGAGCAAAATAAGTAAAGAGAGTGATGGTAGAAAAAGTCTGAGAGGGAGCCTGAGGCATGATTTTCTCTTCCCACCTCCTCCTGCTTAAATCTGTTCTATGGCGGTATAGTACTTCCAAATTCAAAAAGTACTAAACTCTGGTTTCCACATGTTATGGGCAAATATAGGGAGAGATCTTTGATTCCCCAATTTCTCTTTCATATCCCTAACTCCCCCCTCAAAGACCCCACAGCACTGGTCCTTCCTTTAAAATATATGCAAAATCCAAACACCTCTAGCCAACTCCACTGTTAACACCTTGATCCAAGCCACAGTCATCTCCTGTCTGGACCACTGCGATAGCTTCTTAATTCATCTCCCTGTTTCTACCCTGGTTTCCCTGTACTCTATGCCCTTCACTATGGTAGGAGAGATCCCCATGTGATCAGATCATGTCAATATTCTGTCCAGAACGCTTTTGTGGCTTTACTCAAAAAATTCCAAGTCCTCACTTCCAATTACATGGTTCTATAGGATCTAGCCTTATCTACCTCTCCAATTTCACTTCCTACCTTTCTCCCTTTACCCACTCTGTTCTAGTTTTTCTGGCCTTCTTGCTGTTCCATGACATTCAAAACCTTTGAAATTATCATTCCCTTGGATATAATTTCTCCTTCTCCACATTTCCCCTCATTTGTTCCCTCTTTTCATTCATGTTCCCTCTCAAATACATACCATTTCACATTAGGGAACATTACCTCTGTCACTTTATTCTCTACTCCCCTTATGCTGCTTCATGCTTCTACACAGCACCATTGCCATCTGGTAAATAGTTATAGTTATTTAAACATTATCTGTAGTCCTATAATCTATACATTCCTATTAACCTTATAAGGTCCTTTAGGAATGGGTACTTATAAGAGTGCTGCTGCATTCTCTGTTGTATCCAGCTCCTGGATCTTGGCCCAGCTGTTAACTGTTGTGGGAAAAAAGTTTTTGAATGAACCATTCTGTGTGTGGCAGTATAACATGAAATTACTTGAGCATTACTGTAAAGTTCAGAAGCAGAGGGAAGGTCACACACAACACATGTAGAGCTTCAGTCAGGCAAAGGAATCTATATGTATAGAGTTTTAGGTGTCATGAAAGTACTTGTACAGTGGGAGTGGAGAGAAATAGAGGTAAAAATATAAGGGAAACAGAAAGGTATCGTTCATTTTAAATTGTGCCCAATATCAGCTCTAGATGTTCTTATAAATAAATCTAACATATCCATGATGATTTGGAAGGGAAGGCATGTTGTCCCATTTTTTTCTTAATTTCTATTAACCAAAATTATTCCTTTACACCAGTGTGGAAGATGATGACTAGAAATATTTCCAAAACATGATTTTCATCTTACAAAACTTAACTGAAGATTTGCAAGTAGCTTGCAATAAAATTAATAGAGATCTATTGCAAAATCCTTTCTTCTGTATTACGTGAGGCTGGTTATGATGGCTCTAAGGTCTTTGAGCAATTTGCTCTAAGTGCCTCTTATTTTCCTATGGCTCATTTATTTCTACTACATCTTGCTTATGTTAGGAATAATTTGGTTTTCTTCCTCCTTACCTGCTGATCTCTTCACAATTAAAGCAGTTTCTTTTCTCTGTTACATCCTGTCCTAGGCCCCTTCTCTTTAGTAGTTATGCTGACATTCTTCCAAAATGCCCATAACAAAAGTATGATGCTAATATATCCAATGGGTCAATGAATGTCAGAGAATTCTATTGATTTGTTTTTCTCTATCTCCAGATTGACATCAATTCTCATTCTTGAGAACAAGATGTCACTTTGAAAGAGTGACAGTGAAACTACGGTATTTTATTTTGGTTTTTACATGAACTCTTTTATTTATGTTCCAGCTGCTAAGAACTAGATACTCACTATGATATCTTCCAATAATAAACTACTAGAGTGAGAAGAAATCATTTAGACCAATCCTTTATTTGAGAGATGAAAACACAGAGGTGTGAAGTAACTTGTCCAGGGCCTTATTAATAGAAACTATAAGTGAAAAGGATATCTTAAGACATGACAGCAGATATGACATCTTTTAGGGAACTAAGATGCACTCATAGTGTTTTCAGATAAGAATTAGAAAATCAGCTTAATTAGAATTATTATGTAATACATACATAGGTTATACATATGTATATTGATTGTATATTGCCAATACTATATGTATATATGCATATATTACTAAATGCATTGATGTAGGAAAATGTAGTGATAGTAGTGTTATATCTATAGAGGCAAATGAAGATGGGGGTGCTGATCAATATTTAATAAACCATTCATTAGGATTAAATCCCAAGCCACTGTTTTCAGTCTTCCAATCCATTCTGCCCCTATAAACACACCCTGTATCACATATGTGTTGGTTTGTATGAGGGAGACTCCCTGGGTAAAATCTATTCAATTATACTAACATTTAAATTTAAGCATTTCATAAAAAGAAAACGGGTTTATTTTTGCAACTTTGTATTTACTCAAGTCCTTACACAGCTGGTGGAACTGTTATGTGTAAGTCACTAAAAAATGTTTACTCAAACATCCATTTATGAAGTGCTTTTATATTCAAGTCGTCTCTTCAAGTTTTAATTTTTCATGCGTACATCTATAAACTTTATTTAAAAGTGTATTAAAACTCTTGTGCATTTCAAAATGAGAAGACATATAAAATATACTAAATTTAGCTTATATACATATTTAGATGCACATTTGTTTGAACGTAAAGGGACAGACTAAATGATCCGTAATTCCTCAGATAGTATAATGTCCTTATTTCTTGGTAAAAGTTCATGGACCTGTAAACTAGATAAACAAACAGTAGATATGGGCTTTATCGACCTCAAAAACTATTTGAAAATATTTTAAAAATGATTTTTGAAAAGTAAAATGGGACAATATGTACAGGATAATTGTAACTTGACCTAGACATATATTGGTCTCTGCAGGAGTCACAAAAAAGCAGCTCAGTGTAACCAACATAAATAATTAAAAACTATTTTCAGTAGTTCCCTCAGTCCTCATCCTTTCTTTTATATATCACCTTATTCTCGGACCAATTCTCCTCTCTTTCTGCCCACTCTTTCAATACGTGCTTTCCTAATTTTGCACTACAAAAGATTAAAGATGATTTGCAAAGATAAAACCCTGTTATATTGGAGGTGGAGTGAGGAAATGAGTTGAAGTCAAGGGAAAGGGAGGCCAGACTCTTATCCATTACTAAATTCTACTCCTCTTCTATCAACTGGGTTTGCAGATGCTTGAATTATTATGCAAAAGGAGGTTGACTACAATGTCACTTATAGATTTACTAATTTGTTCCAACACAGCTGAAGAATCGAATTCCAGGAAAAGATTTCAATTGACCAAATGTAATAATGAAAATATATAATAGATAAGAATAAAGTTTCAGGCATAAAATAAAAAAAAATAGACCACTGTATTTGTGGTGGGAATAAGATCACAGTAGGGGATAACTTAAACTGATAAGAAAGCATAACTCTTTGTTACTGGCCAGTGGCACAAACTGATTGGTATTGTGTTGTGATGAGGGAAAATAGCAGAAAGAAAGAAGCGATGGTTGCTACATGGGATTCTCTTTTGTGAGCTACTCAGGTACTGTGTCTACTTCTGTGAAAACTTGAACACACGCAGTAGCGAGGAACTGAGATGCTGAATTGACTCGAAACCATGTTAAATTAGAAAGCATGTCAAACAAAGAAGAGTAGAAATGAAGGGGAGGAGAGATAATAGGTGTTCTCAAAATCATATCTAAAGTTTTATCAAACAGCCCTCAGAATAAATTCATTTTGTGTGGCTTTCACGATAGAACTAGAATCAATTAAGCGAGGCAAGAGAGAGCATGATTCAAAGAGAGGAGGCATTTTCTATTATATTTTAAGAAGCAAAGGCATGTGTCAGGGAGCGCTGAGTACTGGACACTTCATGAAAATATTTGGTCAAAATAAAAAATAAACAAGGTTGGATGAAGGATAATCTGAAGGACTAAAAATCCTTACCATTCTTAAGGATTTTAGATTCAACATACTACGATGACCTAAATGGAATAAAGTCTTCTCTACTCTAAATAGAATTTCTTTATCACAAATTTATGTGCATTTTCCAGACTTCAAAATTTTAAAATTTCATCTCAAAGTTACAACATCTTTATTATTCCATAGGCATCCAGATGCATCATATCTAAAAATATAACCATAACAACAAAAACAGTATTAATAAAATTGACTATATAATGCACACTCGATAAATATACATCAGGCACTAAGCATTTTAACTACATTTTCTTCATTTATACCCCAAAACCTGTTGGGCAGGTAGGATGGGATTCATGGAGTTGACAAGGCACACAGCTGGTAAGCAACAGAGCTAGAATTTCAACTCACGTTTGTCTGAATTTAATCTCTTTACCTAACTGCTACACTATTGTTATGCCTTGTTCTGTAACACTCCTCTAAATGAAACGTGAATAAATGGACCATGGAAGCCAATATTATACAAAAGAGAACTCGTTATACCACTCACATATCCCCAGGTATAGACCTGTAATTCATAAATTTTCAAAAGGCACTCAGTAACACTGTGGAGATCTGCCTTTAAATAAGTCTCACAAGTGAACCAAATGGGCATTTTGTGATATAACAGTCAATTCCTAAGATATTACGTTCTCAGCTTAATGCTATCAATGCTCATATGAAAAATCAGGAATAATTTATTACAATTCTCCAATGAGGGGAACTAGTTCATTATAATTCATAAATATAGAAAGGTTTTTACAGCTTCTACACAAAACTAGTTGTTTCTCTGCATACCTGGGAATGAAGCTAGTCATGCAATAAAAGTCTTTGTGAAATTTTACAGAGTACAGGCAAAGTGAGAGAGCAGTAGTTTTAGTTTGTTTTGCTTTTTTCTTTTCTTAAAGAGGGTTCTTGTTGAACTTTTAAGTAGGTATAAGGGGCAGTGAGCATGTTAAAGTAGTTTTTTTCTTTTGAATCAAACCTGAGCTAAAAGAATAGAAACAGAACTGACAATAGCAGGAGTCAAGATGGCACACTAGGAGGACATGGAATTCACGTCTCCACACAACTAGGGCACCCACCAGGCACCAGTGGGGGACCATGGACACCTAAGGGGACAGGAGGAACCCCCAGCAACCGGGTAGGATGTGAGGACTGGGGGGGAGTGAGGGGGGAAAAGTGGAGGCAGGATGGGACTGGCACCCCTGAGGGGTGGCTGGGGGAGGGGAAGGGATCCAATGCCTGAAGAGGGAAATTGGGGGACCATTGGGAGGGCAGAGGATCAAAAGGGAGAGTAGCCAGCTTTCCCCTGCCCTCTTGGGCCCCCGGAAGCCTGTTGAGATCTGGGTCTGATCCTCTGCCCATCAAGGTCCCCTCCAGCCACACGGATCCTGAGGGAGTGGGAGGGAGAGAAAGGGGAGCAAAAGTAAAGGCCAGACCTACTGGATTGGCACTCCTGAGGGGTGGCTGGGGGGAAGGGAGGAGTTCCTACACCCAGCAGGACCCACGAACAGTTAGTGGTCCAGTTGGGGTGGGGGAGACCCCAGGGGAGACGTGGTGGGGGGTGTGGAGGAACGGAAGGGAATTTGGCCAGTGCTTTCCCTGTCCACTTAGGCACCGGGGAGCCTGTTAGGCTCCCAGGCCTAATCCTCTGCCCTCAAAGCCTCCCTCTTGCCTCGTACAGCCCAAGCCCCACCCCTACACCCCCAACCAGGCCCTATCTCAATACTCGGAGACCCCCTGAGATCCCCTCCAACTGTGCTGGGCCTAAACCCCACCTACACACCTTCACCCAGGGTCTTACCTCCAAACTCCAGAACTCCACACTCTGGAGGCAGCCCCTTGGACGCTGCCTGTCTGCTTCCAGGCAAGTCCTGAGCAGAGGCCCCGCCACATGCTTGAACATCACCCTGCCTAGGCCCCGACCCCAAGGCCTTTTCTGACTGCCTGCATCCTAAGCCTAGGCTCCGCCCCATGCTCAAATGTCACCACCACCCCACCAACCCCGGCCCCCGCCGGGTCCCACCCCAGCCTAAACCTCTCCCCTGCCTAATTTCCACCTCTGCCTAAACTCTGCCCCCCAGAGTCAAGGTATTTTTTTTTTCTTTGTTCCTCTTTTAGATTAGGGTTCTGGTTTACCTTGTTGTTGATTCGTTTATATTTTTCTTCTTTCTAATAAATCTTTTATTTTTCTAATTTTATTTTATTCTTTATAGTTTGTTTGCTCCTTTTGGCTTGTTCCACTTTTTTTTTTTCTGTTGTGATTTTGTTTTACCTTATTGCTGTTGTTTCCATTATATTTTTATTTTTCCTAATATATTTTTTATCTTTCTAAGTTTATTTTGTTTTTTATTCTTTGTTATTGTACTGCTCCTTTTCTTCTTCTTCTTTTTTTTTCTCATGTGGCTTGTGGGATCTTGGTTCCCAGGCCGGAGGTCAGGCCTGAGCTCCTGTGCTGTGAGCTCAAGTCCAAACCACTGGACTAACAGAGAACCTCAGGCCACAGGGAATATTAATTAGAGTGAGGCCTCCCAGAGGTCCTAATCTCGGCACCAGGACCTGGCTCTGTCCAACTGCCGGCAAACTCCAGTGCTGCACACCTCAGACCAAACAAGCAGAATCCAAAAAAAAAAAAAAAAAAAAAGAAACAACAAAAAAATATGTTATAGACAAAGGAGAAAGGTAAAAACATACAAGACCAAATAAATGAAGATGAAATAGGCAAACTACCTGAAAAAGAATTTAGAGTAATGATACGAAAGAGGATCCAAAATCTCAGAAACAGAATGGAGAAAATACAAGAAACATTTAACAAGGATCTAGAAGAACTAAGAGCAAACAAACAGTGATGAACAACACAATAACTGAAATTAAAAATACTCTAGAAGGAATCAATAGTAGAATAATTGAGTCAGAAGAACAGATAAGTGACCCGGAAGATAAAATAGTGGAAATAACTACTGCAGAGCAGAATAAAGAAAAAAGAATGAAAAGAATTCAGGACAGTCTCAGAAACCTCTGGGGTAAACATTAAACACACCAACATTTGAACGATAGGGGTCCCAGAAGAAGAAGAGAAAAATAAAGTGTCTGAGAAAATATTTGATGAGATTATAGTCGAAAACTTCACTAACATGGAAAAGGAAATAGTCAATCAAGTCCAGGAAGCGAGGAGAGCCCATACAGGATAAACCCAAAGAGAAACACACTGAAACAAATATTAATCAAACTATCAAAAATTAAATACAAAGAAAAACTATTAAAAGCAGCAAGGGAAAAGCAACAATTAACATACAAGGGAATCCCCATAAGGTTAAGAGCTGATCTTTCAGCAGAAACTCTGCAAGCCAGAAGGGAGTGGCAGGACATATTTAAAGTGATGAAAGGGAAAAACCTAAGACTGAGATTACTCTACCCAGCAAGGATCTCATTCAGATTTGATGGAGAAATCAAAAGCTTTACAGACAAACAACAGCTACGAGAATTCAGTACCACCCAACCAGCTTTACAACAAATACTAAAGGAACTTCTCGAAGTGGAAAACAAAAGAGAAAAAAAAGACCCATGAAAACAAACCCAAATCAATTAAGAAAATGGTAATAGGAACATACATATCAATAATCACCTTGAATGTAAATGGATTAAATGCTCCACAGAATGGCTCCACAGAAAGACACAGAATGGCTGAATGGATACAAAAACTAGACCTTTATATATGCTGTCTACAAGAGACCCAATTCAGGCCTAGGAACACATACAGACTGAAAGTGAGGGGATGGAAAAAGATATTCCATGCAAGTGGAAATCAAAAGAAAGCTGGAG
This sequence comes from Lipotes vexillifer, assembly GCF_000442215.2. Taxonomy (NCBI): domain Eukaryota; kingdom Metazoa; phylum Chordata; class Mammalia; order Artiodactyla; family Lipotidae; genus Lipotes; species Lipotes vexillifer. The sequence goes on along the minus strand of NW_006775616.1, from coordinate 1,137,340 downwards.
TAGCAATACTCATATCAGATAAAATAGACTTTATAATAAAGACAGTTACAAGAGATATGGAAGGACACTACATAATGATCAAGGGATCAATCCAAGAAGAAAACATAACAATTATAAATATTTATGCACCCAACATAGGAGCACCTCAATACATAAGGCAAATGCTAACAGCCATGAAAGGAAAAATCGACAATAACACAATAATAGTGGGGGACTTTAAACCCCACTAACACCAATAGGCAGATCATCCAGACAGAAAATAAATAAGGAAACATAAGCTTTAAATGACACAATAAAAATAAAATAAAATAAAATAAAAATAAAATAAAAATAAATGACACAATAGACCAGATAGACTTAATTGATATTTTTAGGACATTCCACCTGAAAGCAGAAGAATACACTTTCTTCTCAAGCGCACACAGAACATTCTCCAGAATAGATCACATCATGGGTCACAAATCAAGCCTTGGAAATTTTAAGAAAATTGAACTCATATCAAGCATCTTTTCCGATCAAAACACTATGAGATTAGAAATCAATCACAGGAAAAAAAAAAAAAAAACAGTAAAAAACACAAATACATGGAGGCTAAACAGTGCACTGCTAAATAACCAAGAGATCACTGAAGAAATTGAAAAGGAAATAAAAAAATACCTAGAAACAAATGCCAATGAAAATATGATAATCCAAAACCTATGGGACACAGCAAAAGCAGTTCTAAGAGAGAAGTTTATAGCAATACAATCCCACCTCAAGAAACAAGAAACACCTCAAGTAAACAACCTAACCTTACACCTAAAGCAATTAGAGAAAGAAGGACAAAATACCCTAAAGTTAGCAGAAGGAAAGAAATCATAAAGATCAGATCAGAAATAAATTTAATAGAAACAAAGAAAACAATAGCAAATATCAATAAAACTAAAAGCTGGTTTTTGAGAAGATAAACAAAATTGATAAACCTTTAGCCAGACTCATTAAGAAGAAAAGGGAGAAGACTCAAATCAATAGAATTAGAAATGAAAAAGGAGAAGTAACAACTGACACTGCAGAAGTACAATGGATCATAAGAGATTACTATAAGCAACTATACACCAATAAAGTGGACAACATGGAAGAAATGAAGGATTTCTTAGAAAATCACAACCTTCCAAGACTGAACCAGGAAGAATTAGAAAATATAAACAGACCTATCACAAGTAATGAAATTGAAACCGTAATTTAAAATCTTCCAACAAACAAAAGTCCAGGACCAGATGGCTTCACAGGTGAATTCTATCAAACATTTAGAGAAGACCTAACACCAATCCTTCTCAAACTCTTCCAAAAAATTGCAGAGGGGGGAACACTCCCAAACTTGTTCTACGAGGCCACCATCACCCTGATACCAAAACCAGACAAAGATATCACAAAAAAAGAAAATTAGAGACCAATATCACTGATGAACATAGATGTAAAAATCCTCAACAAAACACCAGCAAACAGAATCCAACAACACATTAAAAGGATCATACACCATGATCAAGTGGGATTTATCCCAGTAATGCAAGGATTCTTCAAATAGATGATGATGAATGAGGAGGAAGAAGAGGAAGAAGAGGAGGAAGAGGGAGAAGGAGAAGGAGAGGAGAAAGAGGAAGGGGAGGAAGAAGAAAACATGGCACATTGATGGGCAGGGCTCCCCAGAGAATCAAATACTCTCTGGAAAGTTAAGTTATAATCATGGTATAAATGTAAGCCAAATTACTGACTTTATTTAGGTATTCACCAGCCATAAATATTGAAACACATTCTTAGTAGAAAGAAACTATCTTAAAAAGCAAGGAGAAATACATTTTAACAGTTCTCTTACTTGACTGGGTTTTTTGTTTGTCTAAGAGCCAAGACGAGATGTCAAAAGATGTTTTTGTTTTTTTTTAATTCAACTTAAAGAAAATGTTATTTCAGTAAATGGAAGATGAAGGTGAGTTTTTCTGAGAAATAAATGTGTTAAAAGTGATACATTTTTTTTTCTTAAGGGTATGCTTCTTGGATGTGAGAAATCCTACAGGAAAATAATAAATAAACTTGAAGTTTTCTAGATGTGGCTTCTGTTTTGAGTCACAAGAAATGGGAAAAGGTCTCATGATTATTCCTTATTCCTTTCTCCTTCAACTGCAATTGATTTTTATTAGTAACCATGAGCATTAGAAAAAGAGTTTCTGTCTCTGTTAATGAACTGAGGTGTGCAGGCACATATGATATATTCATAAAAAAATCAGGGCTCTAAAGTGCACAGATTCTCCCCAATTTTCTACAATATTTTCTGTTTCTTATCATTATGACTAAATAACAATGGCAAAACTAATGATGCCATTACCCTGTAATTGGGAATTGAGCCTGTTTAGCAATGATAAAGCATGCACTGAGCAGAGTTAATGGGCCAACCAAGCAGCCCCACTGGGTAGCTAGTCCCAGAGCACAAAGACTGAACATTTGCAAGGTAAGATGCTGTTCATAAAAGGCAGTGAGCAACAGGAAATGCTTTCTCCTGATTATTGTCTACTGCTCTTTCAAC
>NW_006775616.1:1134434-1134773 GCF_000442215.2 Lipotes vexillifer | reverse complement strand
AAGATGAGAGCTCAAGTAAAGATCTGAAGTGATTCTTGATGTGAAGAGCCATCTTTCTCCATGACTTAACATTTTACAAACTTCTCACTGACTTTACTTTCACAAAAGAATCCATTATTGTAATCCTATTATATTCTGCACATTTTACCTCCTAATTTAAATGGGAAAGATATTATAGATTTTAGGGGCCATATGCATGTGTTTTTATTTATAATACTTGTTCCATCATGGTAGTTGGAACATAGTAGGTGCTCAGTTAGCTATTTGTTCAATCAAGATGCTTGAACCTCTTATAAAAAATGTAAAGTGATATACTCACCCAAGAATATACCATAGCTC
>NW_006775616.1:1128700-1134424 GCF_000442215.2 Lipotes vexillifer | reverse complement strand
GGGAAAGAAAACTCAAGTTCTTGCAGATTCTAACATCAAAAATAAGTTTTCCCCAGACCGGTCAGGTTACAATGAAAGCAAGATTCTGGTGATTCAGAAATAAAGATTGGGAGGTGTGGAAGAAAAAAAAAAGCACATAGAGTAATGTACCCCTGAAACTGTTCCCTGGATTCGGATGCAGCAACAGCAGGAGGCATTTTCCGAAGGTACCATTCTCTTTTTACAAACAAGTCATGTTCTATAATTTTTTTTCACATAGGTTAGGTAAGAAGTGAAATGTCACTGGTGTTAATAAAGCAATGCCTCTCATTTAGTAATAATAACTATTATTTGTTGAGGTTTTATGCCAGGCATTATGGTAGATTATTCCATTTAATCCTCACAATAATCCTTTGAAGTGAGTTTGATTAACTTCTCCATATTCTAATTTGGAAATATGGGGCTTACAGAGGTAAAGTTAGTGGGCCCAGGGTTATACTGTCAGTAAGTCATAAAACAGGGAATTAAAAGAAGCCTGATTCAATTCCATGGTCTTACATTAGACGGCACTGTAGCACATCATAGGAAGTGCTTTCCATGCATTGCCTCAAGTGAGCCTCCCAAATGTTCTTTCAGTTAGGTTGAACTAGTTTTGAGCTCCATTGTACAGATGGGGGTTTAAAGATGTAAATAACTTGCCCAGGATTCACACAGGTATCAAATGACAAAACCAGTTCACAATCCAACTTTTCTCTCTCTGAAGCCAGGGCTCCTGGATTTGCAGTGCATTACATATTTCCTATCCAATCCCCAACAGAAGCCTTCAGCACTAAATGTTAGAGGAAAGTGCCTTCTTTTTGGAACATCTAATATCTTCCTTCTAAAAAAGGACACTTCCCCTCTATGTCATTCTTTCCTTCCAACAAGAGGCTAGAGATGCATCCTGGGAGGATGAGGCCCAAGGCTACCGCCCTTGTCTCTTTCAATCTTTTCAGTGAAGTTTTTTTTCTTGCCACACACATCTGAATCTATACATAAAAGTTTTCAGGTCATTTTAAGGTGGATTTTTATCACAACTCTTGATTTTACAGAATGCAAAAGGACATTCTGCTCTCACTTATGCCCACCAGAATGGTTGCTCTTCATCCTATAATCCCTAGGAGGTGTCTCTCTGTGGTTTGGGGTTTTAGATATTAGTGGAAGCTGCTGTGAGTACAGCAACATTCACCCAGTTGCTACTGTTACTCTAATAATCACAGAAGCAAAGTGCACCACATGCCACAGAAGAGAGAGTCACAGAACAGATCCTGGGGACTTCTGGGGCATGTGCCGCAGCCCAGGAACAGCTTTATTAACCTGCTCCAAGTGTATGCCTTATTTTGTTGTTGTTGATTTTATTCAGGATTGCCTAAGTTAAAATATTGTCACACACTCCTCCAGAAATAATTCTGGTCAGCTAAATGGTACAGATCAGCACAAGACTTCTGACTAAACATCCCTCTATTCAAGTAAAAGATTCACATACATTTTCCCCCCACTGGATTTTCCAGAATGTAAAAATGTTTTGGCTGCTATTACAGATGCATGTTGACACCTTCTGGGCATGTAGAGGAGGAAATGGTGACAGTTTAATCAAGTACACATGGATGGGTATGTTTGTAGCTGGGTAAATAGATACCACATAGGAGAATTTAACATACAGTGCTCCTTACCCTAGAAACTTTTACAGATGGGGACCTGGGCTGAGATCCCAAGGAAGCATCACAGATTATGCAGTAGTAAAGCACTGCCCTGGGTCCACATAGACAAAGGCAAGTCAAGTTAAAGACAAGGGGGATGGCTGAAAATTTTGTGATAGATGCAAGGAAATGAATGGTTTCTTCAGTTTATCCTTTTTTTCCCCCATTTTTTCTTCCTTCCTCCCTTCTTCCCTCTTCTCTTTTATGACCTAGCATTGATCAGGAAATTTCTTTTTCACCTCCTTTCCTTGATGGAAAAGACTTACATAAGCACTCCTTTACAAAATATTTTTTCTCATAAATAGACATTTTCCCCTACTCCCTTCCACTGAACTACATCAGAGAATACTAAGTATAGGTTAATATTCAGGGTATCATGAAGATTCAGTTCTATCCATTCACATATTGGTCAAAGTATTTATTGATTATCCACTGTATGCCGAGCAACTGTCGGGGACTGAATAATGATTCTCAAAAAAGCATTACTGATGATCAATGACTTTCTTATTGGAAACATATTTTTGTGCTTATTTTCGCTTATGCGTTCCAGAAGCAACCAATCATTTATTTACATTCTACAGAGCCCTGATATCATTGTATTAGGTATTCCAATTAAAGAAAAGTAAATCTTGCCATTGATTCTAATGATCTGTTTTTCAATTGAAGAAGGAGTACTTTGAGTCTGTCAAATCATTATAACATTTAGCTGAAAGAAAAAATATTTTAAGAATTGCTAATTTAAAGAGAATAGTGCCAATAAGAAGTGTTCAGTTTAGGGCAGACATTACTGTCTGTGACATTTATTCATTGCCTGATCTGTCAAAAGTGGAATGTGTTATGAAGTTTAATAATCTTTTTCAGTGCTACCTTTGACCCTTGGTATCCGCTGATGTGTTACCTGTGGATAAAGAGCGCTGACGGCTGTAGGTCATTTTATTTTTTTATTTTTATTTTTATTTTTTTTGCATTACGCGGGCCTCTCACTGTTGTGGCCTCTCCCGTTGCGGAGCACAGGCTCCGGACACGCAGGCTCAGCGGCCATGGCTCACGGGCCCAGCCGCTCCGCGGCGGCATGTGGGATTTTCCCGGACCGGGGCACGAACCCGTGTCCCCTGCATCGGCAGGCAGACTCTCAACCACTGCGCCACCAGGGAAGCCCTGTAGGTCATTTTAAACAAGGGACTTGAACATTCTCGGATACTGGCATCTGCTAGGGTCCTGGGATCCTTTAAACCCCCAGGATACTGAGGACAACTATAATTTACAATGATAATCTTATTTGGGCACAAAATAAAGTTTTAAACTAGGGAAGGACGTTATCACTACTGATTTTAATAATGGTGCTAGCAGTAATAGAAAATGGAAGCAAAAGAAAGAGAATAAACTTTCACTACCACATCTACCCACCTCTGCAGCATCTGTACCCACTTTCTCTGCTTCCATTCCTCTTATTGTAGGTGCAGTCTCCATACTCCTATCTAAGACTAATCCTCTATATATGTACAAGATACCAATCCTTTTAATCCAGTCAGAACCACCACTCGAGCAAATCCCTCCCCTTGCAGAATATCACTGTTTTCCTCTCTCTACTGAATCATACCCATCAACGTATAAATATTTTGGTATTTCTGAAAAACCTCTCTTGACTATACATCCCATGTTCTATTTGCTGCCATTTGTTTACTCCCATATACAGTAAAGCTCTTTAAAACAGTTTATGTTCCCTGGCTCAATGAGATATTCACCCCTACTATTACCCTCTCCCTCACCTAAAATTGGCCAGTTATGGTAGCTGTGACTTTCACACTACTGAACCCAAAGTCAGCTCTCAGTTGTCTAATTGATCCAGCAGCAACATTTGTCACAGCAGACATCCTTCTTCCTGGAAATACTTTCTTCTCTTGGCATCCTAGATCTCTCTCTCACACTCTCACTCTCTCTCTCCCTCTCCCTCCCTCTCCTTTCTGTCTCTGGCTCTGGCTTTTCTTCTCCTACCTCATTGGCAGCTTTTACTACATCTGTTTCTCTTTTTCCTGACCTGCTGAAATACAGATTTCTTTGCTTCTTTGTTTACTTGATACCTCTTACTAAGATGCTAATACATATCTTGAGCCAAACATACCCAAATCTGAGCCTCTAATCTTCCCCCAAAACCTTTTCCAATTACATCACAGCTAATGACATGTCTATCCTTGCAGGCACCTCCCGCATTTATAGTCATTCTTGATATATATCTTTTTCTTACACTACACAGCCAATCTGAATATTGGGTTGTTTCTACATTCAGAATATATCCAGAGTGAAACATTTCTCACTATCTCCATTGCTAATATTACCACTCTCCTCTGGATTATTGTAACCAGTATCTCGGCTTCCACTCTTGCTTCTCTTCTATCTTTTTCAGTCTATTTCAAACACAACAGTAACTCTTTCATAGCACACCAATGACTCCTGACTCCTATTTCACCCACAGTAAAACCCAAGTTCTTGAAAGGCCCTCTAAATCATAAAATAGTCTGTTTCCTTTCCCCCTCTGTTAGGTCTCCTAACCTTTTCTAATATTACTTTCCCCATGTTCATTCTACTCCAACCACATTTTTCTCTATATTGTGCCTCAGGCACACCAGACATGTTTTTAGCTTAGCACTGGGTAGTCCATCACGCTGGGATATCTTTCCTGCAGATATCGACAGTATTGAAGGCTCATTTACTCACCACTTTTCAAATAAAATTTACATCTTAGAACAGTTTAAGATTTACAAACAGATTGTGAAGACAGCACAGAGAATTTCCATATACCACACACTCAGTTTCTCCTATTGTTAACACCTTACTAATTTAGGATGTACTGGTCACAATTAATCAATGAATAATGATACAGTATTACTAAATAAAGTGTATGCTTTCTCTGGATTTCCTTAGTTTTTACCTTATGCCATTTTTATTTTCTAGGATCCCACCCAGAATACCACATTGCCTTTAGTTGCCATGTTTACTTAGCCTCCTCTTGGTTTTGACAGTTTCTTAAAATTGCTTGTTTTTGATGACCTTAACAGTTTTAAGAATTTTATATTAAATCACCTCTATTTGGATTTGTATGATGTTTTTCTTATAATTTGATTTGTGTTATGGTTTTTGAGAGGAAGACCAGAGAGGTAAAGTGCCACTTTCATCACAACATACCATCAGTACATACTCTCAGCACAACTTGTCACTGTTGATGTGGACCTTGATAACCTGGCTGAAGTAGTGATTGTCAGAATCCTCCATTAATAAGTGCAGAATTATGCTCCAGTCCCTGAGGGTTGAGTATCTACATAGTTCTTTGCACAAGAGATTCTTCTCCACAGGAGATTTGAATCTTCTCTCCCATTTATTTAGTTATACCATCATTTATTTATAACAGTATGGACTCACAGATATTTACTTTTTGCTTTGGATTATAATTTGATATTACCTTATTTAATTTGTTAAACAAATTGTTCCAGCTTTGTCCACCGGGAGATCTTTCAGTTGGATCCTACGTCCCTTTTATAAATCCTCGTGTGTGTGTGTGTGTGTGTGTGTGTGTGTGTGTGTGTGTGTATTTTGAGTATTTACTTACTTTCCAGCACTACAAGACACTACAGGCTCATCTGGTATACATTCTGCCCCAATTCCAGAATCAGCCATTTTCTCTAAGGAGCCCTGGTTCTTTTTATTAGAGAATCATATTAGAATCCAAGAAATGGGTGCTAGATGTGCTCACTGTTAGAGGGAGGAGTCACTGCTTCTGCAACTTTTCAGTTGACAAAAAAGGAGTTATACATCAATATATTAACCTGTGTATGTATACATATCTGAATATTTGTAGATGTTAACTGTGAAATAAAAGTCATATTTTATGGGAAGACTAGAGAAATGTAAACAAAAAAATCTTCTCTGCCCTTTGGCCTCCTCTCTCCCCTCACTGTGCATTGTGTATCTGCTTTATGCATCAACCAAATCTCCCCTATCACCAAACCTC
>NW_006775616.1:1081579-1128690 GCF_000442215.2 Lipotes vexillifer | reverse complement strand
AGGAATATCTGCTCAACCATAAAGAGCAACATTCTCCCAGCATCAACAAGACAACACCTTGAAAGACAAGATTCCTGGGCTTCCCTGGTGGCGCAGTGGTTGAGAGTCCGCCTGCCGATGCAGGGGACACTGGTTCGTGCCCCGGTCCAGGAAGACCCCACATGCCGCGGAAAGGCTGGGCCCGTGAGCCATGGCTGCTGAGCCTGCGCGTCCAGAGCCTGTGCTCCGCAACGAGAGAGGCCACGACAGTGAGAGGCCCATGTACCGCAAAAAAAAAAAAAAAAAAAAGACAAGATCCCTACTTGATCTTGTAATGGGCCACATGACCCACAACATGATGCTTAGAACTGGATTATGTAAACTGTCAGTAACACATGATTTGATGTACAGTCCTCTGTCTCAAAAAACTTATATTTTTGACTTCTAACTGGCTGAACAGTTTTCAAAGCCTTCTGAAATGCTCTTCCAGGGTTATAATCCTCAAATTTGGCTCAAATAAAATTTTCCATTTCTTTCTTAGATTGACTGATTAATTTTTCATTGACATAACCATCCATGCCTATAATAAGATAAATTAACTTCTGGCAAGGCAGCATGGGGAGCACTGCTGACCTGCTCCACAGTGAAACTAAACTAGTAGGGACAAAAAACTCCTGTGGAAATGGTCCTAAGGATAAATAGCAAATGAAGAAACATCTATTAAGGAAAATCTATAAACATCAATAAGAAAGTTGAAAGTTTGGAGTATTTAGACCAAGACCACAACTCCAACCCAGATTGGACTCCACTCCAGATTGCTGCAGCCACAAACACAGAGCCTTGCCTCATGGCTACCAGCCAGAGAGTTTTCTTTTTGGGAGAGGCAAAACTTCAGCGTTTCTCATCCTACCCCCAGGTGCATGTTGGTGAGGCTAAGTCCCAAGAATTTCAAACAAGAGATCAGAAGCTCCCTTCTACTAACCCTCACTCATAGAGTGAAGGCCCTGCCATAGGTATGATGCACTGAGAATACTGGTGCCCCAAATGAGCCCAAATCCTGGCTCATAAGCCAGTGATTCCATGTAAGGAGAAGCAAGCCAAAAGGATGTCAACTACTGCTGCCCTCCATGCCTCCCAGTGTTCATCTCCTAGAGTGGAGGTGACTTTAGACAGAAGTTTGCTGTTGTTCCCACCCTAGCTCAGAGATATACCTGGGGAAAGGGTCAGGCTTAAAAGAGAGAGCTCTTAATCTCTTTTCAAAGGACCTGAATTCATTTGCAGCAGAGTGTGGAGAAGTTTAAGCCTGAAGGCATGCTCAAGAACAGTGAAGATTGTGGTGAGAGGAAATTGGGATATTTGTAAATTTAATAAAGGTACAACCTAGACTGTAGTCTTGCTAGTTTTCAGGACAGAACCAGTGTATAAGACAGTTGGGAGGGGTCCTCCTATAGTCTGAAAAAATATAATGCATTGACCTCAGCAACTATTCCTTCAAAAGTAACAGAATTTGATTGAATTCATCTGTAGAACAATTTATGTTCCAGAGAATTGCTGAAGCAAGACAGCAATCAGCTGGCAATTAGTGGAGATTAATATCTGGATGTGGTTAGAGAAAGAGAGCACTACCCAAACCACTGTCACCCCAGGATGACTGGGGGCATATACAAAACTACATCATAGGCTTAAAATAATTGGGGGGGGGGATGTTAAATGTCACTAAAATTACCCAGGGAGCCATTAAAAATAAACAAGAAAATAACAACAAGCCAGGGACCTGGGCATGGGGAGGGGACATAGTGAGGGAGGAGGGAACCAACACTGAGTTGCTACAATATATTGTCTAAAACTTCCAGTTTCCAACAAAGGTGTATGAAATACGCACAGTAACAGGAAAGTATAACCCTTATATTGGGGAAAAGAAGAAAAAAAAAACAAGCAATACAAACTGTGAAAGTGATCAGATGTTGTGTTTAACAGAAAACGTATTCAAAACAGCCATTAAAAAATGTTAACAGAACTAGAGGAAAGCCCGGTTACAGATATAATGGAAGATATGATTGACAATCTATATCAATAAAGAGATAGAAATTGTGAGAAAGAATCAAATGGATATTACGAAGGGAAAAGTAAAACAACTGAAATTTTTTAAAAAGTCACTAGAGGAGTTCAAAAGCAGATTGGAATGGACAGAAGAAAATATTAGTAAACTCAAAGATCAATATAGATTATGCAAGCCAAAAACACAGAGAAAAAGAAAAAATGAAGAAAATTGAACAGAACCTCAGAGAAATGTGGGATACTATTAAGCACACCAACAAATGCATAATAGGGATACAAGAGGTAGAGGAGAAAGGGAAAGCAGAAAAATAAAATAAAGACTAAAACCTTCTGAAATTTATTGAAACATAATAACCTACACATCCAGGAAAGCTCAACAAACTCTATGTAGGATAAATGTAAAGAGATCCATGAACAAACACATCATAGTAAACATGTTGACTGTCAAAGACACATAGAAAATATTGAAACCAGTAAGAGGAAAAATGACTCCTCACTTACAAGGGAAGCCCAATAAGATTAAGCAGCTGACTTCTCAGCAGAAACAACGGAGGTCATTTGGAAGTGGGATAAAATGTTCAAAGTGCTTAAAGATAAAAAATGTCAATCAGAATCCAGCAAAGCTATCTTTAAAAAAAAATGAAGGTGAAATAAAGACTTTACCCAACAAACAAAATCTGAGAAAATATGTTGCTACCAGACCTACCTTACAAGAATACTAAAGGAAGTTCTTGACTCTGAAAGCAAGGGATGCCAGATATTAAATTAAATCCATGTGAAAAAGAAAACTATTAATTATGAAGCTATAAAAGACAGTATAAGTGCATATTTTCTCTTTTCTTAACCACTTTAAAAAGAAATTGTCAAATAATATGTATATAAGATATTATTGTGCATTTAAGATACAGAAATATATATATACATATTATATAGTTACAAAAAAAGTACAAAGTAGAAGCATGTGTGCAAAGCTGTATTGGGCTAAGGAAATGTCTACAGGTAGTACAGTAATAATGATAACAACATATTGTTGGGTTTGTAACATTATGGATATAATGTGTGTAAAAACACACAAAAAAGGGGGGAAGGGAATAAAGCTATATAGTAGTGTTTCTATATGCCACCAGAAGTAAGCTAGTATAAATATGAAGCTGATTCGGATAAGTTTAGATGTATATGGTAAATCATAAAAATATATAGTGAAAAACAATAAAAAAATTAAAATGCTGTATTAGAAAATATTCAGTTTATGCAAAAGAAAGCAGTAAAGGAAAAACACAGGAACAAAAAGGCAGCCAATATAGAGAATGCAAAAAGTAAAAATGACACACATAAATCCAACTACATTATTAATAACATTAAATAAGACTGGATTAAGTAACCTAATTAAAAGGCAAAGATTTTCAATTTGGGTTAAAAAATGATCCATCTATATCTTATCTAAAGGAGATATATTTTATATTCAATGATACAAATAGGTTGAAAGTGAAAGCAAGGAAAATATATATCATGACACAGCAATACAATAAAGTAGAGTGACTATATACATAGATTTTATATACTTTGTACTTTATGTAATTTAAAACCAGAAATGTTACTAGAGATAAAGAGGAAAACTGCATAAAGGTAAAATCTCGGCAGCACACAGCAATAAGCATTTGCTTATATTAATTCTGTGTTTAGGTTGCAGCAGCTTAGCTGGGGGAGCACTGCACCACATGTTTACTCCTTCTCCTCAACCAGCAGGCTTCCCTGGGCATGTTTTTCCTCTTGAGATGGTAGAGTTGAAGCAAAGCATATGGTTACACAAGAGGTCTTTTAAGATCTAGATACAGAGCTGCTTCACTATCACATCTGTTCTATTTTATTGATCTGAGCAAGTCACATGGCAAAGTTCAATGTCAAATGGTAGGCACTAATAAAAAATAAATATCTTTAAGTTGGATAAACTGAAGAGTTGCATGGCAATATATTTGAATATAGAAGAGGATGAAGATTTGGACCAATAAAGCAATCTATCTCCCAGGTTTCCATAGCATACCACCCCCACTACTAAAATGGTAGTGACAATAGAACCTCTGATCCTCAGTGATCCTCTTTTTCAAATTGTTAAAATCTCTCAAGCCAGGAACAAAGGTGGAATCATAAAGAAGCAAGAGAACATTCCAAGTCTATGTGAGGATGGTGGTATCCGAGGTTCAATCTGGCTTGTTAATTTCTTTAAAGCAAATAGTGAGGTTTCTCTGTTTCAGTGACCTTTGCCCATTGTTCCTGCATTGCAAACATCCGGGCTTCCTAATAGTGAGCCACTTAATTTAGTGACCTCCTAACTCAAAGATGAAAACTTTCAGAGAAAGCAGTTGTTATTCTACATAAACAACTAGTCAATCTAAATGTATTTTTCTGATATTTATTTCCAGTATGTAATGGTCAATTTTGGAGATTCACCCTTCTATTAATCTAGTTTTCAAACAAACAGTGTCTTTGCTTTTCATTTGCCTTCTGCAGATCTTAAATCTTCCAAAAAAAATTTAAAATAAAAAATAAAGAATTACAACTAAATAAGAAAAAACTACCACTAATAAAATGACATTTTCTCTCACATGAACAGCTCTTTCTAAAATTGCAAAAAGTAAACATATAATATTTTCATAAGACATTTGATATAGGGCACAGTATCTGTTGTAAAAAAGCAATATACTTGGAACTTAAATTCTCTTTTACAAAGTCATGTAGAGAGAGAGAGACCTTGAAGATGGCAGAGGAGTAAGATGTGGAGATCACCTTCCTCCCCAAAATACATCAGAAATACATCTACATGTGGAACAACTCCTACAGAACACCTACTGAACGCTGGCAGAAGACCTCAGACTTCCCAAAAGGCAAGAAACTCCCCACGTACCTGGGTGGGGCAAAAGAAAAAACAAAAATCAGAGACAGAAGAATAGGGACGGGACCTGCATCTCTAGGAGGGAGCAGTGAAGTAGGAAAAGTTTCCACACAGTAGGAAGCCCCTTCACTAGCGGAGATGGGGTGGGGAGTGGCGGGGGGTAGCTTCGGAGCCATGGAGGAGAGCGCATCAATAGAGGTGCAGAGGGCAAAGCGGAGAGATTCCCTCACAGAGAACAGGTGCTGACCAGCACTCACCATCCTGAAAGGCTTGTCTGCTTACCCGACAGGGCAGATGGGGGCTGGGAGCTGAGGCTTGGGCTTCGGAGTTCAGATCCCAGGGAGAGGACTGGGGTTGGCTGAGTGAACACAGCCTGAAGGGGTCTAGTGTTCCAAAGCTAGGTGGAGAGAGTCCAGGAAAAAGTCTGGAACTGCCTAAGAGGCAAGAGACCATTGTCTCAGAGCACATCACGAGAGGGGATTCAAAGCACCGCCTAAATGAGCTCCAGAGACAGGTGTGAGCTGCGGCTACCAGCGCGGACACCAGAGACGGGCATGAGATGCTGAGGCTTCTCCTGCAGCCACCAAGAAGTCTGTGTGCAAGCACAGGTCACTATCCAGACAACCGCTTGTGGGAGCCTATGCAGCCTGCCACTGCCAGGGTCCCGTGATCCTGGGACAACTTCCCTGAGAGAACACACGGTATACCTCAGGCTGTTGCAATGTCATGCCAGCCTCTGCCGCCACAGGCTCAGCCTGCATTCTGTACACCTCCCTCCTCCAGGCCTGAGTGAGCCAGAGCACCCTAATCACCTGCTTCTTTAAACTCATCCTGTCTGAGTGAAGAAAAGACACCCTCAGGCAACCTACACAAAGAGGAGGGGATAAATCCAAAGCTGAACCCCAGGAGCTGTGCAAACAAAGAAGAGAAAGGGAAATTTCCCTGTGCAGCCACAGGAGAAGCAGATTAAATCCCCAAAATCAACTTGATGTACCCTGCATCTCTGGAATACCTGAATAGACAATGAATCATTCCAAAATTGAGGCAGTGGACTTTCCGAACTGTAGACTTGGGGTTTGCTTTGGGCATCTAATTTGTTTCTGTTTTTATGTTTAGCCTAGCTTAGTACTCAGAGTTTATTATCACTGGTAAATTTCTTTATGGGCTTGGTTGCTCTATTCCTTCATGTATATATATATATATATATATATATATATATATATATATATATATTCTTTTTCTCTTTTTGTGAGTGTGTATATGTATGTTTCTGTGTGATTTTGTCTGTATAGCTTTGGTTTTACCATTTACCCTAGGGTTCTGTTGGTCCATTTTTTTTTTAGTATAGTTTTTAGTGCTGGTTATCATTGGTGCATTTGGATTCTGGTTTGGCTGCATTCTTCTTTCATTTTTTTAATTACATTTTAATTTTAAAATTTTTAATAATTTTAAAATTATTGTTCATATTAATTATTTTACTATATTTTTTAGGTTTTTTTTTTTTCTGCTTTTTCTGCTGAGGCGTGTGGCTAACAGGGTCTTGGTGCTCCGGCCAGGTGTCAGGCTTCTGCCTCTGAGGTGGGAGAGCCAAGTTCAGGACACTGGTCCACTAGAGACCTCCTGGCTCCACGTAATATCAAATGGTGAAAGCTCTCCCACAGATCTCCATCTCAATGTAAGACACAGCTCCAGTCAACAACCAGCAAGCTACAGTGCTGGACACCCTATGCCAAACAACTAGCAAGACAGGAACACAAGCCCACCCATTAGCAGAGAGACTGCCTAAAATAATAACTTCACAGACATCCCAAAATACACCACCGGACACAGTCCTGCCCTCCAGAAAGACAAGATCCTGCCTCATCCACCAGAACACAGGCACCAGTCCGCTCCACAAGGAAGCCTACACAACCCACTGAAACAACCTTACCTACTGGGGGTACACACCAAAAACAGTGGGAACTACAAACCTGCAGCCTGTGAAAAGGAGACCCGAAACACAGTACGTTAAGCAAAATGAGAAGACTGAGAAACACAAAGCAGATGAAGGAGCAAGGTAAAAACCCACCAGACCAAACAAATGAAGAGGAAATAGGCAGTCGACCTGAAAAAGAATCCAGAGTAATGACAGTAAAGATGATCCAAAATACTGGAAATATAATGGAAAAAAAAAAAAACATTTGACAAGGACCTAGTAGAACTAAAGATCAAACAAACAATGATGAACAACACAATAAATGAAATTAGAAAATTCTCTAGAAGGAATCAATAGCAGAATAACTGAGTCAGAAGAACAGATAAGTGACCTGGAAGGTAAAATAGTGGAAACAACTACCACAGCACAGAATAAAGGAAAAAGAATGAGAAGAATTGAGGGCAATCTTAGAGCCCTCTGGGACAATAAAACACACCAACATTCGAATTATAGGGATCCCAGAAGAAGAGGAGAAAAAGAAAGGGACTGAGAAAATATTTGAAGAGATTATAGTTGAAAACTTCCCTAATATGGGAAAGTAAATAGTCAAAGTCCAGGAAGCACAGAGACTGGACTGCAGAGAATGGCAGAGAGTCCCATACAGGATAAATCCAAGAAGAAACATGCCAAGGCGTAATCAATTAAACTATCAAAAATTAAATACAAAGAAAAATTATTAAAAGCAGCAAGGGAAAAGCAACAAATAATATACAAGGGAACCGACATAAGGTTAAAAGCAGATATTTCAGCAGAAACTCTGCAGGCCAGAAGGGAGGAATAGGACGTAGTTAAAGTGATGAAGGAGGAAAACCTACGACCAAGATTACTATACCCAGCAAGGATCTCATTCAGATTAGACAGAGAAATTAAAACCTTTACAGACAAGCAAAACCTAAGAGAATTCAGCACCACCAAACCAGCATTACAACAAAAGGTAAAGGAACTTATCTAGGCAGGAAACACAAAAGGAGGAAAATACCTACAATAACAAACTCAAAACAAATAAGAAAATGGTATTAGGAACATACATATCAATAATTACCTTAAATGTAAACGGATTAAATGCTCCAATCAAAAGACACAGACAGGCTGATTGGATACAAAAACAAGACCCGTATATACGCTGTCTACAAGAGGCCCACTTCAGACCTAGGGACACATACAGACTGAAAGTGAGGGGATGGAAAAAGACATTGCATGCAATTGAAATCAAAAGAAAGCGGGAGTAGCAATTCTCATGTCAGACAAAATAGACTTTAAAATAAAGACTATTAGAAGAGACAAAGAAGGACACTACATAGTGATCAAGGGATCAATCCAAGAAGAAGATATAACAATTGTAAATATTTATGCACCCAACATAGGAGCACCTGAATACATAAGACAAATGCCAACAGCCATAAAAGGGGAAATCAACAGTAACACAATCATAGTTGGGGACTTTAACACTCCACTTTCACCAATGGACAGATCATCCAAAATGAAAATAAATAAGGAAACACAAGCTTTAAATGAGATATTAAACAAGATGGACTTAATTGATATTTATAGGACATTCCATCCAAAAACAACAGAATACACTTTCTTCTCAAGTGCTCACGGAATATTCTCCAGGATAGATTATGTCGTGGGTCACAAATCAAGCCTTGGTAAATTTTAAAAAAATTGAAATTGTGTCAAGCATCTTTTCTGACCACAACGTTATGAGACTAGATATCAATTACAGGAATAAAATCTGCAAAAAATACAAACACGTGGAGGCTAAACAATACACCACTAAACAAGCAAGAAACCGCTGAACAAATCAAAAAATACCTAGACACAAATGACAAAACACGACGACCCAAAACCTATGGGATGCAGCAAAAGAAGTTCTAAGATGGAAATTTATAGCAATACAATCCTCAAAGAAGAAACAAGAAAATTCTTAAATAAACACCTAACCTTACCAATAAAGCAATTACAGAAAGAAGAAAAAAAAACCCCAAAGTTAGAAGAAGGAAAGAAATCATAAAGATCATACAAGAATTAAATGAAAAAGAAAGGAAGGAAACAATAGCAAAGATAAATAAAACTAAAAGGTGGTTCTTTGAGAAGATAAACAAAATTGATAAACCATTAGCCAGACTCATCAGGAAGAAAAGGGAGAAGACTCAAATCAATAGAATTAGAAATGAAAAAGGAGAAGTAACAAATGACACTGCAGAAATAAAAAGGATCATGAGAGATTACTACAAGCAACTATATGCCAAAAATCTACAACCTGGAAGAAATGGACAAATTCTTAGAGAAGCACCACCTTCTGAAACTGAACCAAAAAGAAATAGAAAATATAAATAGACCAATCACAAGCACTGAAATTGAAACTGTGATTAAAATCTTCCAACAAACAAAAGCCCAGGACCAGATGGCTTCACAGGAGAATTCTAGCATACATTTAGAGAAGAGCTACCTCCTATCCTTCTCAAACTCTTCCAAAATATAGCAGAGGGAGGAACACTCCCAAACTCATTCTACGCGGCAACTATCACCCTGATACCAAAACCAGACAAAGTTGTCACAAAGAAAGAAAACTAGAGGCCAATATCACTGTTAAACATAGATGCAAAAATCCTCAACAAAATACTAGCAAACAGAATCCAACAGCATATTAAAAGAATCATACACCATGATCAAGTGGGATTTATCCAAGGAATGCAAGGATTCTTTGATATATGCAAATCAGTCAATGTGATAAACCATATTAATAAACTGAAGGAGAAAAACCATATGATCGTCTCAATAGATGCAGAAAAAGCTTTCGAGAATATTCAACACCCATTTATGATAAAAACCCTCCAGAAAATAGGTATAGAGGGAACTTACCTCAACATAATAAAGGCCATATATGACAAACCCACAGCCAACATCATTCTTAATGGTGAAAAACTGAAACCATTTCCTCTAAGATCAGGAACAAGGCAAGACTGTGCACTCTCACCACTATTATTCAACAAAGTTTTGGAAATTTTAGCCACAGCAATCAGAGAAGAAAAAGAAATAAAAGGAATTCAAATCAGAAAAGAAGAAGCAAAGGTGTCACTGTTTGCAGGTGACATGATACTATACATAGAGAATCCTAAAGATGCTACCAGAAACTACTTGACCTAATAATCAGTGAATCTGGTAAGGCTGCAGGATACAAAATTAATGCACAGAAATCTCTTGTATTCCTATACACTAATAACAAAATATAAGAAAGAGAATTTAAGAAACAATCACATTTACCATAGCAACAAAAAGAATAAAATACCTAGGAACAGACCTACCTAAGGAGGCAAAAGACCTGTACTCAGAAAACTATAAACCACTGATGAAAGAAATCAAAGATAACATAAACAGATGGAGACATATACCATGCTCCTGGATTGGAAGAATCAATATTGTGCAAATGACTATACTACGCCAAGCAATCTACAGATTCAATGAAACCCTATCAAACTACCAATGGCATTTTTCACAGAAATAGAACAAAAAAATTCACAATTTTTATGGAAACACAAAATACTCCAAATAGCCAAAGCAATCTTGAGAAATAAAAACGGAGCCGGAGGAAAAAGGGTCTCGCACTTCAGACTATATTACAAAGCTATGGTAATCAAGACAGTATGATACTGGCACAAAAACAGAAATATAGATCAATGGAACAGGATAGAAAGACCAGAGATAATCCTACGCACATATGGTCACCTTATTTTTATTTTTATTTTTTTGGCAGTATGCGGGCCTCTCACTGCTGTGGCCTCTCCCGTTGCGGAGCACAGGCTCTGGATGCGCAGGCTCAGCGGGCATGGCTCACGGGCCCAGCTGCTCTGCGGCATGTGAGATCTTCCCGGACCGGGGTACGAACCCGTGTCCCCTGCATCGGCTGGCAGACTCTCAACCACTGCGCCACTAGGGAAGCCCTGGTCACCTTATTTTTCATCAAGGAGGCAAGAATATGCAATGGAGAAAAGACAGCCTCTTCAATAGGTGGTGCTGGGAAAAAATTGACAGTTGCATGTAAAAAAATGAAATTAGAACATACTCTACCACCACACACAAAAATATACTCAAAATGGATTAAAGACCTAAATGTAAGGCCAGACACTATCAAACTCTTAGAGGAAATCATAGGCTGAACACTCTATGACATAAATCAGAGCAAGATCCTTTTTGACCCACCTCTTAGAGAAATGGAAATAAAAACAAAAATAAACAAATGGGACCTAATGAAACTAAAAAGCTTCTGCACAAAAAGGAAAACATAAACAAGATGAAAAGACAACCCTCAGAATGGGAGAAAATATTTGCAAATGAAGCAACTGACAAAGGATTAACCTCCAAAATGCTTAATCTCCAAAAAGCAGCTCCAGCAGCTCAATATCAAAAAAACAAACAACCCAATCCAAAAATGGGCAGAAGACCTAAACAGACATTTCTGCAAAGAAGATACACAGATTGCCAACAAACACATGAAAGGATGCTCAACATCACTAATCATTATGGAAATGCAAATCAAAACCACAGTGAGGAATCACCTCACACCGGTCAGAATGGCCATCATCAAAAACTCTACAAACAATAAATGCTGGAGAGGCTGTGGAGAAAAGGGAACTCTCTTGCATTGTTGGTGGGAATGTAAATTGATACAGCCACTATGGAGAAGAGTATGGAGGTTCTTTAAGAAACTAAAAATAGAACTGCCATACGACCCAGCAATCGCACTTCTGGGCATATACCCTGAGAAAACCATAATTCAATAATTCATGTACCAAAATGTTCATTGCAGCTCTATTTACAATAGCCAGGACATGGAAGCAACCTAAGTGTCCACAGACAGATGAATGGATAAAGAAGACATGGCACATATATACAATCAAATATTACTCAGCCATAAAAAGAAATGATATTGAATTATTTGTAGTGAGGTGGATAGATCTAGAGACTGTCATACAGAGTGAAGTAAGTCAGAAAAAGAAAAACAAATACTGTATGCTAACATATATATATGGAATCTAAAAAAAAAGGTTCTGAAGAACCTAGGGGCAGGATAGGAATAAAGACACAGACATAGAGAATGAACTTGAGGACACATGGAGGGGGAAGAGTAAGCTGGGACGAAGTGAGAGAGTGACATTGACATATACACACTACCAAATTTAAAACAGATCGCTAGTGGGAAGCAGCCACATAGCACAGGGAGATCAGCTCAGTGCTTTGTGACCACCTGGAAGGGTTGGATGTGGAGGGTGGGAGGGAGAAGCAAGAGGGAGGAGATTTAGGGATATATGTAAATGTATAGCTGATTCACTTTGTTATAAAGCAGAAACTAACACACCACAGTAAAGCATTATACTTCAATAAAGATGTAAAAAACTAAAAAGTCATATAGTTGGATTTCAGCTTGTAGACTATGAAAATGTATGAAGGCTACTCTGGTATTCTTACCAAGTTTAAAATATGAATCTCTGAAACATTTAGAACATAAGACGTAGAGAATTTCATTAAGAGCCCATTGTATACTTCAAATGACACTTCATGTATTTGTAAGTCAATTAAGGCTCAGGCATTAGAGAAGTGCAAATCCATCCATAAATTATCTATGAATGCGGTAGGGCAAATGAATACTTAGACTTCAGTTATATTTAGAATCTTCAACTTTACAATCTAACATACAACCATGAAACACAACACAGGAGCTTCCAAAATATATATCTATGTATAAAGTAATACTTTAGACATCATTTTAGAACTATTATTCTATATCTTGGGATTTCTCATCAAGATTGAAAATTCTTATTTTAATCTACGTTAACTTTGGTTCTCTATGTATGGAATGTAGATAAAATGGTACTGATGAACCTAATGGTAGGGCAGGAATAAAGATGCAGATGTTGAGAATGAACTTGAGGACACAGGGCAGGAAGGGGAGGCTGGGACGTAGTGAGAGAGTAGCACTGACATATATACACTACCAAATGTAAAATGGGTGTCTGGTGGGACGCTGCTGCATAGCACGGGATATCAGCTTGGTGCTTTGTGACGAACTAGAGGGGTGGGATAGGGAGTGCGGAGGCAGGTTCAAGAGGAAAGGGATATGGGGATATGTGTGTGCATATAGCTGATTCACTTTGTTGTACAACAGAAACAAAACATTGTGAAGCAATTATACTCCAATAAAGATGTATAAAAAAATTGCCTAAATTAAAACACAGAGATGCCAACGTTCTTGCTTACTTATGCGATCTTCATGATTGACACATACACACTCACAGAAATAGAAATGAGCAAAAGTCCCTCTAAATATGTATTTTATCATTTAGCCAGTTAAATCGATTAATTCATGGTTTAGTAAATTTTCTAAATACAACTGGATAGTCTAAGTTAAGAATAGATACATTTTCAGACCTAGAAATGACTGTAAAGATTACAGTCTGCAACCCTCTCATTTTATACTATGTAAATTGTGCCCACGGAGGGACAGTGATTTAACATAACACCAAGCCAGAAGTACAATGCAGATGTTCATGTCCCAATCCAGCTTATACTTTCATGACTATAATTTATTTTCTGGTTAAGATTTTACTATTATTTATTTTATGTTTTGGGGGGTAACATTTATAAGTGAATAAAAGTGACTTAAGGGTGAAAGTGAATAACACCATGACTGTTGAAACAAAAACTGATAGTAAAATTATCTTTCTCACTTTAAAAGATCAGTGACAGTAATAATATTTATATCCCAACACAAGGCATTTGAATAAAATATTATTTAACTATTAGCTAGATTCTAGAGCTTTATTGTTAAACTGACAGTTAGAACCTCCACTCTCTACAATAATTAACCAACTTAATCAAGAAAGTGATATTGCACCAGATTAGCGATGGTAAGGTATGTAATGTCATTTTACTGCTTTTATTATTGCCACAATGTATTTTCACTATTCTACCTATTCCCTCCATATACTGTAAATATATTATCATGTCATTCCAAATTCAGAAATTTTCAATTCTCTTTTTAGCTCGTGGCACTACGTGATGCCATCCATGTTTATAGTTACTTGGTTCCAAACTATTTCAAAACTCAGACATGAAAAGGTGACATTTCTTACACATTAAGATAAACACTGCATTCCTTCTATTATGTCAGGGAATATGTTAGTCAAGTGTTTTAATTTTAGCATTTTGCTCTTTATAATATTAATAGCTACACAATAAGTGTACTATTGAACTGTCAGGAATGATTTGTTACCAGATGTTAGCAGAATTTGCAAGCTGGAAAAAGACCTCAGACTTCCCAAAAGGTAAAAAACTCCCTCACATACCTGAGTAGGGCAAAAGAAAAAAGGTAAAACAGAGACAAAATAATAGGGACGAGACCTGCACCTCTGGGAGGGAGTTGCGAAGGAGGAATTGTTTCCACACACTAGGAAGCCTCTTCACTGGTGAAGACAGGGTGGGCAGGGGGGAAGCATCGGAGCCACAGAGGAGAGCGCAGCAACTAGGGTGCAGAGGGCAAAGTAGAGAGATTCCCTCACAGAGTATTGCTGCCGACCAGCCTTCACCAGCCAGAGAGGCTTGTCTGCTCACCTACCGGGGCAGGTGAGGGCTGGGAGCTGAGGCTCGGGCTTCGGAGGTCGGATCCCAGGGAGAGGACTGGGGTTGGCTATGTGAACACAGCCTAAAGGGGTCAAGGGCACCACAGCTAGACAGGAGGGAGTCTCGGAAAAGGTCTGGAACTGCCTAAGAGGCAAGAGACCATTGTTTCGGGAGGCGCGAGGAGAGGGGATTCAGAGCACCACCTAAATGAGCTCCAGAGATGGGTGCAAGTCACGGCTAACACTGCGGACACCAGAGAGAGCATGAAATGCTAAGGCTGCTGCTGCAGCCACTAAGAAGCCTCTGTGAAAGCACAGGTCACTATCCACATCTCCCCTCCTGGAAGCCTGTAGAGCCCGCCACTGCCAGGGTCCTGTGATCCAGGGACAACTTCCTTGGGAGAACACATGGCACACCTCAGGCTGTTGCAACATCATGTCAGCCGTTGCAGCCGCAGGCTCGTCCCATATTCCGTACCCCCCACCACCGGCCTGAGTGAGCCAGAGCCCCCTAATAAGCCGCTCCTTTAACCACCTCCGGTCTGGGCAACAAAGAGATGCCAGAGGGCTACCTACATGCAGAGGCGGGGCCAAATCCAAAGCTGAACCCAAGGAGCTGTGTGAACAAAGGAGAGAAAGGGAAAGTTCTCCATGCAGCCTCAGGAGCAGTGGACTAGATCTCCACAGTGAACTTGATGTACCCTGCATCTGTGGAATGCCTGAATAGACAACGAATCATCTCAAAATTCATGTGGTGGACTTTGAGAGCAACTGGAGACTTGGGGTTTGCTTTCTTCATCTAATTCGTTTCTGGTTTTATGTTTATCTTAGTTTAGTATTTAGAGCTTATTATCATTGGTAGATTTGTTTATTGACTTGCTTGTTCTCTTCCTTTTTTTCTTATATGTATGTATATATATATATTTTTTTTCTTTTTCTCTTTGTGAGTGTGTACGTGTAGGATTCTTTGTGTGATTTTCCTGTAGAGGTTTGCTTTTATCATTTGTGCTAGGGTTGTCTGTCCTTTTTTTTTTTTTTTTAGTGCTTGTTGTCTTTGTTGGATTTGTTTATTGGTTTTGTTGCTATCTTCTTTCTTTTTTTAAATTACTTTTTTATTTTTTACTTTAATATTTTTAATTTTAATAACTTTATTTTTTTCTTTCTTTCTTTCTTTCTTTCTTTCTTTTTTTCTCCCTTTTCTTGTGAGCTGTGTGGCTAATAGAGTTTTGATGCTCCGCCAGGTGTCAGGCTTGAGCCTCCGAGGTGGGAGAGCCAAGTTCAGTACACTGGTCCACCAGCGACCTCCCGGGCCCATGTAATATCAAATGACGAAAAGTCTCCTGAAGATCTCCGTCTGAACACCAAGATCGAGCACCACTCAATGACTAGCAAGCTCCAGTGCTGGACACCCCATGCCCAACAACTAGCAAGATAGAAACAAAACCCCACCCATTAGTAGAGAGGCTTCCTAAAATCATTATAAGTTCACAGACACCCCAAAACACGCTACTGACGTGGTCCTGCCCACCAGAAAGAGAAGATCCAGCCTCATCCACCAGAACACAGGTACCAGTCCGCTCCACCAGGAAGCCTACACAAACCACTGAACCAACCTTACATACTGGGGTTGGACACCAAAAATAACAGGAACTACGAACCTGCAGCCTGTGAAAAGGAGACCCTAAATGCAGTAAGTTAAGCAAAATGAGAAAACAGAGAAATATGCAGCAGATGAAGGAGCCAAGTAAAAATCTTACAATACAAACAAATGAAGAGGAAATATGCAGTCTACCTGAAAAAGAATTCAGAGTAATGATAGTAAACATGATCTAAAATCTTGGAAATAGAATGGAGAAAATACAAGAAACATTTAACAAGGACCTAGAAGAACTACAGAGCAAACAATGATGAACAACACAATAAATGAAATTAAAAAGTCTCCTGGGCTTCCCTGGTGGCGCAGTGCTTGAGAGTCCGCCTGCCGATGCAGGAGACGCGGGTTCGTGCCCCGTTTCGGGAAGATCCCACGGGCCGCGGAGCGGCTGGGCCCGTGAGCCATGGCCACTGAGCCTGTGCGTCCGGAGCCTGTGCTCCGCAAATGGGAGAGGCCACGACAGTGAGAGGCCCGCATAACGCAAGAAAAAAAAAAAAAAAAAAAAAAGTCTCCAGAAGGAATTGATAGCAAATAACTGAGGCAGAAAAATGGATAAGTGACGTGGAAATAAAACAGTGGAAATAACTATCACAGACCAGAATAAAGAAAAAAGAATGAAAAGAATTGAGGACAGGCTCCGAGACATCTGGGACAACATTAAATGCACCAACATTCGAATTGAAGTATAGGGGTCCCAGAAGAAGAAGAGAAAAAGAAACGGACTGAGAAAATATTTGCAGAGATTATAGTTGAAAACTTCCCTAATATGGGAAAGGAAATACTCAACTCCAAGAGGCACAGAGAGTCCCATACAGGGTAAATGCAAGGAGAAACATGCCAAAACATAATCAATTCAAAAATCAAAAATTAAATACAAAGAAAAAATATAAAAACCAGCAAGGGAAAGCAACAAATAACATACAAGGGAATCCCCATAGGGTTAACAGCTGAACTTTCAGCAGAAACTCTGCAAGCCAGAAGGCTGTGGCTGCACATATTTAAAGTGATGAAAGGGAAAAACCTACAACCAAGATTACTATACCCAGCAAGCATCTCATTCAGATTCAACGGACAAATTAAAACCTTTACAGACAAGCAAAGCTAAGAGAATTCAGCACCACCAAACCAGCATTACAAGAAATGCTAAAAGAACTTATCTAGGCAGGAAACATAAGAGATCGAGAAGGCCTACAATAACAAACCCTAAACAATTAAGAAAATGGTAATAGGAATATATATATTGATAATTACCTTAAATGTAAATGGATTAAATGCTCCAAACAAAAGACACAGGCTGAATGGATACAAAAACAAGACTGGTACATATGCTGGCTACAAGAGACCAACTTCAGACCTAGGGACACATACAGGTTGAAAGTGAGGGGATGGAAAAAGATATCCCAAGGGCTTCCCTGGTGGTGCAGTGGTTGAGAGTCTGCCTGCAGATGCAGGGGACACGGGTTCGTGCCCTGGTCTGGGAGGATCCCACATGCTGCGGAGCGGCTGGGCCCGTGACCATGGCCACTGAGCCTGCGCGTCTGGAGCCTCTACTCTCCAACGGGAGAGGCCACAACAGTGAGAGGCCTGTGTACCAGAAAAAAAAAAAAAGATATCCCATGCAAATGGAAATCAAAAGAAAGTGGGAGTAGCAATTCTCATAACAGACAATATAGAGTTTAAAACAAAGGCTCTTACAAGAGACAAAGAAGGACACTACATAATGATCAAGGGAGCTATCCAAGAAGAAGATATAACAATTATAAATATTTATGCACCCAACATAGGAGCACCTCAATACATAAGGCAAAATGCTAACAGCCATAAAAGGGGAAATCAACAGTAAAACAATATAGTAGGGGACTTTAACACCCCACTTTCATCAATGGACAGATCCTCCAAAATGAAAATAAATAAGGAAACACAAGCTTTAAATGATACATTAAACAAGATGGACTTAAATGATATTTATAGGACATTCCATCCAAAACAGTAGATTACACTTTCTTCTCAAGTGCTCATGGAACATTCTCCAGGATAGATCCTATCTTGTGTCAAAAATCAAGCCTTGGTAAATTTAAGAATATTGAAATCGCATCAAGTATCTCTTTCCAATCACAACGCTATGAGACTAGATATCAATTACAGGAAAAAATCTGTAAAAAATACAAACAAATGGAGGCAAAACAATACACTACTAAATAACCAAGAAATCAATGAAGAAATGAAAGAAGAAAAGAAAAATACCTAGAAACAAATGATAATGAAAACATGACAACCCAAAACCTATGGGATGCAGCAAAAGCAGTTCTAAGAGGGAAGTTTATAGCAATACAATCCTACCTCAGGAAACACTAAAATTCTTAAATAAACACTTAACCTTACAATTAAAGCAATTAGAGGAAGAAGAAAGAAAAAAAGAAAGAAGAAGAACAACAACAAAAAAAAACCCAAAGTTAGCAGAAGGAAACAAATCATAAAGATCAGATCACAAATAAATGAATAAGAAATGAAGGAAACAATAGAAAAGATCAATAAAACTAAAAGCTGATTCTTTGAGAAGATAAACAAAATTGATAAACCATTAGCCAGAGTCATCAAGAAAAAAAGGGAGAAGACTCAAATCAATAGAATCAGAAATGAAAAAGGAGAAGAACTGATACTGCAGAAATACAAGGGATCATGAGAGATAACTACAAGCATCTATATGCCAATAAAATGGACAACGTGGAAGAAATGCACAAATTCTTAGAGAAGCACAGCCTGCCAAGACTGAACCAGAAAGAAATAGAAAAGATAAACAGACCAATCACCAGCACTGAAATTGAAACTGTGATTAAAAATCTTCCAACAAACAAAAGCCCAGGAGCAGATGTCTTCACAAGCGAATTCTATCAAACATTTAGAGAAGCTAAAAGCTATCCTTCTCAAACTCTTCCAAACTATAGCAGAGGGAGGAACACCCCCAAACTCATTCTACGAGTCCACCATCACTCTGATACCAAATCCAGGCAAAGATGTCAAAAAAAAAAGAAAACTACAGGCCAATATCTCTGATGAATATAGATAGAAAAATCCTCAACAAAATACTAGCAAACAGAATCTAACAGTACATTAAAAGGATCATACACCATGATCAAGTGGGGTTTATTCCAGGAATGCAAGGATTGTTCAATATACACAAATCAATCAATGTGATAAACCATATTAATAAATTGAAGGAAAGAAAACATGACCATCTCAATAGCTGTAGAAAAAGCTTTTGACAAAATTCAACATCCATTTATGATAAAAACCCTCCAGAAACTAGGCAGAGAAGGAACTTACCTCAACATAATAAAGGCCATATATGAAAAACCCACAGTCAACATTGTTCTCAATGGTGAAAAACTGAAACCATTTCCACTAAGTTCAGGAACACGACAATGTTGCCCACTCTCACCACTATTATTCAACATAGTTTTGTAAGTTTTGGCCCCAGAAATCAGAGAAGAAAAAGAAATAAAAGGAATCGAAATAGGAACAAAAGAAGTAAAACTGTCACATTTGCAGATGACATGATACTATACATAGAGAATCCTAAAGATTCTACCAGAAAACTACTAGGTCTACTCAATGAATCTGGTAAAGTAGCAGGATACATTCCTATACACTAATGATGAAAAATCTGAAAAAGAAAATAAGGAAACACTCCCGTTTACCACTGCAACAAAAAGAATAAATTACCTAGGAAGAAACCTACCTAAGAAGATAAAAGACCTGTATGCAGAACACTATAAGTATGGATGAAAGAAATTAAAGATGCTACAAATAGAGAGATATACCATGTTATCGGATTGGAAGAATCAACATTGTGAAAATGACTATATTACCCAAAAGAATCTACAGATTCAATGCAATCCTTATCAAACTCCCAATGGCATTTTTCACAGAACTAGAACAAAAAAGTTCACAATTTGTATGGAAACATAAAAGACCCCAAATAGCAAAAGCAATCTTGAGAAAGAAAAACGGAGCTGGAGGAATCAGGCTCTCAAGTTCAGACTATACTACAAAGCTACAGTAATCAAGACAATATGGTACTGGCACAAAAACAAAAATATAGATCAATGGAACAGGATAGAAAGCTCAGAGATACACCCACACACATATGGTTACCTCATCTTTGACAAAGGAGGCAAGAATATGCAATGGAGAAAAGACAGCCTCTTCAATAATTGGTGCTGGGAAAACTGGACAGCTACATGCAAAAGTATGAAATTAGAACACTTCCTAACACTATACACAAAAATAAAGTCAAAATGGATTAAAGACCTAAATGTAAGGCCAGACACTATCAAACTCTTAGAGAAAAACATAGGCAGAACACTCTATGACATAAATCACAGCAAGATCCTTTTTGATCCACCTCCTAGAGAAATGGAATAATAAGAGAAATAAACAAAAGGGACCTAATGAAACTTAAAAGATTTTGCACAGCAAAGGAAATCATAAACAAGACAAAAAGACAACCCTCAGAATGGGAGAAAATATTTGCAAACAAAGCAAGTGACAAAGGATTAATCTCCAAAATTTACAAGCAGCTCATGCAGCTCAATATCAAAAAAACAAACAATCTAATCCAAAAATGGTCAGAAGATCTAAATAGACCATTTCTCCAAAGAAGATATACAGATTTCCAACCAACTCATAAAAGGATGCTCAACATCACTAATCATTAGAGAAATGCAAATCAAAACTACAGTGAGGCATCACCTCAAACCAGTCAGAATGGCCATCATCAAAAAATCTATAAACAGTAAATGCTGGAGAGGGTGTGGAGAAAAGGGATCCCTCTTGCACTATTGTTGGGACTACAAATTGATATAGCCACTATGGAGAACAGTATGGAGGTTCCTTAGAATACTAAGACTAGAATTACCATATGACCCAGCAATCCCACTATTGGGCATATACCCTGAGAAAACCATAATTCATAGAGAGTCATGTAAAACAATGTTCATTTCGGCTCTGTTTGCAATAATAAAGAAAATGTTATATATATATACAAAATGGAATATTACTCATCCATAAAACAAATGAAATTGAGTTATTTGTAGTGAGGTGGATGGATCTAGAGGCTGTCATACAGAGTGAAATAAGTCAGAAAGAGAAAAACAAATACCATATGCTAAGACATATATATGGAATGTAAAAAAAAAAAAAAGTTCTGAAGAACCTAAGGGCAGGACAGGAATAAAGATGCAGATGTAGAGAATGGACTTGAGGACACCAGGAGGGGGAAGGGTAAGCTGGGACAAAGTGAGAGAGTGGCATGGACAGACATACACTACCAAATATACAATAGATAGCTATCTAGGAAGCAGCCGCATAGCACAGGGAGATCAGCTCTGTGCTTTGTGTCCACCTAGAGGGGTGGGATAGGGAGGGTGGAGGGAGATGCAAAAGGGAGGGGATATGGGGATATATGTATACATATAGCTGATTCACTTTGTTATACAGCAGAAACTAACATGCCACAGTAAAACAATTATACTCCAATAAAGATGTTAAAAAATAAATAACTAAATAAAATAAATGTTAGTTTCTTTATTTAACTGTATTTCATCTTGTTTCCATTGTCTGATAATCTCATGCAGGTGCAAAAACGGGAAAAATGATCCCTGAAAATGAATATGTATTAATATTTCACTTTAAAATATTTACATTTTCTTTATCTATTATATGCATAAGACTAAGTAATATAAATTCAGTCTGCCAATAACTTTTCCAGGCTGTATGAGGTAACCATCCTTGATACCATGAGTTATTACCCTAGGACTATACTACAAATTTGATTTGGTCAGTTCATTCTAGTGACTTGCAATCCAGTGGGGAAAACATCAACAACAGCCTCCAGTGTTATTGGATTCACTTCCATTACTTTTCAATATGTTTAAAAATTTTCAGCCAGTTGTGTCTATGGCAAAGAAAGTGGAAAAAAAGTTATCTATATCAAGCAATTTCCCAAATCTGAGATGTTTTATTTTTTTTCCATTTTATATTCTGGGAAATGTTTTTAAAATGTACAAAGTTCCATTAAGCTAACATTCAACAAAATCTTTAATGTTGATTTAGTAAACTTACTTTTGTTGGGAGACTTTTTTGATTATTGATTCAATCTAATTACTAGTGATTATTTTGTTTAGATTTTCTATTTTTTCTGCATCAAGTCTTAGAAGAGTACATGTTTCTAGAAATTTATCCACTCTTCAAGGCTGTCCAGTTTTTTGGCATGTACGTGTTCATAATAATCTCTTTTGATCCTTTGTATTTTGGTGGTGTCAGTTGTAACTTTTCTTTCATTTCTGATTTTATTTATTTGGGTCCTTTCTTTTTCTTGTTGAGTTTGGCTAAAGTTTTTTCAATTTTGTTTATTTTTTCACAAACAAGCTGTTAGTTTCATTCATCGGTTTCAGTGGGGTGTTTTTTATTCTCTATTTCATTTATGTCCACTCTAATCTTTATTATTTCTTTCCTTCTACAGATATTAAGCTTTATTTGTTCCTCTTTTCTTTAGGTGTGAGGTCAGATTTTTTATTTGAGATTCTTTTTCTTGTTTCTTCTTTTTTTTTTTTTTTTTGCGGTACACGGGCCTCTCACTGTTGTGGCCTCTCCCGTTGCGGAGCACAGGCTCTGGACGCGCAGGCTCAGTGGCCACGGCTCACGGGCCCAGCCGCTCCGCGGCATGTGGGGTCTTTCCAGACCGGGGCACGAACCCATGTCCCCTGCATCGGCAGGCAGACTCTCAACCACTGTGCCACCAGGGAAGCCCTTCTTGTTTCTTGAGGTAGACCTGTATCACTCTAAACTTCCCTCTTAGAACTGCTTTTGCTGCACCCCACAGACTTTGGAACATTGTGTTTCCATTTTCATTTGTCTCAAGGTATTTGTTTAATTCCCCCCTGATTTCATTGACCCATTTGTGGTATAAACAGCATGTTGTTTCTCCTGCACATATTTGTGATTTCCAGTTTTCTTCTTGTAATTGATTTCTAGTTTCATACCATTGTGGTTGGAAAAGATGCGTGATATGATTTCTACCTTCTTATTTTTATTGAGACTTGTTTGGTCCCAGCATGTGATCTATGCTGAAGAATGTTTCATGTGCACTTGAAAACAATGTGTATTCTACTGTTTGGGGGTGGAATGTTTGTATACATCTATTAAGTCAATCTGACCTAATGTGTTGTTTAAGGCCAATGTTTCCTTATTGATTTTCTGTTTGGATGTTCTATCCATTGATGTAAATGATGTGTTAAAGCCCCCAACTATTATTGTATTACTGTCAATTTCTATCTTTATGTCTGTTAATATTTGCTTTACCTATTCTTCTCCCTAGGTTAGTGAGCATCCTTATGACTATTAGTTTGAACTCTTTTTATGGTAAATTGCTTATCTCTGTTTCATTTAGTTCTTTTTCTGAGGTTTTGTTTTATTCTTTTATTTGGAGGGTATTCTGTTGTCTCCTCATTTTGCCTAACTCTCTGTTTCTACGTATTAAGTATATCAGTATTAAGTATAAGTATTAAGTATATTAAGTATATCAGTCTCCCAGTCTTGAAAAAGCCACCTTATGTAGAGAAGGTGTCCCGTGGTGCCCAGTGGCAGAATCCTCCCTGGTCACCAGAGCCAGGTACTGCAGGGGTCCCCACTGTGTGGGCTGCATGTCTCCTCTTTTGGTTAGGCTGTGATTGCTGTAGGCATGTTAGTGGGTGGAATTTTTCCCCAGGCTGGCTGGGTGCATTGCTGTGCTGCAACTTCTGGATACACCCTGGTAAGTGGGGCTGGCCCCTGGCCCAGTTGGATGAGAGGTCCAGCTCTGAGTGTTGCCAGTGCAGTGATGTGCAGACTTGTCCTCCAGAGTAGGAACCACTTGAGAGGGGCTGTAGTGATGGCCATAGCAGCCCACCAGGTGGGACAGGGCAGGAGCCAGTTGTAGGGGCCAGTGGGGTGGGCTGGTTGAATGGACTAGGTCTTCAGGGGAAAACTGGGGTTGGGGCACATGCTGTTAGTTAGAATGCTGAAGAGTGACAGAAAGGGCACCCACCAGAGGTGAGCTAGTAAGTTGGGAGGACAGTAATAAGAGTGTCCACCAGCACTTCCATGACTAGAGAAAGTTATCACTGGATCCTGCCACTCCAGCACATTCCCTAAAGTTAGTCACTGAATCCCCTTCTCACACTACCCAGGTGCTTTTCAAGCTGCTGCCTCTACACTGGGATTTGAAGCAAGTGAGTTTGTATGTGAGTCTTTCAAGAGAAGAGTCGCAGTTTCTCACAGCCTTCTGACTCTCCTGGATGTAAGCCCCACTGTTCTTTAAAGCCAGATGTTATGGGGCTTGTCTTTTCAGTGCAGGTACCTCAGGCTGGGAAGCCAGATGTGGAGGGATCTCTGTATTGGTGATATCCCTCCCACCTGTGGATCACTGCTGTAGGATGTGAGTTCTGACTATGCTACATCTCTGCCCCTCCTACCTATCTTGATGTGGCATTTTCTTTATAACCTTGGTTGTAGAAAATCTCTTCTGCTAGTCTTTAAGTCATTCTCAGAGACAGGTGTTCTATATGTAGTTATACTTTTGGTGTGTCCATAGGAGGAGGTGAGTTCAGGATCTTCCTACTTTGCCATCTTGATCTGGACTGCCTCGCTCTCATTTTTAAAGGATTATTTTTTTGGGGGTGGGCAGATATTGAATGTTCACAATCTTTTTCTTTAGCACTTAACTATTTCATCCCACTTTCTTTTGGCCTCTGTGGTTTCTGAGAAAAAAATCTATGGTTAACCTTATGGTCACTTCTGTTTTGCTA
Organism: Lipotes vexillifer; assembly: GCF_000442215.2. Classification (NCBI taxonomy): domain Eukaryota; kingdom Metazoa; phylum Chordata; class Mammalia; order Artiodactyla; family Lipotidae; genus Lipotes; species Lipotes vexillifer. The sequence continues at coordinate 1,103,669 of NW_006775616.1, read as the reverse complement.
ATTTCAAGGTTTTTCTTTGTCTATGGCTTTTAACAGCTTAATTATGATGTGGTTAGGTGTGGATTTCTCTGAGCTTATCCTATTTGGAATTCAATAAGATCCTGTTTGTGCAGATTAAATTTTTTCATCAATTTGAGACATTTTAAGATATTATTCCTTCATATACTCTTTCTGCCTCTTTCTCTCATCTTCTGGGACTTCCATTATGCATATGTTGGTATTCTAGATTGTATCCCAGAGATCTCCAAGGACTTGTTTATTTTCTATTTTTTCTGCTCTGCAAGCCATATAATATCAATTAACCTCTACTGAAATTTGCTATTCTTTCTTTTGCCAGGAAAAAAATCTGCTGTTGAGCCCCTCTGATGAATTTTTATCTCAGTTAGTGTACTTTTCAAGTACATAATTTCTATCTGGTTCTTTTTAATTTTTTAAAAATAAGTTCTGTCTCTTTGTTGACATTTTCTGTTTGGTGAGGAATCATTCTCATACTCTCTTTTAGCTCTTTAGACATGGTTTCCTTTAGTTCCTTAAATTAGCATATTTAATGTCTATAATAAGTCCAGTAGATGGGCTCTTCTGGGGTGGTTTCTGTTGATTACTTTTTCCTTGTATATCAAGTATGCTTTCTCATTTCTTTGCATTCCTCATATATTTCAGTTAAAACATGGATATTTTAAGTAATACAATGTGGCATCTCTGAACACCAGAATCTGCCCCCTTACCAAGGTTTGTTGTTGTTTGTTGCTGCTGCTGTTGGTTTATTTAGTGACTTTCCTGAGCTATTTTTCTGAAATTTTTGTCATATGTGGTCTCTGAAGTCTCTGTTCATATAGCTTAGTGGCCAACTAGTGATTGAACAGATTTCCTTAAATGTCTGAAACTAATCAGTCTACCATCTTTGCCAGGTACTCTTAGTATTTGTTGGGGGAACACCATCAATGACAAGGTAGAGAGTTTACAATTCTGCCTTAGTCTTCACTTTTTGCTTTCACAGTTCCTCATGATCAGGCAGACACAGAAGTGAAGGCATTCTTGGGTCTTTTATGGGCATGTGCACAGTACTATACATGTACCTAGTCTACTAGCTCACCAGATATTTTGGAGCTTTTCAAAGACCACTATGGATCTATCACTCCCCAACTTTTCCTTCACATGTTTGGTCAGCTTCTTGTTTGCTCCAACTGTTCTTACACCTCAGACAGTTGCAATGCTACTGATTGTTTTGATAAATGCCCTGGAAAAAAGTTGGTTGCAGTCAGTGAGTTCTGAGTCAGGTCAAATAATGACAAACTCTGTGAATGGTGGTTTCCAGGGAAATGGTATGAAAATTTTCATGAAATTTTCATGAAAAATCATGAAAATTTTCTGGGAATGGGACTCTGGGGAAACTCAAAACTGTTTACACTTTCTAGTGGCTGCTATGCTTCTGTTTTTCCTGACTATGATAATTGCAAGGTTGCTCATTTTTATAAGAGCCATACAGCAGGGGAGTGGGGGCTAAAGTGACACAAAGCTCACTGTTATTACTAAGATTCGTCCATTTTTCTTGAGTGAATGCTCCTCATATTGCCACAAGCCTTTGGTTGATTTCCACAGTTGATTTTGACACTTTTTGCTAGTTCTCGTTGCTTTTATGGATAAGTAGGCTTTGGGGGATGCATATTTTACCTTTTGTGTTGACAAAACTTCTCTGGGTGGTTCAATTTTAATCCATATGGCTTCATTTAGAGTGGTTGGGTCTGGAATATCCTCTTTCAAGTTGGTCTGTCATTTGGATTTACTATGACTTCTCTCTTCTTCTGTTTTTTTCTCATGTCTTTTCATGACCCAGAACCCTCTGTACATGGCTTAGGCCCTCCTCACAGTATGATGGCACCACAGTGTTTTATGCATAATGACATGCTTTTACAATACCAAGTCAAAAGCTTTCAGCCCTCTTAAATGAAATATAGTAATTTCTACCATAGTTTATTGGTTATATACAGTTACAGACTAGCTCAGACCCAAGAAACTCTACATTTTACTAGAAGAGCACCAAATAATTTGTGGTACTCCAAAAATCTGCCACATGCACGTTACCTATTTTATCTTCACAAAATTTTATGGAATACATATTGTTATTCTCACTTTACAAATACTAAAACTGAGACTAAGTTAAAATATACAGAAAGTATAAAGCAGTGATATGAATCTGTTATGTCATACTAACTCTAAAATTTGTGTCCTTCAGCGATTACATAAGTACGCAAGCATTTTTCCTAAATCTTTTTCACAGAACCATAGTAATTAGAAATTTTCTGCAAAAGAAAAGGAATGTGAAATAAAATATTTCAAAAGCAAAAATAAAAATCAGTATATTTGAAACCCTTTTTAGAGAATTAAAATGTATATTTTCATATAAGGTTTTTTCTCTGCAAATAAGTTTTGTGTAAATAACTGTTATTATACTCCAATGGAAAATTCAAGGAACACACTTTTGGGACAGACTTAGTAGATGATCATTCTTTTTTTTTTTTTTGTGGTACGCGGGCCTCTCACTGCTGTGGCCTCTCCCGTAGCGGAGCACAGGCTCCGGACGTGCAGGCTTAAAGGCCATGGCTCACGGGCCCAGTCGCTCTGTGGCATGTGGGATCCTCCCGGACGGGGAAACAAACCCCTGTCCCCTGCATTGGCAGGCGGACTCCCAACCACTGCGCCACCAGGGAAGCCCCGATGATCACTCTTAATGTTTACTGAATCGACTTTAAGGCGGTCAACGATTAGCAAGTGTCACTGAAATTTCAAGGCTTGAGTAAATTGTTACATTTCTAGACAAGAAGTTGAATCATGTGCTTTAAACAAGGAGGTGGGTAGGATTATGCAGATGCAGATATTGTTCATTTACCTAGTAAGTATAGCAGAGCTCAATTGTGGAAACGGGTTGTTTTATTTGGTGACATGTACCATAGCATTTAAGAATACGGAGGTAAGACCACAATTGACACTTTTCAGATCTTGGCTCCTCCTCTGAGTATGAGTATAGCATTTGCTAAATTGTTTACACTCTGTACCTTTGATTCCTTAATGTAACACGAGGGCAAAAATAATACTTTACTGAATTTTTAAAGCTGAAAGAGGAAATGCCTACAAAACTCTTGGCATATTGTTGGTAGTCATTAACTTTATATGAGAGTAGTAATTACAAATTTGTGGTATTCAAAAGTCTAACAACAGTCTATTGTGTTTATAACACAATTAGCCAGACACAGTAAAGTCAATAAACTAAAGCCAGGACTTTTTTTAAGGCAGATCTCAACAAGTAAACACAGAGAATGGTAAAGTAGGTTCCTTGCTGGCCTTACACATTTTAAGATATGTTTCATAGATCAAGAGAACACAAATAACAAACACTGGCAAAGATGTGGAGAAAAGGGAACCCTCCTACACTGTAGGTGAGCACGTAAATTGGTGCAGCTCCTGTGGAAAAAAGTATGGAGGTTTCTCAAAAAACTAAAAATAGAACTACTCTATGACCTAGCAATTCCACTCCTAGGTATATATATCCAAAAGAAACAAAAACACTAATTTAAAAAGATACATGCACCCCAATGTTCATAGCAGCAATATTTACAATTGCCAAGTCATGGAAACAACATGTGTCTATCGACAGGTGAATGGATAAAGAAGCTGTGGTATATATGCACAATGAAATACCACTCAGCCATGAAAAAGAATGAAATTTTGTCATTTGTAGCAACATGGATGGACCTGAAGAGAATTATGCTAAGTGAAATAAGTCAGACAGAGAAAGATAAACACTATAGGAGATTGCTTACATGTGGAATCTAAAACATACAAAAAAAAAAAAACCCAAAACCCCCAAACAGTGAATATAACATAAAAGAAGCAGACCACAGGTACACAGAACAAACTAGTAGTTACCAGTGGGGAGGGGGTGGAGGCGCATTATAAGGGTAGGGGAGTGGGAGGTACAAACTATTGCGTATAATAGGATAGGATCAAGAATGTATTGTACAACACAGAAAACACAGCCAATATTTTATAATAACTGTAAATGGAAAGTAACCTCTAAAAATTGTATAAAAATTATAAAATATTAAAAGAAATGGGGGAAAAAGCCTTTTGATCACTATTTTTCTTAGTGATAAGTCTCAGAAATTTCTGTCATTGCATTCACATAATTTTTCTTCCTATCATTAAATATTGATTTAATATATTTTCTAGAAAAAAGAGCTGCTTTCTCTGCATGTCTACAGGGATAAATTGAAGAGTTGAAATGATAGAATAGAGCCGACTTTTTTCATATTTATAATACCCATATAAGTCTCAGATTGTGTTCAGACTAATCAAGTGTTTTTCTTTTTTAAAAAAATCCAATATAGATTGAATTTATTCACACCTAAAATATATTATTGAAAAAAGAAGGATAAGTTGCAAACTAATATGGACATGTCATTTTCAATAAAAAATAAAAGATATATATTAAAATCTGGAGAAATATGCATCAAACTATTCACAGTGTTGTGTCTTTGTGGGTAATTGCATAAAATTCCCTCTGCTATATATTTCTGAGGTATTTATGTTTTTAACAATTATGTGGATACTTTTGTAAGTTCAGAAGAAAAAGTTGATTTTAAAAATTGAAATTTGTTCAGTTAACAAACAATTTAGAAAAAAATTAAAATTGAATTGCATGAATTCAGATATTAGCTAGCTGCACACTCCAAGTGGCCAAATAACTTCTCTGGTTAAATCCAAATGTTTTTTCCAAGACTTTGAGAATAAAAGCATACTGTTTATGTCTGATTATTAAAGAATAAATTTTAAATTTCATCTTTATTATTATATACAATTGGAAATATAGACACCTCAAAATAACCATATTTAAAAATTTGTTAGTAAATATTTTGTGAATCATATGCCTCTTGGGAATAATTAGGCAATATAAAGTTTCTTTAGTTAGAAAACATGGTGTAGTGCCTTTGAATAAAGATAATTCAAGTAACTGGTGGAAATGTTTATTATTTTAAACATTAAGTTGAGAAACATATTTGCCTATTTCCTACACACAAATGGTTATGGAATAACAGAAATGAAAGAGAACTGCTTAAGACAATTGGTTGAGTTCTATAAAATTTGTCTGAAAATGATCCATTTGCCCCTAAATATTAAAGGCTTATGAATTCAACAATTTAGTAATTTTGCTTCAATTAAATGAGCTTGCAAATTTGCATGTCATTTTAATTCATGTCAGAAATGCTCAGGATAATGAAAGTTTAAAAAAATCCAGTGATAAAATAGTATTTGGAACATCAAACACATTTATTGCTTGCAATAAAAATATGACATCATATAAAATTCAGTGAATATATTAAAAAGGCATCTTATTTATTATAACAATTAAAATAGCAAAAACTTAATAACTAATAAACTCTGACAGAACTTTGTTTTCCAATAAATTTTTTGATAAGATTTTGACAAGAATGTTCTCCATGAAATACCTATGATAACAGCTATTTATTGTATTTAGTAAGTGATGAAAAATACATTTTCTTATACATAAGTAGCTAAATATGCACTCAGTGACCTTCTTGAGAAATTTTAGCCAAGTCCAATTAAAGGTTTCTAATTAAAATTGTGTAGATGGGAAGGAAATTAATGGTTCGTTTGAATTTATTTCATCAGCAAGTGTACTGGATATAATTGCAAGGCCAAGAAGAAATCATCAAAATTATTCTTTACCCTGTTGATTTCCTGTTATATCACTTCATTTCAGAACCTTCGTTCTTCCAACTTTAAAGGAAAACAAAGGTAGCTAAATATAAGACGTTAACCTAGGAGCCTATTTTTCTCTGTCACTATTAACTAGAGACAACATATATTGAACAAAATAAAGGTTAAGTTTCAATTAAGCATTCTAAATATATTTAGTGAGATATTGGAAAAGCTCATAATGCTTCTACCTGCACAATTTACCAAAAGTCCTGAATAAAGTAAATTATAACAGAAGCCAAAAGAGTGCTCAGATGCCTTACTGCATCATGTGGCTTTCCATGGTGAATTATGATTGCCCTTACATTAAATACAGTTGTTTCTACGAGAGGAAAAAAATATGTATTCCAAAAATAAATAAATAAATAAATAAATCTGTTTCATAATTGTTGCCAACATTGCAGACAAAGTCTTTGAGGGAATGGCTGAAAGTAAAGCCTCATACATACTTACTTTCTCCTCCCCAGATTCATATGCTCTTTCCAGAGGCTAAAACTATGTGGAACCAGGTCACTGACTTGTTACATTCAAGTCCATATTTGCAGTTAGCGTACTAGAGGTTTATTTGTTGCCAAAACTGGAGGGATTAATCTATGGTTTTAAAATCAGAACAAAAACTCAGCACTAAAATACAGATTGAGGAGGACAATTTTCTAAAGAGGAAATGGAGATCATCCCATGGTCCTGGAGCGAACCATTGTTTCTCTCTGCTTCTCTACTTCTGAGAAAGATACCTGACAATGGCTTGAGCACAATTTTCTGATTCCTAACTGTGAGAGCTGTCTTGGCGTGTCTTTTTTTCCAACTAAACACGTCATGGTCTGAAACAGGTGTTGGGAGCTCAGCTGCCACTCACGAGTGCTGCGCAAAGGCTTCATTAACATAATAGTCTCTGAAACCTGGCTGAGCAAGACCCTCCCCCAGGTTGCTTTAGGTCTGTGTCTCTGCCACTCCCGAAATTGCACAACTCAGTAATTTTGGTAAAAATATCCAACAATTTAGTGAGAAAAAATGATCCAGAGAGTTATTTGGCATCATGTATTTGTTCAACTTCCTCTCTTGCTCTGAGGAAGGTTGTGATTATCATTTTAGGTGTGTGCAAACCAAGTTTGGAAAAGTTAAGTCACTCACCTAAAGTCACATAAATAAACAGAATGACAGCCAGGAATCTAACCCCCTACAAGTCTAATTTTAATACCTACCCTCTGCTCAATATATTTTTTTTGCCATAATTAAAAGCAATTTGTGTGTGTGTGTGAGAGAGAGAGAGAGAGAGAGAGAGAGATTTTTCTCTTCCTCACGTTTGGAACAATTTACTTTTTATAACAACATCTATCTTTATGATTTAGGGAATTTAACTTTTAGAAAATGTGTTTATACTTGGAATCCTTGAGTCACCAGCTTTCAAAGATATCTGTTTAGATGTGGCAATTAATGCTCTAACACACTGTGGTGGATTTATATTTTGTGAACTTAGCCAACCTGGAACAATGTTTTCCAGATTCTCTCATATATATATATATATAGTATCTGGTTAACGTGGGCCGAAAGACACAATTTACATGAGATTTGAAAGGCAGAAGTTCAGGAAGCAGATATATTATATAGTGTGTGTATATATAAATATGTATATATGTATATTTTAATTGACTTTATTTTTTAGAGCTGCTTTAGATTCACAGCAAAATTGAGTGAAAAGAAGAGATTTCCTCCAATATCCTTACCCCAATACATGCATAGCTCCTACACCACTAACAACATACTGCTCTGGAGTGGTACTTTATTGAAATTGATGAATCTAAACTGACACACAAATACCACCCAGAGTTCACAGTGTACATTAGGGTTCATTCTTTGAGTTATACATTCTATGATTTTGGACAAAAGTATAGTGACGTGTATTGACCAGTATAATATCCTACAGAGTAGTTTCACTGCCTAAAAATCCTCCACGTTTCACCTATATGTCACTCTCTCCCCACTAACCCTTGGCAACCACTGATTTTTATTTTTTTTTTACTGTCTCTATAAGTTGCCTCCACATATTTTTTACACTCAGATAGTTGGTGCAGGGTATGAGGATTGCTATAGCTCTCACAAGCTGTAGCATCTTTTCTATCTTACTTTCTGGAGTGGGACAGAAGCAGGATTCAGCTCCTTCAGTTTGTGCCATATTGCCTCCTTCAGTTTCTCTGACTCCTGGGACAGGTGTGTGTTTAGTGCTGAGAAGAAAAGCAGCAGTTTCTCCTGCAGGTCACACCTCTTTACAAAGTTGGAGCTCGGAGCTGGTGAGAGCCTCATATTGGTTTCAGTCTATCCTTACAGCCTCCTGTTTGTCCATGCTTTTCCTACATCATGTCTTTCTTTTCTCCCAAACTGCCTGCCCTGTGGATTTCAGACCCTAGCACCACACACAGAGGTGACAGTTTTACATAGACTTTTTAACCAGCTCTCACAACTGAAGAACATAAGATCAAATCCATATAATAAATCTCCTATTGAATGGAGTGGGGGTGGAAGAGAAGGGGAAAGAGAGCTCTCCCCCAGTGATTTCACTTCTCTGACTGCTCCCTGATTTATACAATGTTTATTCATCTCCCCCTTCCCCATCCTCACCTCCACCATATATTTTGGTTGGTTTTGTCACTATTCTTGTTTGATCTATACATACAACTGATTATTTTCTATTTACCTTATTCCTCTCAGAGGATTCAATTATTTGTATGTTGATTCTCCTTCATCTTCTATTTCTGTTATTTTTTTCTCTAATACTGTAAGCATGCCTTCTTTTTTTTTTTTTTTTTTTTTTGTGGTACGCGGGCCTCCCACTGATGCTTAGGCCCAGTGGCCATGGCCCACGGGCCCAGCTACCCCAAGGCATGTGGGATCCTCCTGGACTGGGGCACGAACCCACATCCCCCGCACCAGCAGGCGCACTCCCAACTACTTCAGCACCAGGGAAGCCCCTGCATGCCTTCTTTTCAATTTTATTTCATTCTATTTTATGAAGGTGACCTTATTTATTCTTGCTGTTTTGGAGTGCTTTTCATTTTGGTTCTTCCAATGTGACTTTTGCTTTCATAATGTTACTGTTTATCTCTTTCATTTCCTCACTAATCCCTTTCAGCTGACTTTTTACTTTCTAATTCTGTTGTGTTTTTTTCCTCTCCTTTGAACACTTTGAAAGTCTAATTTTCATCATTTTTCAGATACTTTAAGTCATATTTATATTCATAACTCATAATTTAAATCTGCTTTGCTACATACATTTCATGATTTGAATTGCTTTTCTCCCATCAGCTTTTCATGTAAGGAAACTTACATAGTTTCTTTGTATTTATTATGGTGGTTACTCACTTTTACATGGGAGTACTTTTTTTTTCCTGGACCAGATGATTTTTGAATAATGTCAGGGAGTAGGTGGGAATGTGAGTTAGATCAGCATCTTGGATTTTAGTCTATTGTTTCAAACACATTCTCAGAAATAATCTATTCCATAATATACCTCTAGTCTGGCCTTGGTCAGAGTGCAACCTGATTTGTTAAAGGTCCTTCTCCTGATTTAGACTGATTGCCATCCACTTTTAATTGGCACACTGTCACACTGATATTCTGATTCCTGCCATGTTGTCTTGTCTTATCTATGCTTCCTCACTTGACCCTTGACACTTCCATACTACGGTGTTTTGGAGGGCAAAGTTCAGGGAAGGCTCTAACAGTACAATTAGTACTTTGATATTCAGTGAAAGGAATTTCTTTTCCTCCTAAAGATGGGAAATATACTTTGGGAGAACTCTGAATAGTTGATCTGAAATATTCACAAATAAAATCATGGTATTTTTCCTTGTCTAGTTGTAATTTTCAAAGCATTTTTAGCCTTCTCTTGATTGTGATTCAGCATTATTTTTATTTTTAATTTTATGGAAAATCTCATTTACTTTCGATTTTTCTTCTCCTTTGTCCTTTTTATTATCAGTTGTTTTGAAAGATGAAAGCTAGAGAGAGATTCTCTTTACTTAAAAGCAGTTACTTAAGTCCTTCAAACAGCAGTTTCTGCTCCTTTGAACCCAATTAGAATGAAAACCAACCAAAAATTGGGAGCTCAAAATACAAGAGACTAGACTCTGAAATCAAAGGTTATGATATGCCTGGAGATAAATTGCTTGACATGTCTAGAGCCTCATTTCAAACTTCAGATTGTTGGCTAGGATCCTGCTTTCATCCAACCCAAACATATGGCTACTAAACTGGTCCATCACAGAGTAGTTCATGGGGACCTGAACCAAATGAGGATGTTGCCATCACCCTGAGGGATATCATCAGTGTCTGGAATCTTCTGTTCACATATCTTATGAATTTCATCATTACACCTTGAAGATTTACACCAGTACAAGCTGGACAGAACTTTGCCAATTGGAAATTGTGACTCAGCCTGCTTGTCAGCATCTTTGGAAAGACCAATTCTATAGCCAAGTTGTGTCACTTAGTTCTGGTCTATTCACTCCTCCCTGACTTCATCAGCTATTTTCTGAGGTTCCTGGAATGTCCTGCATTAAACCTAAGCAAGCTATATCAACCCTACTGTAATGGGGAAAATCAGTATCAGAGTTCTAATCTTATATACAATAATAGACACCAAAGGTGGAGAGCAAATTCTCTACTGCAACAGTGTCACTCCTGATGAGAAGAAAAATGAAAGTGATAAGTCCAGTTTGCTATCCCTTGGTACAAATCAATTCAGCTATATTGTTTCTCATGAAAAGCTTAGGCATCAAATCTCTTCTACAATGCTACTGGCTAACCTAGTCCCTTGTAACTCCAGTATTACAATTGCCTCTTTTTCTTCTAGATATAAGGATAATATTATAGAGGACTTTAATCAGTGAATCTCATTTGCTTATAAAAGCATTTGAATGGCATTACATTGTTTGTATACACTCACATATACTATCCTACATAATCTGATTTAATGGAAACTGTCTGAAACACACAATGCTTACACGCTCACAATAAGCCTTATGGGAAGCTCAGAGAGGATTTCCATTAGCTTATTTAATGTATAACTATTTCAGTGAGAAAGAATGCTGTGACAATATATACACTTGTCCATTACTGTGAATTAAAAATAATTATTATTATTTACTAGGATAAGTGATAAACCTGATATTCAAGTTCTGATTCTGCCATATGTTATACAGATGATTTTGCATAATTTATCTAATTTCTCATCCCAAGTTCTTTCATGTTAGTATCGCCTGACTCAAGGGTTGTATCAGTCATTAAAGGAGAATGCTTTGCTTAAAGAATAACCATCTTTTAGCATTGTATCATTTAGCATATGTAAATCAAACAGCTTGAGAAAGTCAGAAAGTCTTCATGGAGGAGGTGCTATATGAGCCAGATATTGGAGGATCAGTATGATGTATCCAAATGTAGAACTGTAGAAAGGGGACTGCAGAGAGAAGAGTATGTGCAAAGACATAAAAGAGTGATAAGAATGGATAAATTGGAAAATTAAACGATTGGGTGTGAATTAATTAGACTGTAGTGTATATTCAGAAGGAATGAGGAGGTAGAGATTGGAGAAGTAGAGGGTCATAATGATACCTTACCCCATGTTTATTGTTTTAGGTGATTTTTACAGATTGTGCCCAAATGTTATTCTATTTTTAATTCATTAGTTTTGTATTGAGTCACTTGCATAATTGCAATCTGGTGATTTGTGTGTGTTTTTTATGTGTGTGTGTTTTATTGTTCTACAGTTGATACTTTTGTTTGGTACAATTCAAAGATGTAGAAGGAATACTGTAGCTAAGTAGCTCTATGCACTATATAGTTGGATCTTGCATTCTCCCTTAAAAAAAAAAAACCCAATCTAATAATCTCTGCCTTTTAATTGGGGTGTTTTGACTATTTACATTTACTGTAATTATTGACAAAGTTTGGTTTCAATATAACATCTTGCTATTTGTTTTCTATTTATGACATCTGTTATTACTCCATTTTTTTCTCTTTTATTGCTTTCTTTTGGGTTAAGTATGGTTTTAATAATTTCATTTTACTTCTTTTGTTAGTGGTTGTTTTGGAGATGACAGTATACATTTTTAATATCATAAGTCTATTTTAAGTGATATTATACAACTTCAGTATATTAAAAAAATACAATGGTATACTTACTTTACCATCTTTTGTTCTAGTTTTTATATTTCACTTCCACATGTATTATAAACTATACTATGTATTGTTACTATTTTTGCTTTAATCAGTCATTTTAAAATACCCTTTAAAAATAGGAAAAACATTATATATTTACGTACAAATTTCCCATTTCCTTTGCTTTCCGTTCCTCTGTGAAGATCTGGCTGCCTATATGACATCATTTCCCTTCTGCCTCTAGGATTCACTTTAACATTTCTTTGGTGTAGGTCTGCTGGTGATGAATGCTTTCTGCATATTTATGCCTGAGGAGTCTTTATTTTGTCTTCATTTCTGAAAGATATTCCTGCTCTGTATAGATTTCTACATTGATAGACTTCTCTTTCAGCACATACTTGGAATATGCAGCTCTAATGTCTTCTGGATTGCTTTGTTTCCTATGAGAATTCTTCTGCCATTCTTATCTTTGCTCTTCTGTATATAATGTGTCTTTTTCTTTCCCCCCTCAGACTGCTAATAATATATTTTCTTTAACATTAGCTCCCAGAAATTTGATTTTGATATGCCTTGGTATAATTTTCTTTATATACTGTGTGCTTGGAGATGGTTGTGATTCTTACATCTATGTCTAATTTTTATAAAATTAAAAAAAAAAAAAAATCTTCAAATTTTTTTTCTGTTGCTCCTTCTCCCTATTCTCCTTCAGGACCACAATTACATGTACATTAGGCCATTTGAAGCTATACCACAGCTCAATGATGGTCTCTTTATTTTATTTTTTTCTGTTTCATTTTATTATTTTTAAAAATTTTTATTATTTATTTAATTTATTTTAGGCTGTGTCAGGTCTTGGTTGTAGCATGTGGGGTCTTTCATTGCAGTGCAAGGGCTTCTCTCTAGTTTGGGTTCACGTGCTCCAGGGCTCTGTAGTTTGCAGCACATGGGCTCTCTCACTGAGGTGTGCAAGCTCAGCAGTTGTGGCACGTGGGCTTAGTTGCCATGTGGCATGTGGGATCTTAGTTCCCTGACCAGGGATCAAACCCAAGTCCCCTGCATTGTAAGGTGGATTCTTTACCACTGGACCACCAGGAAAGTCCCCTTTTTCATTTTCAATAGTGTCTATTTCTATGTCTACAATTTTACCAATCTATTAACCTCTTACTGGTCCTTCTTAACATTCCGGCTCCATTTCCTAAATTCTGGGCATCCACTGGGCTCTGCCTTAGTTTCTTCCTCCTCTACTGCTATCTAGAAACACTCTCCATATAGTAAACTGCTATGTTGTAGGACTCACTTCACTTGTTTCCACTCTCTCCAGGAGCTGCTGCTCTGTACTGCACAAAGCTCAATGCTAGAAACAATTATCTCACATTTTGTCCATTTTTTTAGTTGTTTTTGGTGGAAGGGTAAATACCTTGACTGGAAGTGGAAGCACTATTTTAAACCCATTTAATATAAATAAACAAGTTGGTTAACAGTAAAAGAATGGAAAAACAGACACCATCCCTACATTAATCGATACAAAACTGGAGGACCCTATGTTGATGTCAGATCAAATAGATTTCAGAACAAAGAATATTACCTGGGATAAAGAGGGTTATTGTTTGATGATGAAAAAAATCAATTCAATACAATGATGTAGCAATTGAAACACTTATTTGGGTTGGAAACAACCCAAATTTCCATCAACAGTGAATGGGTAAACAAATTATGCTATGGGATATTATTCAGCAACAAATATAAATGAACTATTGATACATGCAACAACATGGATGGATTTCAAAATAAATATGTTGAGTATAAAAAGCCAGGCCAAAAAACCCTACATACTCTATGATCCCATTTATATGAAGTTCTAGAAATGAAAATTAATCTTCAGTGACAGAAAACACCGCAGTATTTGTCTGATGATGTGTGGGTAGCAGAAGTCAGAGGGAATGACAAAGTGGCAGTGGGGGAAGGGTGACTATTATGTTCGTTATCTTGATTGCAGTGATTTATGTCTGTATACATATATCAAAACTCATCAAAATGTGCACTTTATACTGGACCCATATATTGTTAATTACACCTCAATAAACCTGAACAAAAATGTAAAACAGATAGGGAAACAGATTCAGGATTCCACATATCTGTGTATTGCCCCACCTCAGCTCCCTACCAGCAATTTCAATAATTCAGAATCATTATGAAAAAAAGACTTCACTCATTCTTTCAACAAATACTTATGGATTCCTGCAATGTGCCAGTCCCCACTTCAGTTGCTGGAAATAAAATGGAAACAAGGTACACAAGGTCTCCAGACTCATGAAGATTACAGTTTGTTGGAGAAGGAAGACAAAATCAAGTAAACATAGAAAAATAATTACAATGAATGATAGACAGAATACAGTGTTAGAGAATAACAGAGGGACCTGCATTACAGTGATCAGAGGGAGGCTCCTCTAAGTAGATGACATTTGAGTCGAGCCCTGATGTTTGAGGAGTCATTCAGACAAAGATACTGGAAAAAAAAAATCCAAATTCCAGGTTTAGGGCCAGAATGTATTAAGGCTTGCCCATGAGACTAAGCTAGGCTTGTTCCAGAAACTGAGAGGTCATTATGACTATATCTCTAGAAGAAACACATACAAGATATTCATTCTATGCTCATCTTTTCACTTTAATTTTGCAGGCTCAGGCCCTCCTCTCAGAGCCACCTAATAAGCATCTCTAGTAACTTTTATAATTTCTTCCAAAGCATACATTCCAAGCTTAAGAAAAAAAATCACTGTGAAAAACTGGAAAAAGAAAGAAGATTCTAAACCTTTGAAATATTAATGAAGGCACATATATTGGAAGAGAGATGTTCTTGTTTGTAATCATTTTTGCCACACCTTGCTTTACAATCTTAGCTTAAACTGGGAGCAAAGATTATTTCATTAAAGCAAGATTCCTCTGGAATTAGTGCCACTCATATGTCTGTAGAGCATCAGAGCCAGTATCAGAAAGAATAAAACAGAGAGGGAAAGAAGGTAGAAAAGGAGACAGGGAGGGAAGAAATGGAGCATCAAGAATAGGATTAAAATTATAAATTTACTTTAAAATATATCTTTCAATATTGCCTATAATGGGACTTCCCTTTTCGTGCAGTGGTTAAGAATCCTCCTGGCAACGCAGGAGACATGGGTTTGAGCTCTGGTCCAGGAAGATCCCACATTCGGTGGAGCAACAAAGCCTGTGCGCCACAACTACTGAGCCTGTGCTCTACAGCCTGCAAGCCACAACTACTGAGCCTGCATGCCACAACTACGGAAGCCCACATGCCTAGAGCCTGTGCTCCACAACAAGAGAAGCCTGCACACCGCACTGAAGAGTAGCCCCTGCTTGCGGCAACTAGAAAAAGCCCGCATGCAACAACAAAGATCCAACGCAGCCAAAAATAAAATAAATAAACTTATAAAAAAATATTGCCTATAGTATTTACCTTGTCATTACCTTTTCAAGAAGTGTTAGACGGTGACAACAGTGTAAAAATAGCAGTCTCTCTATTCTCTATATCAACATGAAAGAGACATCATGAATCCTAAAAATATCGGTACTCATCTCACTAGAATAATCACAGATTCTTCATTTGTGAACGTGTTATATGAAAGATGAGGATGCTAAAACTGTTTGCCAGTTCTATAAGGTACAACTCAAGGATGCCAGGGGAGTATTAACTAATGTAAAGTGATCAATAAAGTCCAAAGGCTGACTTCAAGGAGTGGAAGTAATGATTATAAATATGTGTCCTAGCTGCAAGGAAGCAGGATCTGCAAGACCAGCAGGTTTGACTTCAAAAGCAACACAAAGATTAATAAAACCGAGGAACTTTCCTAAAGAGAAATGAAACTACCAGATGGGTAATTTCTAAAAAGTTCCTATATGTGCTTTCATTTGGTAAAATTTGGTCTTGAATATTGCTCAAATCTAAATCAGCTGAACTGTGGTGAGAAGGCAGTTACCAAGGGAGAAATTTCTAAAATAGCCATGTTGCCTTCTTTTGAAGTTTCCCTTAGGGATTAATGCCATAAGAGCCTTCTGTCCCTGTTAGCTCAGCAGGGACAGCAGTTTGGAATTAGCCAATTAAGCTAGGCTGACCCAATGGTCAATGGTCATTGGACTGATGGTTCCCAGTCAAAAGTGGTTGGAGGGAAAGTGCTGGCTGGTGTTATAGAAACCCCAGGACTGCTGACATCAGAGAATAAGGAAGAAGAAGTTGGAGTTTCCACAGGTATCAAAATAAACATAGATGATGATGGCAAGTATGAGGAACCAAAGAGAAGCCAAATGGTCCTGGCTCCACCACTGCACTTTGAACGAACACGTCACATAGAGTCATGCATATCTTTTTCTGAAACAAGGCCACGTTTTCCTACTTGGCAGTTACATTGTCAGGATTAAATAAGATAAATAATAGAAAAGGACACTGTAAATTGTAAAGCCCACACAGATGTTAGCTATTGCTGTGGCAATACAGCAGGATGGCACGGTGTTCTCTTTCCCATTGCATTACTGTGAGGAAAAGGTTTTGGCTCCAAATAAATTTGGATGGCAACATAGTTTAAGTCAAGTGGTACAGTGGCAGAAAAACAACAGCTGGTTGTCTCTATTAGTCTCTTCCACTGTTTTCTTCAGTACTGGGTTTCTATCACACATAATACAGCCCCTAATTATCAAACAGTATGTGACTTGGAAGGGCTCAGTGGTTTGTGAAATAAAAACCTTCCTGAAGACTCACTATGGTCATAAGCTCAAATGGATCCAGAGGGGCCTGTCGAGTTGGTGATACATGCTTTAAAAAATTTAATAAATAAATTTTTAATTTGCTTTTTTCTTGAAAGAACTGGATTCTTATGTCTCATTGAGCAAATAAGACTGAAAAGAACTGTGGCCACAGGAAAAAAAAAAAATGCATGTTAAGAGAAAGAGGGTAAAGAAATCTGCCAGGGGGAGTTATAAGAGGTTAACATGGCAAGAAAACTAGATAGAGCCCTTGGGATTAAGACTTAAAATAAATCATGCCGTGGGCAATTATGCATTTTTATATAATTGGGAGCCCAAAGCTTCAGCACTGTAACATTTTTGAGGCTACAATAGATATTTTGCCTTAACCATAATTCCTGTGATGTTGGGAGATACAAGGTGAAAATTGATAGAAAAGCTGTTTTAATACCCACAATAACCCAGTATCTATTATTTGCCCCTGTGTATTTTCTCTAGGAAACTTTTATTACTAAATACTAATGTCAATGAAAGAAGGCTTGGGTGATATTCACCTATCACATTTCATTCATTTAAACACATTTTGAGCACCTATGTACTGGACCATGTGTGCTTTATTCAGTGGTTTAAATATAATAGTTTCCTACAGTAAAAACAGACATAAGATATCGTAGCAGATTTTAGAGAAAGAGCTGATTTTAGACATAATTTCTATTGTTACTTTGTCTTGGGCTCACAGTTAACAAATGTGGAATCCGGGTGTGAAGTCAACATTCTGACTCAAGTCCATTCACATAACCACTAAGCTATACTTCTTCTCACATATTCTGAGAAATGCTAAAGACTCTCTTAGTGTGTGAACCAATCAGAATTATCCCCAACAGGAAGCCATAGCCAAGTATAGTTATAAGTCAAGAAGTCACGAATCGACAAACATTCACATAAACCCAGCTTTCTTGTAGGAAGGCAATTTGTGAAAGAGGAACCTATGAAAATTCAGCACTGTTAAAAATCACCAGCATATGGCTAATTATGCAAGAGAAGCTATACCTCAAGGATGCTATGAGCTTAAAATCAGAATTGCCCCTTTCTAGTTGTGTGCCTTCAGACAGTGCACTGCTGCAGGCTTCAGTTTGTTCTTGTTTAACATGAGGAGAACACCTTAGTTAATCATAAAGTAAAATATTCATATAAATTATAAGTAAATAATTTTAATATAAGATATAAAGGGCTAAACACATGTAGGTACAAATAGAGTAATGCAGTAGCTTAAAAACATTTGGCATGGGTTTGTCGCAAGTATGAAAATACCCAGATAAAAGTGACTTTAAAGATTTATTTTTCCTTTGTAACAAGAAGTGTGGAGATGGGTGGCACCTGGATTGGTTGAGTGGCTCAATAATGGCAGTACTCTGAATGGATTTCTCTTGAGATTGTCTCAATCTCCCCATCAGAGTGGTAAACTGGCTACAGCAAATACATATCTGCATCTCAGTTCTACAGCTAAAGCTGGAAGGAAGGGGAAGGGACTTTCCTTACACATATTATTACCATGGTGGAAATGCTTCCTAGCAGATTTCTCTTCCTGGCCTGTTGTCCAGGAGATGGTCACATAGGTATATACTCTAGTGATAAAGAAGGTAAGGCAAGCACTTACCTGGAATCTTCAGTGTGTTTAAACTGGCCCTACACTCAAGGAACAAAGGTGGAATAAACAGCTGTTGGAGAGGCTATTGAAGCTCTGAGATAGGAAGGAGGCACTCTTGATTCATTGAATTGCAGAGGCAAAGGCATAAGTGGAAAGGAATCATGAAGGCAGGTGGTGGTAGTGGTGGAATACAGGAAGATAAATATTTTGATTTGATTGGACTTGTGTGGAATTTTAAGGAAAACTGCAGAATAAGATATTTTTCTTTCAGTTACCAGTTGTTAACTTCTTTTCATACATATGAGGTACGTATGTACCTGCAGCCAGATCATGGAAGACCTTAAATTTGATGTAAAGGAGTTGAAATCATGGTGCTTGCAAATGTAGCATCTCACGTTTTAAAGCATTGAGAGTTCTAAATACCGGGGCATACATGTCGGCTGATTGAGGCCAGGAGGTCTACAGCAATTAGTGATAGATTTATGATGAAAATCAAATAAAAAGGGGCAAGAAGGCTAGTACATATTTACAACCACTGTTTTCTCTAAGGAGTTAAAATTCCCTAAACTTTCTCAGGGCGCTGACATATTGGACAGGTCCGAACCGTGGGGCACATGCGGTATAAGTATGCCCTCCAGTGCCTTATGTTGTATTTCCCATTCCTGTTGTTTCCTGGGGACCAGCTGGCTTCTCTACATTCTGTGAGGACCAACCTGTACTTGTGGCTTCAGCCAACCATTTTGTATATTTATGAACTTTGCCTTAGGGAAGACCAGCAAAAAGATGCATTTGTACAAATCTATCCATCCTACCAGAGAAATTCAAAGGGTCTTGACTACACTGATGATAGAGTATAATTTCTATAAGTGTCATGAGATCAGACACCTCATTTTTTTCATCCACTGCTATATCCCTAGGGCCTAGAATGCAAATAGCACACAGTAGACAGTGAATGATAATTATTTTACTAATAGATACATCTACTAGTTATTAGCTTCCAACTCAGCTATTTTCAAAGACAGAGAACTGCTCTGACCAATTATTTCAAAATGAAACATTACCTGGGAATTTGGAGGTATGTGTCCTTCTCCTAGTTCTAATACTAATTCTTTGTGAACTTGGACCCACAATTTAACTTCCCTGGACCTCAATATCCTCATTTACAAAAGAAGGAGATTTGACCAAATGATTTCTATATTAGCTTAACTTCATCAGACAGGTAAAGTATTTTAAGGACGTAGAGAAGTCTTACGACACTCAAGGGCAAAATTGGAACAGGGCTTCGGAAAGAAACTAAACCAGGGCTTGAGAAGCTCAGCAAGAAGTCTTAAACATTTGCTTCCTTATTCACTTATTTGTTGATCTGTCATATCTGCTTCCCAGTTCATATAAGCCAGAAAACCTGGCTACTCATAGATTCTGAAGTCACATAATAAGATCCAAGCACCTACAAAGGTGCCTTCCTTCACTGAGTCCACATTCCAAATTCTTAGGGAAGAGCTTTTAGTCATATCAAATTTCAATCAATTGTCCACATGAGCAGCAAAAACAAGGGGTTAGAAGATGGAAGATATAAAGCGTGAAACGGCAGTTTGGATTCCACTTGTGCCTCAGGTACAGGCAGTCACCAAAGAGGCAGGTGTTGTTAAGAGCTGAGAGTGGAACTCAATAAAATCTCCAAACCTTAGCAGGTAAGATTGCCAGATAGATTTCTTCCTTTTGTGCCAAACTACATCAGCTGGCACTGTAATGCTGTCCTAAACAGTACAGAAAACTGAAATGAAAAACATCTGACTGATGATTAACAATTAAAACCTAAAGTTATAACAGTGTTAAACATAGAGATTATTATATTCTTGATTATCAAGGAAATGAGCCATTTCATTAAATAATCCAAAATATCTGTTAATACAGATATGATACATATTTGTCTTTGGGAATGCATGAATTTCTAAACAGACTTAGCTTTTTATGTGTTAGTTCAGGCTAATATTAAAGTAGTCTGCGTTTCCTAAGCACATATCAATTGATGGAACAGAGAGTGATATCACACGTGTGCTGGGGAGGCACAAAGAAATCAGCCTGAGATTAACAAGCTCTGAATACTTCATACATGCATAATTGAGAGATTATTGACAACCAGCAACTGACTGACAAATAACATTTGCAGGTATTTATAAAACTTCCCTTATGAGCATAAGATATATTTGAAATGGAAAAGTACATCATGACTCTTTCCTTGTTTATCAATCGTATTAGGGTTCTCCAGAGAAACAGAACCAACAGGATAGGATAAATGGATAATTTTCTTCTGCCTTCTGCTCTATTCAGGCCTTCAAAAGGTTGTATGATGATCACCCACATTGGGGAGCACAAGCTACTTTACAGAGTCCACTGATTCAAATGCTAATCTCTCTTTTTTTAAAAAAAAATCTTTATTGGAGTATAATTGCTTTACAATGGTGTGTTATAGTTTCTGCTTTATAACAAAGTGAATCAGTTATACATATACATATGTCCCCATATCTCTTCCCTCTTGGTCTCCCTCCCTCCCACACTCCCTATCCCACCCCTCTAGGTGGTCACAAAGCACCAAGCTGATCTCCCTGTGCTGTGCAGCTGCTTCCCACTAGCTAGCTATTTTACATTTGGTAGTGTATATATGTCCATGCCACTCTCTCACTTTGTCTCAGCTTACCCTTCTCCCTCCCTGTGTCCTCAAGTCCATTCTCTAGTAGGTCTGTGTCTTTATTCCCATCTTGCCCCTAGGTTCTTCATGACTTTTTTTTTTTTTTAATTACATATATATGTGTTGGCAAACAGTATTTGTTTTTTTCTTTCTGACTTACTTCACTCTGTATGACAGACTCTGGGTCCATCCACCCTACTACAAATAACTCAATTTTGTTTCTTTTTATAGATGAGTAATATTCCATTGTATGAATGTGCCACATCTTCTTTATCCATTCATCTGTCGATGGACACTTACGTTGCTTCCATGTCCTGGCTATTGTCAATAGAGCTGCAAGGAACATTTTGGTACATGACTCTTTTTGAATTATGGTTTCCTCAGGGTATATGCCAAGTAGTGGGATTGCGAGGTCTTATGGTAGTTCTATTTGTAGTTTTTTAAGGAACCTCCATACTGTTCTCCATAGTGGCTGTATCAATTTACATTCCCACCAACAGTGCAAGAGGGTTCCCTTTTCTCCACAACCCCTCCAGCATTTATTGTTTGTAGATTTTTTTGATGATGGCCATTCTGACTGGTGTGAGATGATATCTCATTGTAGTTTTGAATTACTTTTCTCTAATGATTAATGATGTTGAGCATTCTTTCATGTGTTTGTTGGCAATCTGTATATCTTCTTTGGAGAAATGTCTATTTAGGTCTTCAGCCCATTTTTGGATTGGGTTGTTTGTTTTTTGATATTGAGCTGAATGAGCTGCTTGTAAATTTTGGAGATTAATCCTTTGTCAGTTGCTTCACTTGCAAATATTTTCTGGAAACACCTTCATAGACACACCCAGAAATAATGGTTAATCTGGGCATCCTGCAGCCAGTCAAGTTGACACCATAAAATCAACTGTCACACCCATGGTCCAGGTCTTCCAAGAATGACTGAAGCAGAGACTGAGTAATTTTCTGTGTGCTCAGGAATCTAGAGTATTCGACAGACTTTAAACCTTATAAGACTTAATTTTGTTTTGTGTGGTGAAAACATTTCAGCAGGATTGTAAAGGCATTTTAGAGGTTCTATTAGT
>NW_006775616.1:1073253-1081290 GCF_000442215.2 Lipotes vexillifer | reverse complement strand
CAGCAGGATTGTAAAGTCATTTTAGAGGTTCTATTAGTTTACTAGGGCTGCTGTAATAAAGTACCACAAACTGGGTGCCTTAAAGAACAGAAATGTATTATCTTACAGTTCTGGAGGAGGCTAGACATCCTGAAATCAAGGTGTTGGCAGGGTTGGTTCCTTCTGAGGTCTATGAGGAAGACTCTTGTCATTCCCTCCTTGGTGTGTAGATGGCCACCTTCTCCTTATTTATGTCTCCTTACACTCTCTTCCTCTATGTATTTCCCTCTGTTTACAAATGCCCTCTTTTTATAAGGACACCAGTCATATTGGATTAGGACCCATTTTAAATGACCTCATTTTAATGTGATTACCCCTTTAAAGACCCTATCTCCAAATAAGATCACATTCAGAAGCACTATATCTTCACTGGAGGGACACAAGTCAACCTATAACAGAGGTGATGACTTGGGAATAATAAATCAAAAACAAATATTAACACAAAGTATATAGGTTAATGACAAAATACTACCATATATTAATTGTATATGAAGCATGTATGCAATGTAGGGCATACATGATATATTATATTTAAACTTTGCCTTTAAAGAATTTATGTGAGAAGTAAAGCAATAAGAATTTGTAGTTTAAGAAAATCAAAAGAACTTTAGAAATATATCAGGGAAGTTCATGTATAATTGACAAATTAATCAAATATGTAGTAGTGACTGCTAAAGTTCAGAAAAGGAGAATGGCCCTTTAGACTGGGTGGTGAGATGTTCGAATGCTTTCAAGTAGGTTGCAAGCTCTGGCTGCATATGTCTAAAACCAATAAGAAAAATTTCCAGATATTCCTTAATTCATTCTCCTGCTATACTGACCTGCTTTAATTTGCTAGCCAGTGTCCCACAAATCCATTTTAATTATTATTTTCCTGCCTTTGCTCCTATCTATATAAAGATGTCCTTTCCACCTCCTCTCATCCTTTTCACTTTCTCTCTATTCTCTCTATCTTCAGATTCAGCCACTTTCTTTAAATTTAAAGAAAGCCCCAAGTAATTTCCTGTTCACCTATTTTATGATATAATGCCCTACATCTGTATCACCATGTACACCTCCCATTGGACTTACCAGATTATTAGATAATATGATACTATACTAAATAATAGAAATAAATAGTTACATGTCTGTATCTCTCCCCAATTTTTGTTGCCTTAAAATTAAGGATGATATTTTATTTGTATCTCTAAAGCCTAGCATCCTACTGGAAATATAAATTCCAAAAATTAATTTTAAAATACTTTGTACAGAAAGCAAAAGTCAGATTAAAATTCTAGTTTTGATGTTCTGTAGTGGGATTGGAATCGTCTACATATTGCCTTAAAGAATGCTGCTATGGGCATAAGAGAGCTCAAATGGGCAAAACTTAAAAGTGCTGGTCACTAATTTCACAGCTATGCACATGTACAAACATACCTTCTCTGAGGAAAAGTGATAAACTGGTTTGTTTTGTGACAATCATTGTTTGCATTTTCAAGAATTAAAAAAAGAGAATCTTAGAAAAATTAATATTTCCCTGTGAGAACATCACATCTTATCTAGAATCAGATACACAGCTTGAAGTACATTAAGAAAGACTTTAGAAAAGAAGAATAAACTTAGCTCATTGGGGCATGTTATGTAGATCTAGTTCAGGTCCTCTATTTCATAGATAATAATAAGGACAACTAACATCCAAGGGCCATACTATATGCCAGGGGTTATGCTGAACACTTTCAATGGATGAAGAAAATGCTCAGATTTCATAAAGCTATATGCAAGCTTGTGATTATATACTCAAACTGCAACTCTAAGAAACACATCCAGTTATAAAATTTTTAGACAGCACTATCTTTTATATACCTGTTAATCACATGTGTGAAAGATGTAATAAACCAGTTTAAAATGCTGCCTGGTTTTTATATATCATGAGACTCTATCAACAGACTTTCCTGTGTTTTTCAAGGCTTAGAAGAAGTTTTCAATGGAATAGAAACAATATTAAAAAGCTTACAGAAATGAAATATTTATTCCAATATGCAAGTTATAGCACATTCTAACTACATTATTTTTCAATACTAGCAACTATAGTTTGTTGGTAAAACAGA
Organism: Lipotes vexillifer; assembly: GCF_000442215.2. NCBI lineage: Eukaryota > Metazoa > Chordata > Mammalia > Artiodactyla > Lipotidae > Lipotes > Lipotes vexillifer. Next base: position 1,079,164 of record NW_006775616.1, on the reverse strand, counting down.
TCAATACGTTATAATTTCACTTTATATCTTCACTGTGATGTTTTTCTTCCATTACAATTACATAAGGTTATTCTCTCTATATTTAGAATAATATGACACAATTAATTTCTCTAAATCAGGGATTTTATGACCAGAATATTTTAATGGTAAGAATGTAGAGAAAAGGGGATATTTACAATTTAACAGACTCAGTCACCTCAGTTAAGATAACCAAAAAAAATCAGAGAAAATCATGTAATTCCACATCCCCAAAGCAGATATTTTAAACAAATTAACTTGACCCATGCTAAGGTACATATTGACATAGATAAAATGAGAGGTCAAGTCATCAGTAATTGAATGAATCTATAGTTAGTCACCCACTCTGTCACCATCATATCAAACTGCTTAATTTGAGCAAGAAACCCATCTCATCTTGAACTATTTCATGCAGTATAAACCAACCAAAGAATAAAAATATCTGCTGAAAGCTTAATTGGAAAATATTTCCTTAGACACTAGGAAATATCAGCTTTTAGACTTCTAAATATACTAATATTATAGATGCCACAGTGGTAAGGATATGTTTTTCTTGATTTCAAATTACATAGTCAAACAATCGGAATTATTATAAAATCGTTCTCTAATATTCTACCCTTTCATAGAGCTAGTTTATGTATTAAGTCATACTGAACCAAAGATAATTCAATTCTTTGATGACCACATCAGGTTCAACTTAAACTAGAAAACATATTGAACTTGGGTACCAAGTAAAACAGTCATTTGAATGATTTCTCCCTCTTTAAAAGCCAGTTGAGTCATCAAGATATTCATAGATGAATGACTTAAACCTCTTTGGAGTGTGGATGAATTATCTTATATGAAGTCAAGAGCATTTGCTGGCCATAGCACACAAGAAAACAGCAACCAAAATAAGTTGACTGAAAGGGCTAAAGGAAGCCCAGACAGAGCAAAGGCTGAAGCCCAGACAGAGCAAAGGCCAAAGCCCACATGATTCCAGAGTACGCTGCCATCAGGGTAAATGTGCTGTGCTCATGCAATTACACTTCTGTAAGTGACTTCACCTCTCCTTTCCTCAACTGCAAAATGAGGAGGTTCAGTTGAATAAAACCAGATTATCTCACAGTTTGAGGAGACCCTTGCGGGCACTCAACCGAACTTGAAACTCATATTCAAGACCTACTGTGCATAAGCATCATGGCTCAAGTTAAAGAGAACCTATTACTGGGTGCGATGCCTTGTTCCATGAAGAGACAGTTCCAGTAAGTAACAATGATGTATTCGAGCAGAACATTGAAATTTAGATGACACTTTCATTGATATTATTTTTCATATTCATACAAATTGTATGGAGAAGGACAAAGTTGTTGTTAATAATTTTCATTTTGTGCATCAGGAAATTAAGATTTAGAGAGAGTAAGCGACCTGTCTGAAATCACAAAGCCATTAAGTGGTATTGTAGGTGCAAACCAAGGTGTTTAGATTCCAAGTACAGTGTTCTTTCCACTACCCCCAATTGCCTCTCTAAAAGTGTCTGCTCATATTGCACTAAAATCTACCTCTCTCCAATCACCACCTGTTGATTCCAGTATTATTATTTGGACCAATAAGTATTTGATATATTTTAACATAGCCAATCTTTCAAACATGGGCTTAATTCACTGAAAGATCTCTTTAAGAAGCCATTTCCCTGCAATGTGTAGATATTTGTTGGTATGCTTATAAATATATTTGATGAACAGAGTGAGGTAGGGAAGGAATTAGAACAGAAATAAAAATTGTAATTCAGACAGAGCCACTGCTAATTATAAATCAATGTGAAATTAAGAAGAGGTCATTTTGAATGAGATAGTTAAGAAAATATAAGGTAACAGAAGAGTGATAGTTTCAGTTTAGGAAAACTTCATGGAATGGATGAGAATTGGGGGGTTTTGAAACAGGAGGTATTCCTTACAGTTGTTGCATGTCATCTGAACTTTGCAGTCCTGTTGTTAGATTTCAGAAAGAATGTGTAGACCAAGGAAGCAGAGCATAAGAGGGGTCTTATGGTGTGATGAAGCTGGAAGGTGGCTGGCACACTGCTTCTACCTGTTGCCATTTACAAAAGAGAGAAAACTTCATGATTCTCATGCATGACCCTTCACCTTGATGATCATTTTCCCTCCCAGAAAGCAGTCCAAACAAATGCAAACCTCATTCATTTATTCCATAAATATAAATGTAACATCTTCTCTGAAACAGTTACGTCAAACAATTAACCATGCACCAAAATTTATGCTGCTCCTCCACAGAATAGGTAGTGGCTGAGAACTGGATGCCCAGACAGAAAGTACATTTCCCAGCCTCCCTTGCATTTAAGTGAAGTCATAAGACTATTTCTTGCTAATGGAATATAAAAGTGGCATATGTCACTTTTGTTGTGACAAGGTTAAGAAGTGTTAGGGCTTCTCCACCTTCTTTTTTCCTTTTATTCTACCTGAGCACAGTCGACTCTAGAATGCTAGAGAATAAGAGATGCAGTTCCACGATGGAAAAATCCGAAATCCTAAATCTTCAGGTTGAGTACAGCCACATTCTGACTGGGAACACCTGCATCAGAACTGTTATCCAAGCAAGAAATTAGCTTCAATTATGTTAAGTCAGTACAATTTTGAGGTTTATTTGTCACATTAGCTTGCATTACTCTAGTTAATATAGGAAAGCACCGATGAATAAGATAGATATAAGCTGAGTTGAAGGAAAGTCAGAAATAAGTTTCATTGTTGATTTCTTATACAATGTTCATCCCCATTTCTTAGAATTAGTTTCCAGTATTCAGGCCAATTCACATTATATTTTATAAATTTAAAAACAATTTTCAAATAAGCGAATTTTTGAAGTTTAAACTCCTTTTTTCAAGTTTTAAAGGTGAAAATAATAAAACATGTTTCATTATTTTCTCTTGCTCAGGCCTTACTGAAATTTCATATGCATAAAAGTGCTGGAAAAGAACATGAATTCACATTTGCCTCCCTTTCATTACTCCATTCAGAAAGCATTTGTATCATGGACTATTCCACTAACTTTGTATTCTTTCCCAGGTTTGCTCTCCTACTGTTATAATATTGATTACTAGAACCCTCTTCTAATACATGCATTATCAGAGAAGCACGAAAGATTTTGACAACAACCCTTAATTGTGTGAGCATTTAAGGTTAATTTGGTCTTCATTACTCTATTTTAAATGAGGTTTCATTTCCATACTAAAATTATTCATACCTTAATTTTATAACATAACTCATTCATCCCCTTAAAGGAAGAATGTTTCTTAATTTTAAATTTTAAAATGTAAGATCTAACAAGAATTCAAAAAAGTACAGTAAATGCTGTTTAACATCTTATTGGCCATCTGTCATTGTGTGAATTGTAGTCAATAATAATTTGTCAAACAATTAACAGAGTTAATAGTCACAGAGTAACCTAATCTGCCTGCCACCAGTAGTAACTAGTTGGAAATCAATGTACTGAAACTCTTCAGCATCACACCTGATACCCAACCAGATGAAGAGCAAACATGACATAACAGATGATGATTAATGATAAGGATGATATAATTCACTAATAACATTTTAGGTGCTAGAAATCCTTTCTCTTCTCTCTCCTTGTTAAGTTTGCAAACATGTATCATACACTAAAGACTCTTTTAGGCAGAACTGTATGCATTCTTGGCAGTTTTTGCAAAAACACATATATTAATATAAAAATGAAGCTGAGGTCTAAATTACTTGATTATATCATTTCTCCACTTCAGTTGTTCCACGATAGGAAAAATTATAATGTGTGTTATTAAAAAAATTAAAATGTTAACATTTATCCAAGTCACCAAGGGACTAAGTAATCATGTTTATAAAACTAATACTTGCCCATGTGCACAAAAAGTATGCACATTTCAATATTATTTGTGACATTAAAAATGGGACAATACCTTAATATCTATCAAGATGTATATGGTCTACACAGCAATAATCCGTACTATGCAATATCATCTTTCAGCTAAAACAAATAAGACAGATTCACGGAAAGATCTCTAAGACATGTTTTTACATATACATTAAGATATTTTGGAAAACTGTTCATTCTATATCCAGGATTGACAAACCACTTCTTAAAGGGTCAGATAGCAAATATTTAAGGTTTTGCAGACCAAGACCAAGAGACAAAACTGAAGTTGTCATATGAGTTCTCGTATAACTATTTAAAAGTAACAATTAAAAAATGTAAAAACCAACCTTAGCTCACAGGTAGTAAATGAACAGGTGGTCAAAAAGATTTGACCCCCAGGCTATAGTTTTCTGATCCCTCTTGTATATAATCCCATTTTATACATACATATGTGATAACATAAATATCTGTGCATAGGTCTGGAGAAATACCAAACTGATAGTATGTGTATCTGGGACAGAAATGATATTGGAATGGGGATGTGGTAGTCAAGGGGTTATTGCTTTATTTATATTATTTAAAATTTTTACATATATTTTACACACACATACGCACGCATGAGAGGGATCAACATTCAACACTCTTGGAGATGATACAAACAAGGAGAGCATTCTAAGCAGCAAGTTGCCTGGACTCCTGTACCAGTCCCAGTCCGTTTTAGAGCATTAAACAAGATTTTCAGCTTTTCCTCTTATATGGGGCCTCCTATAGCATCAAAAAGCAGAGGAGAAACTATGTGAAAGTTCAACTTCCTCCTTTATTACCTACTCTGATTTGATAGTGTGAAGGGGGAAAGCAACAGGTATGGAATTGCCAAAACCTCTCTTGAGTGCATAGACATAAACCCATCCCTGAGCGTCTAACTCAACTTCTTCTCCTTTGAGATGTCATTGTTTCTCTGGAGCATAACTCCCTTTCAAACTCCTTTCCAGACTTTCACTCAAGATGGAGCTATCTAGATGATATGCAGCAGTGCTTCTAATCACTGTTTATTTCCTTTGCATGACATTTTCCTCAATATACTTCCATTCTTATGATTTAGAGTCTGCAGAGTGTAGCCTTAACTTTGATTTAACTCTACTTGGTCAGATGTCTACTATATTCTTGGTCTTTCTCACTTTTGTGATTAAAAGATGCAAACTATTCCACACTTTGGCTTGTTTTCTTTCTTTTCCTTTTTTTTGGGCCACACCACACGGCTTGTGGGATCTTAGTTCCCTGATCAGGGATGGAACCCACATCCACTGCGTTGGAAGTGAGGACTCTTTTTTTTCTTTTTTTAATATTTATTTATTTGGTTGCGCTGGGTCTTAGTTACAGCAATTGGGCTCCTTAGTTGAGCATGCATGTGGGATCTAGTTCCCTAACCAGGGATCAACCCCGGCCCCCTGAACTGGGAGTGCAGAGTCTTATCCACTGCACCACCAGAGAAGTCCAGAGTCTTAATCACTGGACCACCAGGGAAGTCCAGAGTCTTAATCACTGGACCACCAGGGAAGTCCCTTCCTTGTTTTCTTATTGTATTTTTCACTTCTCCATAAGTTTCTTTTGGCCTATATGTTTTCTCTGGAATTAACTGATTTAATTTCTCTTACTTCTAGAAGTTAACCACAATGTCTTTTCCTCCTCTTACACAGCAGGTTTTTCCATTTCTTACCATTCTAATCAGTATTTCACACTTAGCATTGCAAAAATAGCCTCTTCTATGAAATGAGCTATAAAATTAAGAAGTGAAATTTCCTGGTTCTTCCAAGGTGTAAATATATACCATCTTGCAAATCCTCCAGAGAATGCCTTCAAGGGCTTTTGTTCTTTTCTAATCTGTATTTCTCTTGAAGAAATTCTCAAGAAATTGTGGTTCTCATAACCGGGGCTTATCTTTATCCCTTTCAATTTAGGTTACTCTAGTTCTTTTTTTACAGTTCAGCAG
>NW_006775616.1:1058716-1073164 GCF_000442215.2 Lipotes vexillifer | reverse complement strand
AGCAGGATCTCATTCTTTTTTTTTTAAACACTTTTTTTTTTTTGGCTGCGTTGCATCTTTGTTACTGTGTGCAGGATTTCTCTAGTTGTGGTGAGCGGGAGCTACTTCGCTGTGGTGTGTGGGCTTCTCATTTTGGTGGCTGCACTTGCTGAGGAACACGGGCTCTAGGCGGGCAGGCTCAGTAGTTGTGGCACATGGGCTTAAGCTGCTCCACGGCATGTGGGATCTTCCTAGACCAGAGACTGAACGTGTGTCTCCTGCGTTGGCAGGCGGATTCCTAAACACTGCACCACTAGGGAAGTCCCAGGATTTCATTCTTAAAAAAGAATATGCATAACTGAAACAAAGGTTTCTTTTCTTTTAAAATTACCAATCCCTAAAATGATTTCAGAGGCACCACCACTGGCCCTTGGAATCATATAGAATAGAGGTTGAAAACCTCTAGATTATAACGTTTGTGAGCAAACAAACATATAGATCTGTGCTTCTCAAAGTACCTGTGGTGAAAGAACCACTATGTTGAGAAACAATTATCTATGGGATCGTCGTATGTTTGCATGTCTTTTGAGTGAAAGACATACTCACTGCCTTTTATTCTCAATTACCTTTTCAAGGATGTTTGTATTGTGAACAGTTTTGGAGGATATAGATAGAGTTTTCCTCTGGAGCAAAGCACAAATTTGCTTACAACCTGGAATGTAGAGATAGCATCTGCTTTGGGGGCAAAAAGCAGATATGCTTACTGTTGATTACTAAATATTTAGGTTTGCTGAACTCAGGGTTCCTCACCTGTAATGCAATCCACTGCTTGTGAAAGAGTAATCTGGCACTCTGTTTCATTTGGCAAGAATTGGATTGATGAAACAATATTAACAAATGCTGATGTTCTGGCTTCTCATTATTTCAAGTGATAAAGGGACCTTAGTCTCTGAACCCATAGTTTCTTGTCTTCCTACCACAGATCCATGAAATTGTGGCAGGCTAACTTGTTAAATGGCATACAGCACAGAGTAAAATGACAATCCCTTCACAGTTTTTCTTTTTTTATACTGCAGGTTCTTATTAGTCATCCATTTTATACACATCAGTGTATACCTGTCAATCCCAATCTCCCAATTCATCACACCACCATCCCCACCCCCCCGCCGCTTTCCCTGCTTGGTGTCCATACGTTTGTTCTCTACATCTGTGTCTCAATTTTGGCCCTGCAAACCGGTTCAGCTGTACCATTTTTTAGGTTCTACATATATGCGTTAATATACAATATTTGTTTTTCTCTGAGTTCCACATATATGCGTTAATATACAATATTTGCTTTTCGCTTTCGGACTTACATCACTCTGTGTGACAGTCTCTAGATCCATTAATGTCTCTATAAATGACCCAATTTCATTCCTTTTTATGGCTGAGTAAGACTCCACTGTATATATGTACCACATCTTCTTTATCCATTCATCTGTCGATGGGCATTTAGGTTGTTTCAATGACCTGGCTATTGTAAATAGTACTTCAGTGAACATTGGGGTGCATATGCCTTTCTGAATTATGGTTTTCTCTGGGTATATGCCCAGTAGTGGGATTGCTAGGTCATATGGTAATTCTAATTTTAGTTTTTTAAGGAAACTCCATACTGCTCTCCATAGTGGCTATATCAATTTGCATTCCCACCAACAGTGCAAGAGGGTTCCCTTTTCTCCACACTCTCTCCAGCATTTGTTGTTTGTAGATTTTCTGATGATGCCCATTCTAACTCGTGTGAGGTGATATCTCGTTGTAATTTGGGTTTGCATTTCTCCAATAATTAGTGATGTTGCGCAGCTTTCAATGTGCTTCTTGGCCGTCTGTATGTCTTCTTTGGAAAAATGTCTAATTAGGTCTTCTGCCCATTTTTTGATTGGGTTCTCTGTTAATATGAGCTGCATAAGCTGTTAATATATTTTGGAGATTAATCCTCTGTGTGTTGATTCGTTTGCAAATATTATCTCCCATTCTGAGGGTTGTCTTTTTGTCTTGTTTGTAGTTTCCTTTGCTTTGAAAAAGCTTTTAAGTTTCATTAGGTACCATTTGTTTATTTTTAGTTTTATTTCCATTACTCTAGGAGGTGGATCAAAAAAGAGCTTGCTGTGATTTATGTCAAAGAGTGTTCTTCCTATGTTTTCCTCTAAGAGTTTGATAGTGTCCAGTCTTACACTTAGGTCTCTAATCCATTTTGAGTTTATTTGTGTGTATGGTGTTAGGGAGTGTTCTAATTTCATCCTTTTACATGTAGCTGTCCAGTTTGCCCAGCACCACTTATTCAAGAGACTCTCTTTTCTCCACTGTATACCCTTGCCTCCTCTGCCATAGATTAGTTGACCATAGGTGTGTGGGTTAATCTCTGGGCTTTCTATCCTGTTCCATTGATCTATGTCTCTGTTTCTGTGCCAGTACAATACTGTCTTGATTACTGTAGCTTTGTAGTATAGTCTGAAGTCAGGAAGCCTGATACCTCCAATTTGTTTTTTTTCCCTCAAGACTGCTTTGGCTATTCGGGGTCTTTTGTATCTCTATACAAATTTTAAGATTTTTTTGTTCTAGTTCCGTAAAAAATGCCATTGGTAATTTGATAGGGATTGCATTGAATCTGTAGATTGCTTTGGGTAGTATAGTCATTTTCACAATATTGATTCTTCCAATCCAAGAACATGGTATATCTCTCCATCTGTTTCTATCATCTTTAATTTCTTTCATCAGTGTCATATAATTTTCTGCATACAGGTCTCTTGTCTCCCTAGGTAGCTTTATTCCTAGGTATTTTATTCTTTTTGTTGCAGTAGTAAGTTGGAGTGTTTCCTTAATTTCTCTTTCAGATTTTTCATCATTAGTGTATAGGAATGCAAGAAATTCCTGTGCATTAATTTTGTATCCTGCAAGTTTATATCCTGCAAATTCATTGATTAGCTCTAGTAGTTTTCTGGTGGCATCTTTACGATTCTCTATGTATAATAAAATGTCATTTGCAAACAGTGACAGTTTTACTTCTTCTTTTCCAATTTCTATTCCTTTTATTTCTCTGATTGCCGTGGCTAGGACTTCCAAAACAATGGTGAATAATAGTGGTGAGAGTGGATATCCTTGTCTTGTTCCTGATCTTAGAGGAAATACTTTCAGTTTTTCCGCGTTGAGAATGATGTTTGCTGTGGGTTTGTCATATATGGCCTTTATTATCTTGATGTAGGTTCCCTCTATGCCCACTTTCTGGAGAGTTTTTATCATAAATGGATGTTGAATTTTGTCAAGTGTTTTTTCTGCATCTATTGAGATGATCATATGGTTCTTCTTCTTCAATTTGTTAATATGGTGTATCACATTGATTGATTTGTGTACACTGAAGAATCCTTGCATCCCTGGGATAAATCCCACTTGATCATAGTGTATGATCCTTTTAATGTGTTGTTGGATTCTGTTTGCTAGTATTTTGTTGAGGATTTTTGCATCTAAATTCATCAGTGATATTGGTCTTTAATTTGCTATTTTTGTAGTATCCTTGTCTGGTTTTGGTATCATGGTGATGGTGGCCTCACAGAATGAGTTTGGGTGTGTTCCTTCCTCAGCAATCTTTTGGAAGAGTTTGAGAAGGATGGGTTGTTAGCTCTTCTCTAAATGTTTCATAGAATTCACCTGTGAAGCCATCTGGTCCTGGACTTTTGTTTCTTGGAAGATTTCTAATCACAGTTTCAATTTCATTACTCATGATTGGTCTGTTCATATTTTCTATTTCTTCCTGGTTCAGTCTTGGAAGGTTATACCTTTCTAAGAAGTTGTCCATTTCTTCCAGGTTCTCCATTTTATTGGCATAGAGTTGCTTGTAGTAGTCTCTTAGGATGCTTTGTATTTCTGCAGTGTCTGTTGTACCTCTCCTTTTTCATTTCTAATTTTATTGATTTGAGTCCTCTCCATCTTTTTCATGACGAGTCTGGCTAATGGTTCATCAATTTTGTTTATCTTCTCAAACACCCAGCTTTTAGTTTTATTGATCTTTGCTACTGTTTTCTTTTTTCTATTTCATTTCTTTCTGCTCTGATCTTTATGAGTCCTTTCCTCCTGCTAACTTTGGGTTTGTTTATTCTTCTTTCTATAGTTCTTTTAGGTATAAAGTTAGATTGTTTATTTGAGATTTTTCGTTTTTCTTGAGGTAGGCTTGTAGGGCTATAAAATTCCCTCCTAGAACTGCTTTTGCTGCATCCCATAGGTTTTGGATTGTCGTGTTTTCATTGTTATTTGTCTCTAGGTATTTTTTGATTTCTTCTTTGATTTCTTCAGTGATCTCTTGGTTATTTAGTAATGTATTGTTTAGCCTCCATGTGTTTGTGTTTTTTATATTTTTTTCCCTGTAATTGATTTCTAATCTCATAGTGCTGTGATCAGAAAAGATGCTTGATTTTAATTTTCTTAAATTTACTGAAGCTTGATTTGTGATCAAAGATGTGATCTATCCTGGACAATGTTCCATGTGCATTTGAGAAGAAAGTGTAATCTGCTGTTTTTGGATGGAATGTCCTATAAATATCAATTAAATCTATCTGGCCTATTGTGTCATTTAAAGCTTGTATTTCCTTATTAATTTTCTGTTTGGATAATCTGTCCATTGGTGTAAGTGAGGTGTTAAAGTCCCCCACTATTATGTGTTAATGCCGATTTTCTCTTTTATAGCGGTTAGCAGTTGCCATATGTATTGAGGCGCTCCTGTGTTGGGTGTATATATATTTATAATTGTTATATCTTCTTCTTGGGATTGATCCCTTGATCATTATGTAGTGTCCTTCCTTGTCTCTTGTAAAATTCTTTATTTTACAGTCTACTTTATCTGATATGAGTATTGCTACTCCAGCTTTCTTTTGATTTCCATTTGCATGGAATATCTTTTTCCATCCCCTTACTTTCAGTCTGTATGTGTCCCTAGGTCTGAAGTGGGTCTCTTGTAGATAGCATATATATGGATCCTGTTTTTGTATCCATTCAGTGAGGCTGTGTCTTTTGGTTGGAGCATTTAATCCATTCACGTTTAAGGTAATTATTGATATGTAGGTTCCTATTACCATTTTCTTTATTGTAATGGGTTTGTTTTTGTAGCTCCTTTTCTTCTCTTTTGTTTCCCACTTAGAGAAGTTCCTTTAGTATTTGTTGTAGAGCTGGTTTGGTGGTGCTGAATTCTTTTATCTTTTGCTTGTCTGTAAAGCTTTTGATTTCTCTGTCAAATCTGAATGAGATCCTTGCCAGGTAGAGTAATCTTGGTTGTAGGTTCTTCCCTTTCATCACTTTAAATATGTCATGCCACTCCCTTCTGGCTTGTAGAGTTTCTTCTGAGAAATCAGCTGTTAACCTTATGGAAGTTCTCTTGCATGTTATTCTTCCCTTATTGCTTTCAATAATTTTTCTTTGTCTTTAATTTTTGTCAGTTTGAATACTATGTGTCTCAGTGTGTTTCTCCTTGGGTTTATCCTGCCTGGGTTTATCGCTTCCTGGACTTGGTTGGCTATTTCCCTTCCCATGTTAGGGAAGTTTTCAACTATAATCTCTTCAAATATTTTCTCAGGTGCTTTCTTTCTCTCTTCTTCTTCTGGGACCCCTATGATGTGCACGTTGTTGCGTTTAATGTTGTCCCAGAGGTCTCGTAGGCTGTCTTCATTTCTTTTCATTCTTTTTCTTTATTCTGTTCTGCGGTAGTGAATTCCACCATTCTGTCGTCCAGGTCACTTATCCATTCTTCTGCCTCAGTTTTTCTGCTATTGATTCCTTCTAGTCTATTTTTCATTTTGGTTATTGTATGGTTCATCTCTGTTTGTTTGTTCTTTAATTCTTCTAGGTCTTTATTAAACATTTCTTGCATCTTCTTGATCTTTGCCTCCATTCTTTTTCCGATGTCCTGGATCATCTTCACTATCATTATTCTGAATTCTTTTTCTGGAAGGTTGCCTATCTCCACTTCAGTTAGTTGTTTTTCTGGGGTTTTATCTTGTTCCTTCATCTGGTACATAGCCCTCTGCCTTTTCATCTTATCTCTCTTTCTGTGAATGTAGTTTTTGTTCTACAGGTTGTAGTTCTTCTTGCTTCAGCTGCCTGCCCTCTGTTGGATGAGGCTATCTAAAGGGCTTGTGGAATTTTCCTGATGGGAGGGACTGGTGGTGGGTAGAGCTGGCTGTTGTTCTGGTGGGCAGAGCTCAGTAAAAGTTTAACCAGCTTGACTGCTGATGGGTGGAGCCAAGTTCCCTCCCTGTTGGTTGTTTGGCCTGAGGTGACCCAACACTGGAGCCTACCTGGGCTGTTTGCTGGGGCTAATGGCAGACTCTGGGAGGGCTCACGCCAAGGAGTACTTCCCAGAACTTCTGCTGCCAGTGTCCTTGTCCTCAAAGTGAGCCACAGCCACCCCCCGCCTCTGCAGGAGACCCTCCAACACCAGCCGGTAGGTCTGGCTCAGTCTCCTATGGGGTCACTGCTCCTTCCCCTGGGTCCCGATGTGCACACTACTTTGTGTGTGCCCTCCAAGACCGGAGTCTCCGTTTCCCCCAGTCCTGTAGAAGTGTTGCAATCAAATCCCACTAGCCTTCAAACTGATTCTCTAGGAATTCCTCCTCCCATTGCCAGATCCCCAGGTTGGGAAGCCTGACGAGGGCCTCAGGACCTTCACTCCAGTGGGTGGACTTCTGTGGTATAAGTGTTCTCTAGTTTGTGAGTCACCCACCCAGCAGTTATGGGGTTTGATTTTATTCTGATCACGCCCCTCCTAACATCTCATTGTGGCTTCTGTCTTTGGATGTGGGTTATCTTTTTTGGTGAGTTCCAGTGTCTTCCTGTTGATGATTGTTCAGCAGCTAGTTGTGACTCCAGTGCTCTTGCAAGAGGGAGACCCTTCACAATTTTTGACATAATATTGTTTCTTATTTAAAAATTTCCATTTGGTCACATACTGATATATTTATAAAATACAAACCTGTGGTAAGTAGCTTCTAAGGTAACTTCCAATAATACCTAACTTGTGCTTTTAATGCCCTTCTGTAATCTTCCTAAGTGTGGGCGAGATGCTCTGATTTTCTTCTTATGCTCAGAATATGTCGAAAGGGATAGGCTGTGACTTTCCAGATTAGGTAACATATAGACTCTGTTTTCCATTTTGATTTTCTTCTTCTTCTTCTCTTGCTTGCCACTATGATGGAAGCCAGATATCATGCTATGGTGTTCCCTACAGAAAGGTCCATCTGGCAAGAAACTGATGGTAGCCTCTATCCCACAGCCAGTGATAAACTGAGGTTCTTAGTCCAAAAACCCACAAGGAACTGAATCTTGCTTAAAACTATGAAAATGAGACAAGAAGCAGATCTCCCCTAGTTGAGCCTTCAGATGAGACTACAACCCTGGCTGACATTTGGATTGCAGCCTGAGAGAGACTCTGAGACAGGAGACCCAGCTAATCTATGCCTAGACTCCTACAGAAACTGAGAGGTAATGAATATTTTCTGTTTTAGGCTGCTATATTTTGGGGGTAATAAGTTAAGCAGTTAGGCAGTTCACGCACTGGCATAAGTTCATGGAGCACCCTTGCCTTACTCTAGATAATATGCTGTGAGGGAAGGAATCCAATCTACCTTATTCATCAATGTATCCTCATACAGTGTATGGTACGTGATAGGTTATTGATAAACTATTTTTGAAAAGGTTAATGACCCTCTGGTCAAACCCAATTCTGGCCAGAATATCTGTTAATAAGATATAAATTGAGAATTGGGAAGCATGAGGGTAAGTAAAAGTCATGTAGAACAGCCACTGTATTACTAAGAAGATGGTAGGTGATACATATAATGGATGGAAGAGGAGTTTGGAAATAATAATTTAAATAATAATCTATGGGATCTATTCTTGATGCACACATAAACATAAATGAACTTAAATACATATATAAGAAATTCGGCTCAATTAGATATTTGTATATTTATAAAAACTCCTCATCCTTCTCCTTAATTTTCTATTATCATTAACTTTAATTTTTATATATAATTTTAAAAGGCTACCCTGTTGGCTAACATTCTGGTAATAAATCAGTGCTTAAAAACAGTAAGAGAGCCAGACCATTGCTATTGATTGTGTGACTGAAAGCATTTAAACTCTGTGGCCCACAGGGACTGCAACTGTCAAAAGATCATCAGGTAAATAATCTCTAAATTCTCTTCTAAAAAGTAAAAATTCTATGTATCCTAACTCTGTCTACAAAAGTTAAAATAAGTCAGCCCACATTGATCTGAAAGAAACATTTCATAAGACTTTTTTTTTTAACATCTTTATTGAAGTATAATTGCCTTACATTGTTGTGTTAGTTGCTGCTGTATAACAAAGTGAATCAGCTACAGGTATACATATATCCCCATATCCCCTCCCTCTTGCGTCTCCCTCCCAACCTCCCTATCCCACCCCTCTAGGTGGTCACAAAGCAAAGCAGGTCTAGTTCTAATTTAAGGCTGCCCCACAAATTTAATAAACCAGTATTAAAAATTAAAAAAAAAACTAAATACTAAAATTATTTCCTAAAACTAAAGAAATAACTTTTCCAAGGAAAAATAATTATTTGGGGTCACTACAATTTCACTTATTTTACAGAAAGAATTACAAAGGAGAGCTTGCTAAACAGGATAATGTTCTTTAAAATACTGTAATTTCTAAAATTTAATTCATAGTTTATTTTTATATATTATGACTTTTGGAGATTTTAGCTGACAGAGGATCTGTCATTCTAGCTTGCAGTTTCTCTATTGCCTGATATCTCTTCCACTGAATTTATGACTTGTAAGTAGCAAATCAACCAAGAAATTCCATTATGTACTGTTATATTTACAGAGAAATTCATTTTTCCTACTAATAAAATTATAGCTTATTTCCAATTTTCTCTAATGGATCTTCTTATTTTATACATTCAAGTTGCCAATGGATTTCCTTAAAGTATGACAATAGTTTCCCACACCTGCTCAAGCTGGAAGTGTTAAAAAAATTATAAAGTATTACAATAAGATGAATAACTTACCACCCAGGGAAGCAAACCTACTTAGACAACAGGCTTAATAGCTAGCTAAAATTGACTACCACATTCTAATTCAATAAGAAGAAATGGATATAATATTTATGCTTTAAGAAGTAAATTAACAACTGTCATATTAAGAAATATTTCAAATTATCAGTTAACCAAAATTTGTAAGTAAAGTCAACAGTAATTTTTTACAAAATATAATTCACAATAGAAAAGAAAAATAACACACAAAAAAGTCTATGGAAATACGTGTTTCATTAGTAAAATGTTATATGTTTTCAGGATTTAATAAATCATAGAATGAAAAATGCTGATTTAGGAGTGATAAAGGTGCTAGAGATGTAAATTAAAAAGGTTTCCATGACTTTTGCTTTTTTGAAAGTACAGTTTCTTTGCTGATAAAAAGTAAATAAGCATTGAGAGGGCTTATCTGCGTAAAATGGCAGATATTAATTGTCTCTGTCCATAAGATTCCTCAGTATGTTGGCTAAGATTTATACAAGGTGCCTTCATTTGGTCTCTTTAATTTTTATGGCAATGCAGTGACTTCTAAGGTTCAATAATACACATTCTCTTACCAGGATATAATCGGACAAACTGAATTTGTAACAAGTGAACACAACCAGAAATGTCACGTTTTAATATAAAACTCAACTAATCTGGTGTGACAGGTTCACCATTAAGAAACCTGGGCTGTACTTCATGTGTGGAAAGAATGCTTAAAGGGCCCCTCAGGAAACTCTGAGGCATTAAGTATTACTTCCCAGCAGACTGGGGTCAGTGACAAATTTGGGAGACCTTGAAGGAAGGGGGAAAAACTCATCTCATAAATATTGAAGACAAAAATTGGTTGAGATAACTGGTTTTCTGTTCTCAGAGAAGATGACTTTAGAAAACTTATAAAAAGAAAGAAAAGATAATGACTTTCACGATACTTACAGACTCACCATATGGCTATTTACTATAGGGCTTTAGATTTACTGACCATAGAACAAACGGACTTTTGTGTGTTAACAACACATTTTGTACCTATATAGACATAATTGATAAAATATACACCACATAACTATATAAGCCCATAGACTATATAAAACAGCCATTGGGATTATTTTAGTAATTATTCCCAAATGTGAGGAAGTCATTCAGAGGAATAGCATCAATACGCTTATGGAAATACATCTTGTCTTTTCAAAATCAGATATAAAATTTAATATAAGGAATGCTTTAAAAAGTTCTTAAAGTAATTTAAAGGATAGAGCAAAGAAAGAAATGCATTGAATAAATAAATTTATAGAAAAATATCATCACTATCACTGACTTCTTTCCAGAGCTTGGATTTTAACGTTTCCAGATGGTTGAAGAGAAAATTCTGTAGTAGTTAAAGAGTAAGAGTCTCATAATATGAAAAAAAATTAAATGTCATTCTGTGGATAGGCTGGCTTGTATGAAAGAATTTGAAAAAGAAATTAAGACAGTAAAAAATACATTTTCTTAGTCATATTACAGCTGGAAATACTACAAACCTCAGTTTTTAGATACTGTGCTAGTTATTACATACTGTGAAAGTAGGGCTTGCTTTTATTTATTAAACTATAAAATTATTATAACATTATTGACCCAATGTTGAAATGCATTAATAAGAATAGTACAGTTTATTAATTTAAAATTTAGACATAAAACTGTAATATATGTATGCTCAACACACCACAGACAATTATAAAATTATACTCCTAAAACTGATTTCTCTATTTATGACCTTCTTCCACTCTATTTCAGTCTTTGGGATAGAAATGTACACTTATCAAACCTTTATTTTAATTTGTCTATATATAGGTTAAAGCTTCCCCATCTTTTGAAATTGTAAGTAGCTCTCAAAGTTAACCTTATTATTAAACAAAATACAAAAAGTGTTTCCTGACCCCATTTATGCACTAGCCCTGAAATGGATTTTTTAGTTGATACCAAAGAAAAATAAACAATTCCACCTTTGAGGAACTCAAAATCTTGCTAAGACACCAAGATGTACACATATAAAACAGTAAGACACATAAATGAGCATTAGTAACATAACATTAGACATAACATTATATTTTCTTCACTTCATATGTCACTCAATAAAAAACAAGGAAAAAATTATATATATATGAATTTCAGGATTAGACTAATGGGCATTCACATCTACAAAACACTATTTTATGAAGCCAATACAACTGACTTAGCATCTGCAGTAGCTACTATGGCTATAATGTGCTTTGAGACATTTGAATGAAATACATTAAATCATCATCACTAATGACGATTGATACTATCTGTCGTTAAAAGTCTAGTAGCAACCATGTGAGGGTCTAATGGGAAAAGAGAATTACAATGAACTATAGTGACCACTAGAGTATGTGAAATCTCTCTTCGCTGGTCTCTTCTCCATGGTCAAAATAGGAATCAATATGAAATTGAGTGGGTTGGTATTTACATGAGGGATGATAATCATTTTTTTAAAAAACCTTAATTTCTTACCACAGCAGTTTCCAAAACTGTATTTCATAAGCTAACAAAATATTTTAAAATGGGTCTTCTGTAGACTGAATATAGTCATATGTTGAAACTTACTACCTATGTGATGGTATTTGGAGGTTGGGTCTTTGGCAGGTGGAGCCTTCATGAATGAGAGTAATGTCCTTATAAAAGAAACCCTGGGGAACACCTTACCCCTTACCCCATGTGAGGGCACAGCACGAGCACACACTTCTATGAATGAGGAGGCAGGCCTTCATTGGTGGTTAAATTTGCTTGCAGCTTGAGCTTGGACTTCCCAGACCAGAGGACTGTGAGAAATAAATGTCTTTTGTTCATAAGTCACCTACTCTATGTTACTCTGTTATAGCAGGCTGAACTAAGACAGCCCAAACTGACTAAGACAGGGTCTACTGCACGTAAAAAGAAAAAGTTTGTTAAGTAAAGACATAATCTGAAAATTAAAGGCACTTTCTTTAAATTCAACAAATTTAACTCTATGGGTAAACTTTCACTAAAGTGTCCTTAGTTTTCTTTTTGCCACCAATCTCTGACTCCACTGGGTCTAGATTTAGGGATTCTACTGCTTAAAAGTTCTTTCTCCAGTAGTCCACATTTTATTTCCATCTTGATGAGGAATAGGCTTGTTACTAAGTGTGTTACTATGTGACACACAATTAACCAGGTATATATGAATGTCAGACAATGGGAGAATGCACCTAGACCTTAAAATCAGCACCACTAAAGGAAACAACTCTAGAAGCCACGTTCATATTGTGTTCTATGGGAACATATCCCCCTCCCCCAGGGAGCATGGAGAATACAGTGTGAACGACAATTTTGAATCTGGACAACTTGATTTGTCCCCTTAAAATAGAGGGCATGCTGGAATCTAGACAATATCACTTAATTGGCAGTGTAGTAGACTATGAATTGTTAAAAAATGATACATTGCCCTAGAAGTACCAGAAATATTCCTATTGTCTCCACCCCAACCCCTTTTTTTTTTTTTTTTGTTAAAGGAGACAGTGGGACAATTGTGATGGAGAAACAAGAGAAATAAAACTGGGAGGAGACTATCCAAGATATTTTGCAATTGCAATATTCAAATATTTCTTTTATATCCTTTGTATCACTCTATGAAAGCGATACATTCTGTGCTCATGATGCCCTCTCATGTGTTATGACATCAGGGAATTATCTAAGATTCTGTGAACCAGGAAAGGTTTTATCACCTCAGTGCTATGTCAGTTGTCTAAAGACTCTGATGAGGGCCAGAAGAAATTATCTACAATCAGTAATGACCACTATTTGCATATCTAGCCAGGTAAGCATCATAACATGTCATTATATTACTAAGGGAGAGGGGTCTCGATGGCATCAAAAACAGTCTGAAATACAACTGCCAACATTCTTATATCTAAAACCAAATAGTTTACTTAATCTGAAAACTTAGTCTTAGAATTGATATGGGTGTATGAATCTATTTCAGAAAACCTAGGTTGCTTGGTAGATTCTCCTGCAACATTCTAAATTCTAATTGGAAATTACTATTGGATAACATTTAGTTACACAGATTATTTAAATATGTAATTGAATTTTGAGTAAAACTCCAGGAGAGAAAAAGATTTGAGCAAATATGTTTGTTCTTTATTTTTGTCAGAAGTACATAAACCCTTTGAAATGGTATCAAACAGAATCTGAAACATTACTCTCTGAATGCGGTGATGAACTAGATGTGTGACTGGTTCTGGTAAAAACTGAAAAAGGACTAAGTACATTCATTGTTAAATGAATATAATTTTTCCATCTTGTAATAATAAAGCTATCACTCATTCTCCCTATACACTTTTTAGCATTAAACTTTACGTGAAATTGGAGAGAACATGTTGTAGGATATCTTGTGGGAAGGCACATTTCAATGCTTGTGTGGAGGGCAAATCTACACCTTGTACTTGTGGATATTTTAAACTGAAGGCAAAAGCCATCACTGAGGTATCAACAATTTGTAGAACCTCATAAGATATTCAACTTTGTTTTCTTTTTGGAGGTAGAGGATCAAGAAGCAGATTCTGAAATACTGCTTCAATCCTATATAGAGAATTATCCAGAAAACATATTTTAATAATATAGTTTAAGTAGTCTACTCCAAGGATGTTTTGGTCACTTCATTTCATTTCCATTTTTTAACATTAAAGTATTTTTTGTAGAAATTGTCTGATGTGATGAAAATGCATCTCTGGCTCAACTGAAGTTGAGAAGTCTCAACAGTGTTCATGAATAAATGCCTAATTTCTTGATCAGAAATAGTGTTCTACAGAAAATGCTAGCATGTGGCATTAACACTATAATTTCTCAGTGAGAGAAAAATAATAAAGATAAATAATCTCTGAATGGACCCGAAGAGGATGGAAGCGAATGATGTCAGATGACCTCTGAATGCATGGGAGATAAGAGAAATTGAATCTCATTACATGATCATTGGTAAAGTACACAAGTGAGAGGAAGAGAATACTATAGGACAGATGCCTTAGTGAAGAAGTATGATTTGAGGCAAACACTGTTAAATTGAATTGGAAAGAACTAAACCAAGCAATGTCATATATCTGATGCTTAATAAATGAGAAGTGAATGAGGAAGAGCCATGTCAGAAGGGAACTGCTGAGCAAATGTGAATCAAACCAAGATAAATAATGTTCAAGGGTGGTTACTGAGACCAGCAGGGTGAATTAAGATAAATGATATAAATGGCCAATCTTTAAACTAGTGACAAACCAAGATCAACGTTTCCAGATGTAAAAAAATAAATTGAAAAGGAAGTGACCAAAAGACACTAGCCTCAGGATGCAGCCAACAGTAACCATGGCAGAGTATTCACAAAGAAA
>NW_006775616.1:1047243-1058706 GCF_000442215.2 Lipotes vexillifer | reverse complement strand
CCTTCCCTACTTTTCAATTTCCTGTAATGTAATATAACTTTCCTTATTCTTTCTTTCTTTATCTATTTATTTTTGGCTGTGGTGTGTCTTCATTGCTGTTGGTGGGCTTTCTCTAGGTGTGGCAAGCGGGGGCTACTCTTCGTTGCGGTGTGTGGGCTTCTCATTGCGGTGGCTTCTCTTGTTGTGGAGTATGGGCTCTAGGCACCCGGGCTTTAGTAGTTGTGGCACGCAGCCTCAGTAGTTGTGGCACACAGGATCAGCTGCTCTGCAGCATGTGGGATCTTCCCAGACCAGGGCTCGAACCCATGTCCCCTGCATTGGCAGGTGGATTCTTAACAACTGTGCCACCAGGGAAGTCCTAACTTTCCTTATTCTTTAAGATAATCTGAGTGTGTACTTTTTTGTTGTTGTCATTATTTATAGTAGAAAGAATTTTAAGTGTTAAATAAATCTCTTTCCTGCAGCAAAAATACTGAAACACACAGGCGTTTCAATTTCTCATATATATATACATATATATATATATATATATATGTGTGTATATATATATATGAGAGACAGAGCCGCAAAGAGACTTTGATTAAAGACCACCTTCAATTTGAGAAACAATTTTTTTCGATGCCTTTTTTTCAATTGTATAACGTTCTTTAATTATCTTGATTTACTTTGGGCTGATTCTTTAAAGCCCACCGGTAAACGTTGTGAAATCTACTGCTCAGATGTTTTGAGATGGTTATGGAACTTATTTAGAAATAATCAAGTTCTCCTGAACTTTGTCTAGGACACCCTAGACACTAGAAGACCTTGTTGTCACATGTACTGGGAGCTAGCCATCACCACTCTTTCTTTCATGTATTTTGACTGAACAAAAACTTTATTTGAATATTTACCTATTACACTTAAATAACCAAAGTTATAGAGAGAAAATAACTACTGAAAAAAATGTATCTCCTGGATCTTATTGCCTCTACGCCATATAATGGACTATCTATTGACACACAGAAATGACTCTCACTGTTGACACACTGCAGGAATCTTGGAGCATATCAGTTCCCACACAACCTTTCAATTTAACATTCAGTCATTCTCTAGGAAGTTTCTGAAATATATCAGTTATACCAGTTGTCATTCTCTAACCATTCCAGCATCCGACACAGCTGAGGCTGGCACTAGGGTACAATGAAAAGAGCCCTTTCTTAGAGACAGAAGGTTTAGCTTGTGGCCCTATTTCTGCCACTTCCTAGCAGTATAACTTTCAGGAAGTTTAACTGGAAGGCTCCCAATCTATTATTCCCTTTTTGAACTCCAGATTCATATTTCCAATTAGCTGGATAACTTCAGGCAAGAAACTATCTTCCTGAGCCTCAGTTTCCTCAAGTGACTTGGCAATTTTACAAAGCTGAACCAGGTATCTAGAAGGACACATGTAAATGTCATCTGAGAATTGTAAAGTTCTGATTCTAGCTACATGATTATTATGAAATACTTTCTTGAGGCCACACAACCTCTTTCTCTCAACTCTCATTACAGATTGGGTTCTTAGGAAACACATGCTGAGATGGAGTTTGGAGTGCAAGATTTTATTTTTTATTATTATATTTTCTTAAACTAAAAGCTGGGAAGGGAAGGAGGAAGAAGCAGGATTGAGCAGAAGAAATCAAATTGCAATGCAGGCCTGACTGACATAGCCTTGTCCCACCAGGTGTGGGTACAGAGAGCTCTGGAAGGAGTATTATCTGTTAGAATTGTCCCCTGTCTGGTCAAGCTGGCAGATATTTATATGCCTGCCTTGCTCAGTCACTGTGTTTGGGCTGTATTTGGAATGGTGTGACCTTGGGTAGACCAAGCTTTCTGATACTGAGGTAGATCTTGAAGAAGCTGACATCTTAAAGAATATGTCTGCTGACTACTTCTCCACTATTTTTCCTTTAAGAAGGATTTGAGAGCCACATCTCCAAAATACACCTGTTATATAAGTTTGTTATATCTTGTGCTTTCTCTGACATCCTTGACACAGGTGTTTCAACAGTTCAGTCTATGTATTCTATTTCTTTCATTCTCTATTTTCTTCTTTGAAGGTGTCTTATATTTCTTGGGTTCCAATCTTCCACAAAGAACTCATAATCTATGTCTGACCACTTTCTTGGGCTCTACTTCCATATTTTAGTTGTATTGTAGACAACTTCAATTTGATCCCATTCTGAAAATGAAATCGTTTTAACAAGTCCTCTCAGCTGCCTGTTCTGTTTCCACTGGTACCAAATGCCACAGTAAACAGCCCAAAGATCTTTTCATCCCACATTCTTTCTCCTCTCTCTATACGTCCCAACAAATTCTTCACTGGGTCTTCAAGTGAATTAAGTTTTCCAACTTATTAGCTTGACTTAAATGATCTTTTGGATTCTGATCCAAATCTTCACAGTCATAATTCTCCTACAAAAATTCTCTCTTCTGATCATCTGGTCCAGACACCATCACCGTGCATACCAATAATTTACTACCTTTCCACACTGGCTCTAGCCCTTCCTGTTATCTGAAATCTCTATATATTCTTCTCTCCTTTTAGGAAACTTTTTTTCATTTATTATGTACCTTAAAAACTGCATTTTTGATGAAGCCAATCTTTACCCATTTGATATTATTTCTTAATCCTCTGAATTTTCATGATATTCATTATTTTTACTACTCATTTGAAACAAATAAAGTGTTTTGATTTTGAAAGAAGATGTCTTTTAATAATAATTCTAAAATACCTATAGGATGATAATTATGGACTACATACTTATATTAGGTCTTAGAATATCAGAGTGAGGGGGGAAATGTTGTTGCACATACACAAAGTACAGATAAAAGACAAATGAACAATAACCAGGTAAATAAATACAGTATTTCTATTGTGTTATTAGAATGACATGTTCTTGGTACCTTGAGTCTACATAAGAAGGAAATTTGACAATATCAAAAAGGTCAGTGAAAGTTTCCCTCAGGAATTAAGTATTGAGCTGAAACCTACTTGATAAAGAGAAGTGAACTGGTTGAAAATGGGAGGAAAGAACAACTGCACAGAAAATGACATATAAAAAGACAGTGTAACAGGAGATGGCATGGGACTTAGGGGGAATAGACAAGACATTGGTAAAGGAGAAGTGAAAGAGCAAGGGATGTAAGATATGAATTGAGTCTGTGTATGTAGGCAGGAGCCAGTATGTGGAGTGCTTTGTGGAAGACATTGAAGACTCCTGTTTTGGTCTTAAACTAAGGGCATTAGGAAGCCACTGAGGAATTTTAAGTACAGGTCTAATGGCATATTTTCAGAGTGGAAAAGAAAAGAAAAAGAGAAGAAAAGAAAACTCACATAATCTCTGGCTGGGGTGTAGAGAATACACTGATAGGGTGCAAAGATGGACCTGAGTAAACTACTTAGGAAACTAGCACCTTAAATCTGGTAAGAGATGAGGGTACCACGAGTGGAAACAGTGGTAAGAGAGGGATGTGGGAAGGTTTATTTCATATTTAGAAGGTAAAAACTCCAGGGCTTGGTGTTCAGTTGGCTATGGGATATGAGGTAGTGGAGACTGATCTATCTGGTTTGCCTAACTGAATATTCCACTGCTGTAGCAAACCAACAAAAAACAATCAGGTTTATAAAGAAGATTAAGAGATAAGACATGCGCTTGTTAAATGCACCTTTAAAACCTACAAGAGGAGATTTTAAGTAAGGCAGAGGGAATTATCAGTATGGAGCTCAGAAGAGGGTTTTAGCCTAGAGAGAGAAATTTGGGAGTTAACTACAAGCAGAAATAAAACGTCACAATTCAGCTCTATTATTACTGTGAAACAGTGGACAAATGTAGCAAACTAAGGCTCTTCCAAATCTATTTGTTCCTTATTGCTTATTCCTTATTGCTTATGGTCATGAAGCTAGTGATTACACTTTACAGACCCTCTTCTATCTAAATGTAGCCATGTGAGTAAACCCTCACCAACAGAATGTTACAGAATTGATGGAGCAAACTTCTAGGTTTTTTTCATAATAGTGCTTGGCCTGAACTTGTTTATCCTTCTCATTCAAAGTGGCTGAAACTAGGTACAATGAGAACTAGAGCAGACCCACCTGTCCCTGGATGACTTTTGGGGACACAGTCTGCTTACCTGCCAGATACTACCCACCACTTTAGAGAAATAAACTTTTATCCTGTTGGAGTCATTGCATTTTTAGGTCCTTTGATCACAGCAGTTTACTGTTTACTCAAATTTTCAAAAGCTCACCTGTAATATAATGAACCTACAAATCTGGAGAAACTGACAGATGATGTGCAAAATACAAGTACACTTTTTGGCTTATGGCATCATGCAAATAATTGTTTATATTCATATCAATCCTTCAAGTTAGGTTTCATATTCCTATTATATAGACAGAAAAGTTAAACTCAAAGTGTTTCAATAAATTGCTTAATTCACTGAGATGTTAAGGGATCCAGGATTCAAATACAAGCCCAACTTCAAAGATCCCATTGTTCCTAAGACTACGTGTTACAGGTTTATATCTCTAATTGTTTCAGTATCTTGAGCATCAGCACCATGTCTTTTACTTTTTATTTTCTGGAGTGCCTAACACGAGGCCTCACACAGGGTTGGAACTCATTAAATATTCATTTATTTCCTTAGAATACAGGCCTTAACAGTCCAACTAGAGAATTCACTTCCTTCCATAAAATTCAGTAATGAGAATGAGCCCGAAGAGACTTAATTTCATTTCAGAGAATCTATATCCAACACCATATCACTATATATTATAAATCATGGCCTATTTGCAAAATGAGGCTCTGTTCTAATGGATCTGAACCCTCAGCTTTTTTCATTTTGCTCAGATTTGTAAATCGGCATGCAAGCAAGCAAATAACTTTCAATAACGCACATAGTTGTGCTGTTTATTTGTATTGTTTTTATTTTAACCAGGCTGCCTCATTCCCAAGGATCACATAAACAATGAAATCAGCATTTCTCCAAATCACTCACTCAGCAAAAATAATTAAATAAATGCTCCTTACCTTTGAATAATAGCTATTTTCAAGAGTAAATCATTTATATACTTATTATTAATATCCAACCACTGTGTTGCCTGGAAACGTTATGATTCCATGTGGAACTGAAAACCTCTCAGTATTAGATTCTGCATGTTTACCTATCTTGACACCTCTTTCTTTCATTAGTATTCATGCAGCCTTGCAATGGAGAAATAAGGTAATGAAAATTCAGCCTGAATCAGATCTGTATTTATATGGGCAGCCATGGACAAGGAAGTTCATTTTGGCTGAACCCATGAGCTCTCTGATTTGTTTCCTTATTAATATTTTCCTTGTAATCATTAATACACTTTTATTGCATCCTGGGAACAGTGTGGGAGTTAAACATAAACATTGTCATTAAATAAATTGAGGCATGTGGTTCAGCTTCCCTGCTACTGTACAGATGGCAGGAGAAAACACAGAAATAGATGTATAAATTATACCTGTGCAGTCATACCTCCTTCTTTCTGCCAATATCACGACTTATCAACAGTTCACAGTTGGATATGCAGGGGACTGTCTTCAATAACGTACAGTGTATTAGCATATCCTTTACTCCCAATTACTAAAAACTAACAAAAAGGTGTCCAGTTAACAACACATGCAGGAAACAAATGACTGCTCATACTGTTTGAACACAGAAGTAGAATGCCTCTGATATTAATTCTTTCATTTCTCCATTCACAAAAAAGGAGTTGTGTTTCCCACTCACACAAAGGGTGTCAAATTTTGTCTGATAAATAACATGAGTGGTGTAAAAGAAACTAAATATATTAAGTTTCAAAGAATAATTATAATCAATCAGTATCTTTTAAATTTGAATTGTAGCATGATACTGTGTTGGTGTTAAACAAATACCAATGTTTTATCCTCTTAGACCAAAGATAAGCTCAGAATCATATAGAATAATTACTCTGATAAGAACTGTCACCAACTGACTTAAACCTAGCTTCTTTTATGAATGAGATCAAGGCTACTCTCTTATGATTAGATCCCAGGAGACAACAGATTATTTTTAACTCTAGCAAGCCACCTCCAAAATCCATGAACTCGATAAATTCAGCATATTTGAGAATGCATAAATCCCAAGGACTGTCATCAGTGTATCAATTTAAAAACAATAATAGCCTCTCCCATTGCGGAGCACAGGCTCCAGACGCGCAGGCTCAGCGGCCATGGCCCACAGGCCCAGCCGCTCCGCGACATGTGGGATCCTCCCCGACCGGGGCACGAACCAGTGTCCCCTGCATCGGCAGGCGGACTCTCAACCACTGCGCCACCAGGGAAGCCCAGGTACTCTTCATTGTGATTTACATGTACTCAGATTTGCTCGTATGATCTCTAACTTGACACAAGTTACGTGTCACATGGGCATAAATCACATGTCCATTTCACGGTGATGAAATCAAGGCACAGAGACCTTCGCTGCTTTACCCAGAGCTGGTAAGTGATGCAACCACAATTCAGACCCAAACAGTCTGCTTCTGGGATTTGTGTTCTCATTCGCTCTTACATTATCTTTCTAGATAGTCTGCATCTACTAGTGATTTCAATGATAGTTACCATCCTCAAATACGACAAAGAACATATGCCCATAGTTACTCATAATCTATTACAAATTTCAATTGTTGTGCAGATAATCATTGAGAACATTAGCAACTATACAAAAGAGAGAGATGCTGTGAGAGCAAGGATGAGATTCAGAGATGCATTTTTCAGTATACACTGGATTTAGTGAATACAGACAGAAAACTATTTGGTTAGGACACTGAAGGGGGATTAAACTACAGTAGAAGAAAAAAAAAGTTTTAGATTAAATGTATTTTGGATGTGTGAAATTTTGACAGCAGAAGAGGAGGCCTTACTTCCTATTGATGGGGTCAATGATAACGATGTAATCCACAAAGCACATGAAAAGTAAACCAGGGTACCAAAAAAGAATTTACTTCTATCCTTGACCCAAAACAGCCTTTCAAAAACATGAAAGTGGGAGGGAGGGAGGAAGAAAAAGAATGCAAGTTAAGGAGACTGTAGAATAAACAGAAAACCAAATTGTTGTTGTTTAGTAAAGAATATATATACACTTCAGAGGGACTTCCCTGGTGGTCCAGAATGGTTAAGAATCCATCTTGCAATGCAGGGGACTCGGGTTCCATCCCGGTCAGGAACTAAGTGCCCACGTGCAGCAACTACTGAGCCTGCGAGCGCCACCACAACTAGAGAGAAGCCCACGCACCACAACAAAGATCCGACACAGCCAGAAAATAAATAAATATTAAAAAATAGATTTACACTTCATTGCAGTGGGTTGATCTAAATGCAGACGTCTCAGTAAAATAAAGTTTAAAAATATTACTCAAAGGCTTCAGAAGTACCTATTTCCATGATTTATGTTTTGTATACACTGATCAATCTATTCTATTCACATACTTAATGAAAGTAATCACAGTGTAACTTACAATGGGGACGGGAGGAGACAGGTACCTTTCTAGCCTATTGTTTTCTGGTATATTTCCACTTTTGCTTTGGATGAAATATTTGAAAGAGTTTGAACAGCAAAATTGTTTAAAAAATCTGTATCCATATTTGTATTCAGAAATATGTATTTTTATGCTTTTAATGTGTATCTATATGTATATATGTATATGATATATATCATATGTGTTATAAAGAATCTTATTACAATAAAAAGAGCTTACTCTCATTTACTGTTGACTCTAGTTGTTTTCTTACCTGAGACCAGGAAGATGAGCAAAAAGTTTAAATCAGGAACAACCAAACAGGACTGGGTAGATAAGAAATATATGTAGCATTTGTAAACTCTGTTTTGAGATACACTTTTCCTTTCTGAAATCAGAAAATGTTTTGTTGACTTCCCTTATCTTGTTTCATGACCACTGCTTACCCTGATTCTTATCTACAAGAGTATTTCTATGAAGCACACAATGGACATCCAGCTATTTTTCATTCATTTTGGTCATGTAGGTCCAACAGGGAAAGCTGCATAAAATGGAAGGAAAAAACCACTGGTTTTAGAATCAGACCATCTGGAAATAAAATTCCAACTGGAACAATTACTAGCTGGGTGATTTTTGTAAGTTACTTACAATATCTGAACTTCAGTTCCTCTTATATGAAATGGTAACACTCTACGCCCTATTATTGTTGTTAGAATTCTCTGAGATAAAGTATGTGGAAAAAAAAAAGCCTTTTTCAGACAGATGATGTTTAATAAATACCCACTGACCAATATCCAAACTAAATAACTCTTTGTAAAAGATGTTGAACTTCATCTAATTGGCTGTTTCCAGTTATCAAACTGTTGGAAAGCTTTTCATATTGAAACCCTAGGGTCTGCTGTGAAGATATAATGTACTGTATTCTCTTATTCCTCTTGTGGGTGTCTGTCTCTAGTGTACGGACCGTGATGTCAGATATACTGCTCCCTTTATGCCTTTTCATCCTCATAGGTCTCGGTTCACCCAAACACAGGAATTTCATTGGGTTGCTCTTTTCTTCGTTACTCTCCCTTGTTTGCCAATTACTTTTAACTTTCACTTTCTCTTCAAAATTTTAAATCAGATGCTTGATTCCCTATTGCTCTATACCAGGCCTTCAGTAAGGCTGCTATCCAGTGTCTGAATGAAGATTGAACAGTTAAATAAACATTACTGAGAGCTTCACATTTAAAACCACTCTTAGGAATACAACAGCAGAAATGCTTTGGCTACATGGCATAAAACAAAAACAATGTTGGAATAAATGTAGAAAAACAAAACTTTAAGATCAAAAGCCCCCCTTATAATAAACTAGGTACAAGCAAAACCAAAAGAGAATAGTGAACAAAAAAACACGTTTTTTAAAAAGGAAAACGGAAATAAAAGAAAAACTGAAACTGCTTAATAGCAAATGGTTTTATAGAAATGGTACTCTCTTAGGGTATGTATGTGTGCATTCTCTGCCAGCCTTCAAAACGCAGCATATACTTTTTTATGCTTTTGAAGTTAGACCAGTGTTCAGGGATGGTTAGAGTGTGGCCACAAGCAAAACTGCCGCTTTGTTGTTGATTAAAAAATAAGTGTAGGAGGACCACAAAGGTGCATCCCATTAAAGTAGTTGGGAAAATCTGTGTAATTGAAGGATTTTATAGAGGTCCTCTTGGCTCCACTCTACTGAAGCAAAAAACATAAACAATTAAACATGACACCTTGTACTGTAGTCATAAAGGCCAAGGATACAATTTTAAATTATTAAAACAAAACACATATGGACCACCATTACAGTTGGCTAGAGGTCCTGATGAACCTTCCTCCTACTTTCCACCAAAATGCCTTTGAAGGTTCTAGAAAAGATGAACACAAAAGCATCTTGGAAATACAGGTCTGACAGTCTCCCTAGAAAGAATTCCCAGAAAGAACTCAGGCCTATGACCTATAAAATTTAATAGAAAAATATCAAAGGTGAGACCTCTGATATATATATCCAGAAGCAGAGGAACTGTGACCATTTGAAAGTTGTGGGGAAAATTTTTGGATCTGGCTCATTTACATAATACATTGGCTCATTTATGCAATGCATATTGAGACCTACTATGTGCCAGGCACTTCCTAGGCACTGGAATAGAACAGGTGATGTCCCTGTTTTGAGAGAGCTTGCATTCTGGTGAAGGGTGTCAGGAAATGAATAGATTGATCTTACGTCAGTGCTTTGCGGAAACATAAAACAAAAGGAGCAGATATAGCTGTTCCAGTGAGAGTCATTTAATCCCCTAAATATTGCTCCAGAACCCATTTGTTCAGTTATCACTGATTCTTAACTTGGAAAATTTTAGTGTGTTAGTCCATGTAACATTGTCCCCATTTTCACTGCAGTGCTCTCCCAAGCCTGATCTGCAGAGATTCTCTCTGTTCTCTTTTGTCTATCAGAATCCCATTCTTTTTGTTTGAAATTATTCTTTTGGTTTTCCATATGTTAATAAAAACTTCATACCCTCTACCACCCCTGCCCAGTCAGCAGGTGTTAATGCTCCTTAAATGGAGAGTGGGGCAGGGAAGGGACTGGGGAGAGAGAGAGCTTACAGGTCCCATTTACCCTCTGATACACAAAGAGACGATTTTTGTTCTTGTTTTTAAGGAAGGTCACTTTTTAAAAAAATTGAAGTATGGTTGTTTTACAATGTTGTGTTAATTTCTGCTGTACAGCAAAGTGATTCACTGATATTTTACATATATATATATATATATATATACTTTCTTTTTTCATATTCTTTTCCATTATAGTTTATCACAGGATATCACAGTAGGACCTTGTTTATCCATCCTATATATACTAGCTTACATCTGCTAACCCCAACCTCCCACTTCATCTAAAGAGAGCTGATTTTTATTGCCTTACTTTTTAAGTTTCAATACAAAGTTTAAAAAATTAAAATATATTTCTTTGATAATCAGAAAATTCATATATTTGAATATTTTAAAAATGATTATTTAAAATTTCATGTATATTTCACAGATATTTGTTCTTATTTCCAGAAGTAAAGCAAAGGACAAACAGTGGGTATGGTCTTCTATCAGTTTTTCCTGACAAATAACATTTGTAAAATATTTCAAATAAAAAATGAAAGCCATGCAAAAATATAAGGCCATGTAATCTATATATTGATAGAAACAGCTGCTAAATAAACACATGATATAATATTAGAGCTTGATAATAGGAAAAAGTACAAAATAAAACAAGAAAATTCCATTTTAGAGCTTAAATGATCAAAATGCACCGTCTAATTTTTACCTTGACTATCCTATTTGTGACACTTGTAAAGCCACATATTGTTGATTGGAAGTGCAGTTTAATATAACATTTTGAGAAAGCAAAATCATACAAATATTTATACCTTTAATACTATAATTCTATTTTAATTTTTTTCCAAAATAAATATTTTGAAAAGAAAAAGCAATTAAATATATAAAATACTTGTCACTATATTTGTAAGAATAAATAGACAAATAACTACAATAGAATTGCTTGGTCAAAAAAATTTCATGATGTTTCATTTCATGGAATAACAGGTAGCTATTAAAATAACTATTTAGGACTCTTTCCAAGATGGCGGAGGAGTAAGACGCAGAGATCACCTTCCTCCCCACAGATACACCAGAAATACATCTACACGTGGAGCAACTCCTACAGAACACCTACTGAACGCTGGCAGGAGACCTCAGACCTCCCAAAAGGCAAGAAACTCCCCACGTACCTGGGTAGGGCAAGAGAAAAAAGAATAAACAGAGACAAAAGGATAAGGACGGTACCTGCACCAGTGGGAGGGAGCCGTGAAGGAGGAAAGCTCTCCACACACTAGGAGCCCCTTCGCGGGCAGAGATTGCGGGAGGCGGAGCGG
>NW_006775616.1:1031221-1046890 GCF_000442215.2 Lipotes vexillifer | reverse complement strand
CACACACACACACACACACACACACACACACACAGACATATCCCCTCTTCACAGCGAATATACATTAGTACGTAAGTTTAATACCTGGAGATTAACAGAAATGACAATGGGGCACAGATGCAACACAGTAAAACAGGGATGGGGGGTAGGACTGGAGGGGGCAGAGGGACACTGGATATGATCACAGCAACCAAGGAGTGATTCCCTTGGTGCTCTGAGGTCATGAGACACTTGCCTCTTGTCACCAAGAAAACTGCATGGTGAATAAACCACCAACTCTGGAAGATAAGCCGTGGCACTACTGCGGAGCTTAGAATGGGGTGGGGCCCTCTCTGTCACAGTGTTAATACTCAAGCATGGCGGGCTCGGAGAGTGTTACGAAATATCAGCATTTTGACCTGGTGAGAGGGGCCTATTTGGGATGTGCCCCGTTTACCTAACACTGGGTGAAGGAGGTCCCCACTCAGGGTAACAGGGCCCCGGGATACCGTGGTCTTGACTTGCAGCAGCACTCCACACCACTGCTCCCAGCCAGCTCCACTCTGTCCACTGAGCACCCTCTCCGCAATGGACCTAAGCCAGAGTGAGCCAATCAAGAGGAGACGGGAGGAACCACGTGGTGGGATGGAAGGGGCAGGAGCTGGCAGAGGAGCAGGTGTGTCCCAGGCCGGGCCCTCCCCTAGGCATCATTGAGGCTGCTGTCGCTCAGGAGCACCTTCTCCCCAGGTCTGAAGGCCGGCATCCCAAGGTAGGGGCAGCTGGCACAGCGGAAAGCATCGCCCAGGTAACACTGTTGAAAGAAGAGACCATCATACAGGGGAGCCAAGTGTCAGCTCTCCCAGAGATACAGGCCAGAAGAAAGGGATCCCAAATTTCATGGTATGGCCACAGTGGCCTAAAGAGAATGACTGCGTACATTTGTAGGTCCAACTGGGATCCAAATACTAAGAGGCTTTAAGATCTCTGATTTCATGAAAGACAAAAGTCTAGAGAAGTCCCTTAGGTGAATACTTCTGTATTCTCAGCAGTTCAAATCACAGCCACACTCAGCAAATGGCTGAGTAGCATCAGGCCTAATGTGAAGCAGAAAGAAAGGGGCCAAAAATAAGAAATGACAAGTGCCTCCCCTACGGGCATGAGTGCGCTGCCCACTCTCAGGAGATAAGCCCTCTTCCCATTACTACCTAGAGACACGTTCTCACACGTTCACCTATTATTAAAATAATTGGGCAGTGAACTCTGTAGAGCTGGAGCTGGCCTGTGTTTAGTTTAGGCCTTTGTGAATACTGAGTAATCAACCAGATACTCACGTTTCCACAAGCCGACTTGGGCTGGGAGCTTATCTGGTCCCTCAACTTCTCTTTCTCCAGTTCTTCTGCGAGGCCACAGGTGCTGGGGGAAAGTTAGCAGGTGATGAGTGGGACCTGCCACCACCCAGGAACTCCAAATCCTTGACAGACCTTTTCCCTGGGAGTCTTCACAGATATGGAGCATTGACCTTTCCTGGCCTAGTCAGCTTTGGGCTCCACAATTCAATGATGTACTGTTTGGAGATTCACACACAGACAGTAAACTATCGAAAAAGCCAGCAAAGATTAGCACAAATTTGGGAGAATGGTAGCCTCTTGTAAGGAGAGGGAGGGAGATGCAGCTGAGGGAGCAGGCAGAGGCGACTTCTAAGGAACAAGTCATGTTCCTGGTACTTAAGCTGGGTGAGCAGTACATGGGTGTTCATTTTATTGTTCTTTAAAATGTACTTATTTAGCATACTCTTCTAACCGTCTGATACATTTTACAATAAAACATGTTTTAGTAATTGTGAAGCACAGCGATTCCTTGACAATCAGAAGCCGCTGGAAGCAGCCTGGCAGCCTCTTCTCACCCCAAGGCTTACCAGTTCTTGCAGGCCTTCCTCTTTTTCCCTTCCCCACAGGAGGCAGCCCGCAAGGAAGCTGGGTCTGGCTTCTTCATATCTTCTGGATCCAGCAGTTCATCTGAGTCAATGAGATCCTGGAGAATGTTCGAAGCCATTAATGACCCAGTCATGGTCTCTGCTAATGAACAGGTGAAGTGGCCACAGTCCACAGCAGCAGTTTGCCCATCTATGTAGAAGGCAGCCATCATCCTACCTGGGCTTGATCATCACGCCCAAGCTGACCACATAGTGAGTACACTACGTGCACAGAAGCTGTGTTAGGCTGTGAGGGGGCTGGGGACTCATTTATGATGTGCAGAGAATATGTGTGTGGAGGGCAGGGAGGGAGGGGGCAGGAAGAACAAAGAGAGAAGCGTTATATTTATGCGAATATATAAAGGGCTGTCGTGTGAGAAAAGGGAATGGAATATTTTCTATATAATTCCAGAGGAAAAGGCAGATAATGATATATACACTTGTGTGATTCTTCGATAAACGTGTAGACAGTTAATCTGTAAGCTCTGTGAGGGCACAAACCGTCGCCTAGTTTGCTTACCACTCTAACTTCAATAGTTGTAGGAATGAAGAACTTTATTACAGAAAGCATTGATCTGAGTTGGAAGAGCATTACTGTTAAGACAGTGAGCATTTGGTGACTTGCCCAGACGAAGGAGCCAAAAAATATTTTAGCTGACAAACTCTTTTCAGGTTTACGCATGCCCACAAGAGTCTTTAATATATCACATGAAGTGAGAACAAGAAAATCTGCGGGGGGAAAGATGCTGAAAAAGAAATTTAAAATGCCACTAATGAGGAGTTTCCTTCTGAGTCAAAAAATGCCAATGGCAGGCACAGCCACAAGGCTGGGCTTTAAATGCTTTCACACCTACAAACCCAGAGAGGCCACTCCAAACAACAACATTCCCACCCAAAGTGGGGCCTGAAAGAAAGCAATCAGGTGACCACAGTGCTGACTCACCACGCTCTCATCCTCCATATCATTGGCTGAGAGGGTCCAGAGCTTGGCAGCTGCAGGGTCCATAGCAGGCTTCCCTGAATCCAACCAATGAAAGAAAACAAGCTCCAGAAAAGCAGCTGGAAACAAACTCCAAGCACATGTAAGTGCTTTCTACTGAGGCTGTGCAGGGAACACACTGGACCTGGGTTCAAGGCCCAGCTCTATCACTTATAAAGGCATGAGAGGGACCCATCACTTTATGGCAATAAAAGCCATCATTTGTTAAGCTTTGTGCCAGATACTACATTAAACATTTTACATACATGATCTAATTTAGTCCTGCTCACCACCTTATGAGGAAAGTTCTTGTCATCCTAATTTTATAAATGAGGAAAGAGGTTTAGATACTTAGGCCAGTTACACCCAGCCACAAATACACAAGTACAGACAGAGTCTACCTAACGCTTTTAACTTCCACTCCATATTGCTTTCTCCTCCTTCTCTTAGTTCCCATCCCTAGAACATGGGGCTAATAGGATTCCCTATGCCCACTGCAGGAGATTTGAATATGAAACAAGAAACTGTACCAAAAAGCATTATAAATAGCAAAGCTCCGGTCTCATGTAGACCTGTTACAGACAAGAAAATGGGCTCAAGAGCTGATGGCGGTGGCGTAACAACAAATCAGTAGCAAATCACACCTCCTGATTCTCTCTCTGGGCCCGAAAGAGCTGAGGGTTCAGTGTGGGCCAGTCCACGAATGGGCCTTGGCGGGTAAGTGCACCCCCCAGAGATCACTGTCACACTGGATGCTCAGATCTCCCACAGGGCAGGCCATCTAAGCTGCTCCTACCCATTCTGGAACTGTGACTCCAAAGGTTAGGATGCTAAAGGATTTCTTGAAGATTTAGGCTGGACAGTCAAAACAGAGCAGTGTGAATACCTGTAAATTTTTGCATACCTCACAGCTAGGACAATTTTTCTCAACTCAGGCATTAAAAAATAGTGATAGGAAGGGTGAGAATGGTGAAAAAGGGTGGAGTGCAATCTTCTGAGAGGAGATATTTTTATAAGTGTCTTAAGATCCTCAAAGAAAAGCTGAATTCAGTGGCACAGAGAAAAGGACACATGGGAAGAGGAATAGCACACTCTTATCCGCCATGACCGTCACTGTGAGGTCTTCTGAGGGTAAATGTCATAATTCTGGGGTCTGGAAAGACTTCATTAACTAATGAAACTATGGGAGTCTGACCTCTAGTATCTGGAGACCTCAGTGTCCTCTGGTGCAGAAGAAGGGGCTGAACTAGGTAATATCTACGCATCATTTCAGTATTGGATCCGAATATGCCCAGAACAACAGTACATTAAGCATTCTTCCACTTGGAAATGAGGGAAATTAAGGAAGGGAATGATCCTCTAAAGATATCACCACCTCATTCAGATCTCTGGCTCAGTTTTTAATACGGCTTTTCAGGCCCACTCAGACAGAACAATATCCCTAGGCCAGTCTCACCGGAAGACTTCTTGGTAGTAGAAAGCTTAAGTTGACTAGAAGAACCCACTTCAAAATTGGGCTTTTTTCCTGTGATCTGCACAGAGAGCAGGCTGTCACTGTGGTAACCCAGGTGTTCTCGGACAGACTGAATCTCCTCGGGGCTCAAGAACTTGCGCTGCAGCTGAAATTCAAGATATCAGAGGATTAGGCCACGCTTTTTCTACCGTATGGTGGTGTACTATGTCCCCCTCACAGGTGTCAAACGCTCACGTCTGCAGTAAGCGCATGACAGCAGGAGATCGCAGACGTTGCCTCGTGCCACACGTTCGGTTTCTCACTGATCAGGACCCTGGAGTGTAACTTCTGTCTACGTGTTTATGTTGAGCCTGCCCCTTGGAGAGTTTTATCAAATATCTGTCTATTAGGTACAAGGCACTGTGCGAGGCATTGTGGAGATTGTAATGATTATGATTATCAAGATGAATCGGACATGCTGAAGAGGCTGTTGAATGGAATCGAAGCCTGTGGCGGGGGAGCATGCCCACAGTAAAGATGCTAGAAATGAAATACGCAGTAGAGAAAGAGAACCACGGGGGGAGGGAAATGCTTTCTATGTTCCTTGGGAAGAAGCAGCAGACAGGAAAGGTCGGGAAGAAGCTGGGGGTGCTACCTCTATGTCCGACAATTATGGAACCGCTACATAAACCACAGTCCATCTAGAGCACTGAACGCCGTTCCATAATTAGTAAGAAAGTGGGTCAATACACTAAGATGGATAATGTCAAAGACAGCTAAAGGTGGGGGAAAGAGCTAGTGACTGAACACTGTATACATACGACCTTATTTACATTAAAAAATGTGTATACACACACACAAAACACACTTGTAAATACATAAAAAGAAGTCCGAACAGCCACACCAAAAAATGTATTGGTGGCTCCCGCTGGGGAGGAAAGTGTAAGCAAGGCCTGAGATGTCACTTTATATTCTTCAGTCTTAACTGAATTTTTATGAACATCCCATATTTTGGAATAAAAGATGGAAGAACTTTAACTAAAGAGAAAAATAAGAAAGGGTAGGTGTGAAGAAACTGAGGCCCTAGGTCATGTACAGATCAATGGTATAACAGCTATTGTGGTATAACACTTCTCACACAAGAAAATTTCAGCATTGGAGAAGAATGGAGAACCATAAATACCTCTATTTAATGTTAATATTTCTAATGAATTGTCAGAAAAGGATTTCCCCCTCCAACCTATTCTAGCCTCCCACCCAAAAGCTGAGGAAAATACAGGCAACTGCCCTTCACTTAGGCCTAAGATTCGTGTCCACTAAGAGATGCCTCAGTGGTCACCACTAGTACTGAGACCAAAATATGTCCCAACCCACATGGGCCCAAGCTGAGTCTCTTCAGAGGAGATTGATTTCAGAGGTTTCGTCCTTCGAGGCATCTGGTTTCTCCCATGCAGAGCCCTTCTCAACTTGTTTCCTAGTTGAGTGACACTGATCACCTCACCTTCAGGGTTGTTATTTCTCCCAGATTCTCTCTGTATCGTCTGACAAAAGAGATACTGGGTTTAGTCACCCAAGGCTTAAATTCCCAGCAAAGAAGGTCGTCTACAAACATACCTCTTTTACTTCCACAAGACCAGAAAGAGTCAGGGCTGAACACAGCTTAGATGCCGTCTTCACTTTGCTATTGTTAACTGCTAAGAGGAAAACCCCAGTTAATAGCTTTATAGGCCAAAGCAGGAAAAATAATAAAGGCTCTCTCCTATTCAGGTCAGCAGGCATTAAAACAACAATAACCTATTCTGTTCAATATATATATATTTTAGTGATAATATTTTAATTGGACAACTCCTTTTGGTTGTTCAAAGTGCTCTTACTGATGCTCTTAAGTGTCATATAACCGTCTCGGTTCTTTGTGGCTGTCTGGAGGGGGGGGATAGGGAGGGTGGGAGGGAGGGAGACAAAGAGGGAAGAGATATGGGAACATATATATATGTATAACTGACTCACTCTGTTATAAAGCAGAAACTAACACACCATTGTAAAGCAATTATACCCCAATAAAGATGTTAAAAAAATAAATAAATAAATAAAATAAAATAACTATTTAGACTATACAGTAACATGGACAATGTTTATAATAAATTAACAGGCAAAATTAACTGTATTTATGTACATATGCATATATATGTACTTATATATATACACACATAAATTTTAGGTGAACACAGTGCATAAAAACAAAAAGACTAAGGATAAAATGTGAAAATAATTTGACTTCCAAGAGTACCAGAATTATGGGTGACTTTTCATTCAATGATTGCCTATTATTCCTGTTACTATATCCTTACAATGTTGGTATAATTATAGTTTATTAAAATGATAAAACAATTCCAATCTATCCTAGTTTCAGGGCCTTTGCTCACTATTTTCTCTCTTGGACTCCTCATCCTCCAGATATCCACTCAGCTTTCTCGTTCATTTTTTTCAGATCTTTAAATGTCATCTTCCTAGTGGGGCCTACCCTGGCCACCCTTTTTACAATTACAAATCTCGCTACCTGCCAACTGTTCTTACTTCCACTTTCCTTTTTAAAGCTTCTCCTTAACACTTATTACTATATAACATATTATCTCTTTCATTTGTTTACCAGGCCTATTTTCTGTCTTCCGCGCAAGAATATAAGATAAAGTCCATACTTCTTAACCGAAAAAATAGGCTCTTTGTAATGTGTTCTCAGTCTACTCCTCCAGCTATACCTATCCCTAAAGCCTTTCTTACACTGTCCACTCTGGTCACATATTGTTGGAAAGCTTCAAAAAATAATATGGTTTGAATTCAAAAATAGATAGATGGATAGATATTTGCTAGAATACATATAAGATGCTAACTGTTAAATCTACTTGGTAAGTATACATTTGTTGTATTTTTTTAATCAGCTTTGTAAGTCTGAAATTTTTCTTATGAAATGCTGGGAAAAATGCCATCAAACAAGTAAATGTCATGTAGGGAATGTATTTTGACTTGATCTGAACAAATGAACTGTAACAATATTGTTTTAGATAAACCAGGGAAATATGAATACTGAAGTGATATTAGCTGATATTAAGTAAATAGTGCTATTAACTTTTTAAAGCATGATAGTTTAATAGGTATTGATGTTTTTTAAAGGACTTATATTTTAGACAAAGATATTGAAATTTTTTAATGGGTGAAGTGCTACTGTGTCCAGGATCTTCTTTGAAATAGGAAGCAAAAGTTGAGGGAAGAATAGAGGTAAAAAATAAAACAAGAGTTTGCCATATATTGATAACTGATGGAGTCGGATGATGGGTTCCTAGGGGTTTAACATGCTATTTTGTGTTCATTTGAAAGCTTCCATAATAAAAGCTTGAACAGTATTCCACATTTCTCTCTCATTTATCATACCATATGGAATCATATTTAATTTTACCTCTTTTGTTGGACCACAAGTACAACTATTGTATCTCCAGTTCCTAGTATAGTGCCAAGGACTATGAAGTAGGTGTTCAATGAATAGTTAGCAATTATTGAATGTGAAATATCAAGAATAATATAGTGTACAAATATTAAATTTCTAGTAGAACTACTTTAAAATTTTCATTATTCTTTCATTAAGTAACACAGATGGAAGTCAACTTTGCTAATTACCACCATCTGGCTATTTATAATCCTTAGAATTGTATGTGAGTGTAAATAATATGTTAAGAACAATTACATAAGGTTCTTAACCTCTAGTCCACTACTTTTTCTAATCATTCTCTCTTTCACTTCATAACCACTGTGGTAACTCTCACAACATATCCTTAGTAATAATCCATTAAGAGGTTGTCTCTATTTCTCTTGATACAATTAATTTGTTTCTCATGCTTTGCTCTTCTTCCCACATGCTAGCTTAGTGGGCATGCACTGTTGAATTGCACTGGGAAAGTCAGAGCTAAGAGAACTGCAGGCTTCTTCCCTCAAAAGCTACAAATGAACAATTATCCCTCTACTTCCTAGATCTTAAGCTGGTGCCAAAGTTCATAGGAAAAATAGTTATGTTGACTCTCAGAACATTGGTTCCTGATAGAGAGTTGCTGCTACAGGCACAGGTTAAATGGTGTGTCTTTCTTATGCATCTGACTCTTGCTACCCTCTGAGTTTTGGTATACCTTCTGCCCAGTACATAAGTGAAGCTTGGAAAGAATCCATGCCTGAGTAGCTCTAGGGAAGCAAATATAAAGCAAATTGTGCAACTGTGTCAACTCTAATGCTATTGCATGAGCAAATTACATTAGTAAGCCATGAGCTCTCTGATGTGTACAGTTGGCTGACAGAAGAGAATGACTTTTTTCAGAACCAAAGGCAGCTCATAAACCTTTCTTTAAGCCTGTGTGGTTCGAATGGAAAATTCTAATATTAATCTTTTTGGAGGAAAGAAAGTTGTTTAAATCTCTTGTGTAACAAACAAATTTACAACATGTAATGTATGCTGCAAAGTATGTCATTTCACTTTTAATTACACATTTAATCATTTGCCTCAGATGTGCAATTTTCTAACACATATAACTTCAGTCCCTCAAAGTAAATCAGGAATTAACTTCATAATGCTGCAAACTAGAAATTATTGAACCAGATGATTAATGAAAAGCAAGTAGTGAAAGTCAACAGAAAACCTTTAGGACCTTCCTTATATTCAGAGGAATGATTCTGAAATGAGTTCTACTCTGAAAACCTTTATAAATCTCTAGTGAACAAACAATTGAGATTTTCACTTGATTGCTGGCACATTTTAGAGACTTATGGAGTGAAATGTGTAGTCTGTTTTCTCAACTGAGCAATGCATAAAAATGTTCCTTTTACTATCTCCCCTCCAAAGAAACCCCAGAACGAGGAGCTAAATATTTTTAGTAAATTACAGCTGGGAAAAATCTGTCCTGAAAAATGTAACCGTTTCATCTACATCTTTAATTAACAATATTTAACACCCAGAGAGTCTATATACATTATTATATGCTGTTATATTTTCCTCATTCTAAAAGTGGAACTAGTCATGTATATACTTACAAAAACTTTAAAATGTATCCCATTCATCATCTGGCTCTTATCAGATGACCAAACATTTTGGATCAGGCAGGAAAATATCAATATGACTGATTAAATTTGTATTTGTAATCAATGTTTGATACTTCATAAATACAACTATACATGATCTTATGCTTGCTATAGATACACTATATACATATATGCGCAATGACATGAATTCTTGTATTTAGGTCAAATACAATTTAAAGAAAAATAATTTTTTCTTACAGAGAGAAAGCAATTTAATATTTATTGAATTTAATATAAGAAGCAAGAGCATACAGGCAATCAGAATGGAAGAAATTTCGTTACTACTCTTAAGGAGAAGAAAAATATATTATCATACATTGAACTTCATGTGTTTAAACACAAGACAAGCTCTTGATGACTGGGTTTGCAAACAAAATATGACTATGCTAATTTTGAAATTGCATATATTAGATTTAGTTAAGAAGAGTTTTTTGGCGTGGGGAAGAATATTTGATTTTGTATTCTATTATTCCATAGATTATTTATTCCCCAACTTTCAAAGACTTTGAATCCATTGGTAAAAACCATTGGTAGATCGACACTAATTTATTCATTAGTTTATCAGCAAAACAAAAAAGGAATTAACACAAACAAGGCTGTAGTATCTCAGCCTTTAAATCTATGAGTGCATGTAAGATATTATGGTCACTAAAGTAAGATTCTCATCTGGAACCTTCTGTGACACTGAATTGAGCAAATTTCAAACTTATTTAAGGAGAGTTCAGAAGTACAAGTCCAGTTTGTCACTTTCCTGTCATAATTTCGGGCTGAGATTAAGAATTTAACTTTCCTCTGAAGTAAGAGAAGGCACCAAGTTTAATCATGTTTGCAGGAAAACAAAATCAGAAAAGAAGGGAAGGAATGTGGCATTACAGAACACAAAAAATGCTTTCTAAAATCTAGAAAGCAATAAATATTATCTAAAATACTATTTAGTATTTGAGTATAGCTGATTTACAATATTATACTAGTTTCAGGTACATAACATAGTGATTCAGTATCTTTATAGATTATACTCCATTTAAAGTTATTACAAAATAATGGCTATATTTCCATGTCCTGTACAATATATCCTTGTTCCTTATTTATTTTATACATAGTACTCTGTGTCTCTTAATTCCATACCCCTATCCCACCCCTCCCACCTTTCCTCTCCCCACTGGTAACCACTAGTTCCTTCTCTATATCTGTGAGTCTGTTTTTGTTTTGTTATATATATTTATTTTATTTTTTAGATTCCACATATAAGTGATAACATAGAGTATCTGTCTTTCTCTAACTTATTTCACTAACCATAATACTCTCTAGGTCCATCCAAATGGCAGAACATCATTCTTTTTTAGGGCTAATATTCCATTGTAGATACATAGTATAACTTCTTTATTCATCTATTGATGGGCACTTCCGTATCTTGGCAATTGTAAATAATGCTACTAAGAACACTGGGGTTCATGAATCTTTTCAAATTAGTGTTTTTGTTTTCTTTGGATATATACCCAGCAGTGGAATTGCTAGATCATATGGTAGTTCTATTTTTACTTTTTTGAGAACCTCCATACTGTTTTCCAAGGTGGCTGCAACAATTTACAATCCCACCAACCAGGTACTAAGAGTCCTTTTTCTATATATCCTTGACAACATTTGTTATTTCTAGACTTTTTGATGACAGTCATCTTGACAGGTGTGAAGTGATATCTTATTGTGGTTTTCATTTGCATTTCTCTGATGATTAGCGATGCTGAGCATCTTTTTTACATGGGCCTGTTGGTCATCTGCATATCTTCTTTGGAAAAATGTCTATTCAGTTTTTCTGCCCATTTTTTAATTGGACGTTTTGTCTTTTTGATATTGACTTGTATACTTTTTTACATTTTGGGGGGATATTAACATATTATCAGTCATATCATTTGCAAATATTTTTCCCATTAAGTAGGTTATCTTTTTGTTTACAATATTATTTAAAAGGGATTAATATTATTTTTAAAACTACTACTTTAATACAGGTATATGTGTAAATATAAGCTATAATCTCTATATTATGATATGCCTATGAGCAATTTGTAAGTATAGATTTTTCTAAACATGAAATTGTTTAACTGTTTAACTGTTTAATTTCTGAGCTTAATTATATTGAGTAAGTCATTGCTAAAGTAAAGTAAACCCCAAAACATTTTAAAGTGTAAAAAAAAAAATAGTGCTTTAACAATTTAACCTAGTAATTATTTTGCTTTCTGTCTGAGCAGATATTTTTAAAACTGGAGAAAATATTAAAAGATGTAAAATATGACAGAGAGAGAGAGTTACAGGAGAGAGCAAGAAAAAAGTATAGAATGTCTGAAGGTAATGTTATATCATTTCTGGTTTGATATCATACTTTGTAATGCCTTTCTAACTCCAAGGGACCATGACTTTCTGAATTTTTGATGGCATCATTAAACAGCTGTGCAACACTCATTCTGGAACAAAAACGCTCAGGCAGGAACACTGGAATTAACTGTGGAGAATACAAATTAGCTAACAGATTTATTCCTCATACTGACATAATAAACAAATATTGATGGCTTCCTGTGGTATAATACGTTCTTATTCATTGCTTCACAACTCACTCATAGCTTCTTCATTTTCTCTTCAATGCTTCTAAATGGGTGATTCATCCTACACTTCTCGAAATATTAGTCTGCTTACAGTCTTCATATAGCTAACAGATTGTACATCATTAAAG
Organism: Lipotes vexillifer; assembly: GCF_000442215.2. Taxonomy (NCBI): domain Eukaryota; kingdom Metazoa; phylum Chordata; class Mammalia; order Artiodactyla; family Lipotidae; genus Lipotes; species Lipotes vexillifer. The sequence continues at coordinate 1,034,670 of NW_006775616.1, read as the reverse complement.
TAGCTCAGTGATGGCTTTCACTGTAGATTGTTGTTCTCTTTCAGTTTATTTGATTTTTTTTGTTTTTAAAGTTTAAAAAAAGAGAGGAAAGCAAATGGCATATTTTTATTTAGTAATAAAGTTTTGATTGTACATATTAGTATTATGTTTTTAATAACTTTCAGCTTTCCAAATATATCTAAGCATAGCTAAAATATGACTTAGTCAAAGCAAAAATCCATAACCAAAATAAGTATCTTTTCTTTCTTTTTTACATAGTATCTTAATCCTTACCCAGTTGTATAGCCAATTTGAATGGAAATCATAAGAGCTCTGTCCATCTTTCTATTTACAGTAATGTTGGGACTGAGAAAAATGCTACTATTCTACTTAGGATTTTTCTTTTTTTTAGTACAGATGAAGTTTTCACATTTCTATGAAAAAAGCTCAGCACTAGAAATATTTTTTACATTGGTCATACCTGATTATATTCTACAGTTTATTTAAGTCAGAACTACTCTTTTGAGTAGTAGGTAGTATTGGTAGGCACACCATAAAGGGATAAAATGACACCAGAAAGGGATAAAGTTACATACCCCAAATTGTAGAATATACCAGAGTGAGCAACTACACAAAACTTAAGAGTGCACACACATAAATTCTGCTAGGTACATACTATCAGTATTTTAGAATGCTGAATACAGGCATACTGAAATGGAAAACCCACCTCTCACACCCTTGTTTCTCAGTTATTTATTGGTTGAACATGGATCAATTCCATTGTTTGCTATTAAATTTGTATTCTTTATAGATTCCACACTGGAATCACAAGCAAATCTGTCCATTAATGATAAACGATAATGGACATTGAATATAAGTAACTGCATTCATGATGTAATGTGCCCCTAAGTAGTGTTTAAACTATTGCATTGTCAAAAAATCTCATTCTACAGCATTGCTGGGTCTAAATCCTTGTTAAAATGCATTGTGCCTTGGAAAAAAAGTGACAAGATTAGGCCTGAGACAGTAAAGGGCATGTCAGTCACAATGTAGTTGGAACTCATAAAGTTCCTACAATAATGTAAGCATGAACTTTACAAAGCATTTCACTTGCTTGCAATACAGTATTCTCCTCACTGCAATACCAGGATTTCAGCTTGATGATGCAGGAACATCCCATTGAGCTCAGTAAATTTAGATGTTACACTGGAGTGACACATATTATTAACTGTACATTGATAACAAGACACAGGAAAAAAATCAATTACAACCTCTTTGGAAACAAGTTATCAGCATTTCAGAATCCAAATGCCTATGTATCCCCTGTCATGTACGCCAAGAAATAACAATAAATAATAAGATAACGGATACATTATTTATGTAGGTAATAGTTTTGTAATAATCTAAATCTGGCATCTGAAATGATTTGATACCAGATATCCAAGGCCAACATTACGGGGACAGCTATGCTCTGAGGATTGATAAGTGGTGTAATAGAAAGAAATAGATTTTGACTCACACATCCTGGGCTTATGACCCAGATCTGCTACATACTATACTGTTTGACCTCAGGCAAGTCACTTAACCTCTGTGAGCTATGCAATTTCAACATGTGTAAAATGCAAAACAGAGCAATTTACAGGGTCATTGTATAAGGAAATATATTTGAAACCCATTGCAAACCTTGTGTGTGTGTGTGTGTGTGTGTGTGTGTGTGTGTGTGTGTGTGTGTGTATAATCTACTTATGTTATTAGAAAGAATCTTGACACAGATACATCTAATCATTGGTATCTTTGTCACATTCCCCCTTAGCATATATTTCTTCTTTTCTACAAAATACATCCTCCTTCTCATATCAGTAAGAGATTAATGGGGAACAAAGAAGTAGGACATCACATAGAGCATTGTATACCACACAGAGATATTGTTTAAAATAGCATCTTACTGGGTTAATTATTTAACCTCTCTGCACCTTAATTTCCTTGTGTATGAATCATGAGAAAATATGATCATATATGGTTGCTGAACTGACTAAAAATAATAAGCTATGATCACAGGGTAACCCCCCAAAATAACTGGTAGTTATCATAATTTTGTGCTATATTCTTGCTGGTAACTGATCACTGTTAAAATACGTTAATGATCTCATGTTTGACGTACCTTCCACCATATTTGCATTCGTAGCATAGAAGGTATCAAGGTTAATTTTTTGTATGAGCTCATTCTTTTAAGGATAGTCTTGATCATAGCAACCATTGTTGTCACAGGCAGGTTGTGTCTATAACCATTCCAACCTCATCTCCTATAGTCTAGGTATCCTGTTAGACAGGTACTAGACTATCCAACTGCTATATAGGCTAACAGGTTCTACACATTTGCTAAACATCAAGATGTTTGGGTGCTATATTGCTTACTGCAATAATTACACTCTCTGCGCACACACACACACACACACACACTTTGAAAAACATGAATAAAGATCACAGCACTTCCAAATTGCATTCACATCGATAATTCGATTGAGCTTAAAATAACTCTTTTTTACAGATGAAGAAACTAATGCACAGAGGTATTAAGTAATTTGCTTAAGTCACATAATTGGTGAGGAAGAAAGCAAGATATAAGAACCAAATTATTTATCATTTAATTTTATTGCAATATGTTAAACATGTTACTAGAGCTTCTGAAAAGTACTCAATATTTTAATATATATAAATGGTATAAACTTTATTTACAAATTGTGAAAAATCTAGATTTAGGGATAAAATAAAATTAAGTGGTTATATTCATTTTTTAAGAATTTTGAATGCAATTACTTTAGACTTTCTAAACCAGTTGGATAGATGTGTTTCAATATCTTTGCTACATGATTATGTATCACTATTGAGATTCCACATAAACTTTCAAATACCTTGTTTCTTCTTAAAGTGAAGAACATGTGTAATTTATAGGTCAAATGACTGTTTCAAACAAAACCAATTTATTCAACATACTGGTTGGTGTATCTACTCAAAGAGCTGAGTTTTCTCTGCTTAAAATGAGTAGCTGAGGGCTTCTCTGGTGGCACCGTGGTTAAGGATCTGCCTGCCAATGCAGGGGACACAGGTTCGAGCCGTGGTCCAGGAAGATCCCACATGCCGCGAAGCAACTAAGCCTGTGCATCACAACTAGTGAGCCTGCGCTCTAGAGCCCACAAGCCACAACTACTGAAGCCCATGTGCCTAGAGCCCATGCTCTGCAGCAAGAGAAGCCACCACAATGAGAAGCCCACGCACCACAACGAAGAGTAGCCCCCGCTCACCGCAACTAGAGAAAGCCTGTGCACAGCAACGAAAACCCAATGCAAAGATAAATAAATAAAAATAAATAAATTTATTAAAAAAATAAAAATAAAATGAGTAGCTGAAACTTGATTTATCATTTCTCATTGTTTCCTCCACATGTCCTATGTTCCAGACACGATAGAGAA
>NW_006775616.1:981723-1031211 GCF_000442215.2 Lipotes vexillifer | reverse complement strand
TGCTATATTTTTGCTGTCACCTCCACTCTGGAGTTCCCTAACCTACCCTTTTCTGTGCTCCTAGAAAGTATTACTAACCATCTTCACTTTCCCCCTGCTTGATCTCAGATACAGTATTAGAATAATTCTATGCAGCTACTCTCAATGTTTGTACTTAAAATATATTTGCCATCTCCTCCTCAGCCTTTTTCAACATCTCCCTTCAGCTCTTCCCTACAGCTGCCAAGCAGGGAGAAACAGGTTGTGTTTAAATGTCTATTTGTCCAGGTTCAAATCTACACCAGCCCCTCAGAAAGCCATTTCTGATTTTTTGCTTACTTGATTCTCACCTGCCCCTGCTTAAATCAGTTCTTTTCTCTGCACTACGTAGCATTTGGTCTCTCAATTACAACATTTAAAAAGATCAGTTTTGCAGTATAACTATTTGATTTCATTCTGTATACTCCCTATGGATTTTAAAGAAGACTCACTAACACCTAGTTGAACTCATCATCAACGTGTTTATGGCTCCAAAGCTCTTATTCTCCCCTGTCTGAATTATTCCAAGTGCTTCCTAGCTGGACACTTTGTTCTGCCCTTGTCCCATTGGGTTTTAATCACAGCAGCCAGAGTGATGCTTTAAAATCATAAGATTCATCATTTCCTTCCTTTGCTCAAAACTCTCCACTTGTTTCCCATCCACTTGGAGTAACAACCAAGATTCTCACAATGGCCTCCATGGCCTCTAACTAGGTCCCTGCTCCCTTCTGCTTCTCATCCTCTCATCTATTCCATTCCAGTCATACACAGACTTTTTGCTACTCCATGAACTCCCCAACACAAAGCAGCATCAGGACTTCTTTACTTGCTCTTTTCTACACTTGTTCTTTCCTCAGATACCCACATGACTCACTTCTTCACTTCTTGTCTCAAACGTTACCATCCTATTGAGGTATTCCACGGACACCCTATTTAAAATCGCATTTCCATTAGTGCCTTGCTTCTTCCCTATTTTGTTTTTTTCTTTCCATCTAAAAGACTCGCAGTATATGTTTTTTTTAAATTTAGTTTATTTTTTGCCTACTTCTGCTAGAAGGTAAAGAGAGGAGAAACTTGTCTGTTATATTCACTTCTGTATCCCCAACAACTAGATCCAGTCCTGATACATAGTATGCACTCAATAACTACCTACTGAATATAATTACTTACTGAATAAATGAGTGAATGAATAAATGAATCAATTCATCCATTATACATAATGGGTGAGTCATAATACATTAGAAGTAATAATAAGCCCTAATACAATGCTGGAGGATACTAGCTAGGTGAGTACAGTCCTACATTTTGACGTAAGACAAAATTCTAGTTGTCATCACTTATCTAACCCCATCCTTACTCTGGCTGCAACTTGGAGACAAACATTTCAACAGCTGCTGTGTGGACTCTTGACTGAATACTTTGTAAGCTTCCCCATTATTTGTTGGGCAGTTCTACTGTTCAAGTCATTAGAAATGGTGGCTGGGAATCTTTCTACAGTTGTTAGAATTCCGCTGCACTGATCAGGCTTTTCACCTTTAGAGTTATGCTTATACTGCCATGGCTTGACTCAAATATGACCAGAAGTTACCTAATCAAGAGAGTTCATGAAAAGCTTTCTCTGTCATTTTAATTTGCATGCTCGTCTTCAGAGAAATCTGCAGCACACATGCTCTAAGGCAATTTCCCTTATACAGGAAACATCATTCCTGGTGTATCCCCTCAAAATCAAAGTTTGTCTTTAAAGTCCTATAAGTTATAGATAATATAGCTCTTGTGTTCCCCTGAGAGTTGGTTCAGTTATTGCTGCTCCTCTTTGAACTTCTAGGGTAGGCTCCAAATGCCAAGCCACAGATAATATCTCTGCAGCCACAGCATCCGATTCTCTGGCAGCCGTTTCTGACAATTGCCTTGGTAGCCTGCACGTCCCCTCCAGGTCTCCTCACAGCCTCAGTGTCCAGAGGGCTGCCGTCTTGGATGAAATAACGTTTTACACATTTATAGGCTCTCTAATATGAGGGTCATCCTTTTTCTGAGCCCTGGAAAGAAGCAAGCCTGTCTGCTCTCGCATATCACCCTGGAGTTCCTGTCCCCAAAACTGCCATTTCACCTCATAGGGTTCTGGCCAAAAGGCATACATCACATTCTGGGCATGTCACATAAATCTGTCTCCTCGATTTTGGGTCACTTTCCTGTTTTAAAACAGGCACGGGGCAGCTTGCTTCTCTATTAAATTTAAGTGGTCCTCATCAAAAGTGCAGAACCTCTGCTGCGAGTGAAATTAATAGCACATTTGATGCATTGCTGGCACTCCACTAATGGATTTTTGACCACACAGCAGAGTGAATATGACTGAAGTGTTCAGAAAGTAAATCCTTTATGCAAGTTCTTTTCTTGTGGTCAGATGGGATGGATATCTGTCCTATAGGTTAAGCAAAACATGTGAGGTTGTGACTGCCATTGTTTCAATTTGGGAGTATGTTTTTTTTTCCTTTACCATATGTAATCAATAATGTGCTCATTAAGTGGTAACTTTGGATCTAAAACTGTGTCAGCCTCTATTTTTTGACATAATATTAGGACTCAAGTTGTTCTGAGTTTCTTGAGAGTTACACTATAAACACATGAAACAGAAATTGAGACAAGACAGATTGAAATTAAGATGAAAATCTATGTTGGATAATAAAAGTGTCATAGTGCAGAGATATCCTTAAGGGTCACAATAATTAGAAAGACTTTATTGAAGGTATAGGATTTGAATTGTTCCTTGAGTTTGTTATGTACTGAATGCTGCAACAAAGGGTTTATACTCTCATGAAGTCAAATTCATAATCCCAGGTCTGCCCATAACTTGCTATATTCTTAAACTGGACCACAATTTCACATATGCATACCTCTATCTCATGAGACTGCTTGCTTTCTTTCAAAGTGTTCTGCAGTTTCCTACCTTTCCCATTTGCTTACAACCTAATGTCCATTCATTAAAGGTTTACTCCTACTTGCATCCTTGCATTGCCTCCTTGCATTCCTTTGGTACTATTTTTCTTTGATCAGATAAATTATGTGTGTGTGTGCGCTCTATTGTTTTCAGAGAAGATTGAAAATTGTATACAGCTCTGTAAAACACAGTCTAAGTGCAAAGAAAATTAGGGATCTCTTTATATAATAAATAGCAAACACAGGTTGTTTATATTTTTCAACTTCCAACTTTTTGCACACAGAAAGAAACATTACATATCTACTTTCCTGAACTTATTCTGGGAAATGGACACAGAGGACTGAAAGCAGAGGGAGGTTTGCATATTGTATTAGGATCAAGCCATTTTTCCCTGCCTTTTCCTAGTTCAGTGACATTTTGTAGATGGCAAAGAGGAAATATTTTCAATAAAGATGGAATTTTACAGCACCCATTTCTAATATAATAAAAAAATTTGCTGTCAGTACTCTTCATGAGACCTGTTTCCAATAGCAAGCTTCATTTCATCCCACAATAAATGCAACAGAATCCTTCCTTCTGTGGACTTCTCCCTCAAAGAGGCGATCCCTTATTTTGCTTGCCAGACTCAGCCACTGTCTACTGGAATCTAACCCGAAATCCTTGATGGATAAATCCTGTTCTAAATGCTAAGGCATATCAGAGTTTAGTCGGAAAATTAGTCACCACTTTGGTGTACTCAGAGTGTATCAGAGGAAAGAAATGAGTCAAGCATGTAAGTTCTTTCACTTTGTTGTCTTTTTGTAGCCCTGAGGTAGAATACATAACCCACATTAAGGTTGTAATACCTGCTACAACCAAGACAAAGATTTTGCAGCTTCAGTCCCAACTGAGATTCTTGGGACCTATATCAGTGATACTTAATAAATAAAATTGACTTTCCTTTTTGTTAATTTTTAGAGGAGGATATATCAGTATAATAAAAGATGGAAAAATACATAGGCACAAAAACACAGGCACACACGCATACTAGCTTCATCTTAACATTCCTCGTATATCCCCTCCTGAGCTGACAAAATAAGTAGGACAGTCCCATAGTGGTTACTACGACATCTATCCTAGTTTGTACCTTGGAGAGGCTTCCTTGGAAATTGATACACTTTTTTCTTGGTATCCTCTCCTTACAGATTTTAAGGAAGGACTCCAAGGCTCTGGAAACCCTTGATTTGTGTTTGAGGAATGCTTAGAGTTTATATTCTACTTGGGGGAAATGGGCAATGAGGTAAGGGTGCACTACATTAGCTAAGGATGTTAAAGAAGGCTCTTGGTTATGATGATGCATTTCATTACAGATCCACTGCAAAGGAGGCAGCCATACAAAGGTCTGGAATAAGAACATTCTGGAGAAGAAAAGCAGTTTTAACAACCTGAGCTAGGACAAAGTTTGATTCCTGATTGACATAAATGAGGTCGGTGGTACAGGGACATAAGAGTAGTATGTGATGAAGGTACAGTGGGAGGGAAAAGCCAGATGGAGAAGGGATTTTATACGTGGTTAAGGGTGTAGACTATATTCTTATTGCCATGAGAAGACACTCATTTTAAACAGAAGATTGATTGGGTAGATTTACTCATAAAAAATTATCTTGGTTACTTTGGAGAAAATAGCCACTAAGAGGACAAAGGTGGAAGCAGAGAATTTTTTGGAAGCGTATTTCAGCAATCCATTGAACGATGACAGTGGCTTAGTCGAGGATTGTATCCATGGAAATGGAGATACATGCACAGGGTCATTATCTATTCTGGAGAGAAATCAACTGCAAATCTCCTAGGTTTTGGGTGGATAGTGCAATTTACTGATACAGGGAAGATGGATGTTATAATAATCCAGATGATTATTTTTTCACCTTATGGCCACAGACACTTACTCATGTAAGAGATTCTTATTGAACAACCTATTGTACAGAGAATCATTCTTTCTCTAGAATTCACTCGTTCTTCATTAAAATTATATATAAAAATGAGATTTTTGTAAGCATTTGTTATGTGCAAAGCATTGTGCTAAGCACTTGGTGTTGAGTGCATTTGGTAGTTATTGTCTTTTTTTTCTGTCAAGAATCTCTTTCTGGTAATTCTCTGATTCTAGTCAAAAGTGAGCACATGACAGACAGTGAGACCACCAAAGTCCTTCCCTGGGATTTTTCTGCTAGACCTTGAAAGGAAGGTAAATTCTTTCTCCTTTGGGGAACCCTTCCGTGACACATACAAAGACTGAAGAAATAAAGTTAACATTTTAAAAAAATGAAGAAATTAGGAGTGCATCAATACAGTCTCGGTGAAAATGAGTTCAGAAATACCTGAAGACTCAGGGGGTTCCCCTGATCCTAGAGTTCTCTCTTTGATCTGTGAACTTCCCCAGGTATAGTTCCCTCATCAAAGCTTACCCTCTCCATCTCTACTTACTCTTGCTTAAGAGAGTTCAAGTTGTATATCTATCCCAATCAAGAGAGGCAGGAAAAAACTTTCATTTCACCCTCCAGTAACTGGTTAAACTAGAGTTATAATCTCATTTCACAGAATAAGAAGCAGAATTAAAAAGCCTGAATCACGGACTAAGATCAGACTTCATGCAGTGAGCCAAGTTCTGAATTTTGGGTCCTTCTCTGCTTAGAGTCCAATTTACTAATACCTGCATGGTATTATGCCCTGTACTCTGGGTGGAATATGGATATGTGTCTGTTTGTGTAGAAATCAGAGGAGGGAAGAAACAAAACTCAGTCAGACCTAGGTCATATCCTCAAGGACATTAAAATTAAAATGTCATAAACACAGCATGTAAATAATAATAAAACGAACATGAAATAATTGCTATAATAGAGGGACAATGAGAGTGAAGAGAAAGGATGATTAATTCCCATCAGGTTATCAGGAGAAGGTCTCTGAACTGGACTTTGAAAGACAAATAGTCTGTTTATTATGCCTCCCCTGTCTATGCAAATCACCTCTTATGTAGCTGCTTTGATTTATCTCATAAACTCACTTATCCTTTATGGTTCAAATACAGGTTTTTCTACCAATTTTTTTTTTTTTTCCTAACATGGCCCATGCACTTGAATCTAAATGCTGTGTCTGAATACCCCAAATGGAAACTCTAGAAATTATCCAGTTCATTTGATCCCTGGAAACAAGTGAAAGGAAAACGTACTTTGATTCAAGACCAAATTAAACTGATAATCGTCAAAGCTGTGCTTTATTTTATACAGGAAGTTGAAATCTCAATTCCCTACAGAACTTTAAAGATATTTCCCCCCAGCCAATTCCTTTTTGTTCCATTTTCCCCTACTAACTATAGTTTTTCTTTGCCTTATTTTTGATTCTTATTCTCTTTTCCATCTCTTTTCTCAGTTCATGCTAACAATCATGGCTTATTTGAAAACTGACTCATGTAGGTAGTGCTGCTTCTGCTCTTCTATAAAATCAGTTAGTGCTAAGAAGGGAGCGAAGAGCTCCTGAGTGAAACTTACTTGGAACTCTTTTTCAGTTCCACATCTGACAGTTTTTGTCTTTCCAAACATTAGCATTACAGTCTTTTGGTTGTTCTTGTTGTTGTTGTTTTGTTTGTTAGTGATTGATAATAAATCCCCCTTGAACATAACTACACATTTTACACTGCCTGTGACTTCCATGGATGATATTATTTTTTATACTTAAGTTTCAGATTATCCTGAAGGGAAGCAAGGCAGATCAGGATATGAATTGCTTCTGGGACTTTCTGAAAGATCACACTTTGTAGAAAAACAGTGCAAACATTCCATTACCTGGATGACCTTTTGTCTATACTTTGACTTTTTACACTATCCTTTTTCTCAGCCTCTCCAAGGCCTTGAATTCCCTCTATCCTTTTATTCTTATTTCATGTAATGTTAGTCCTCATCTTCTTGACATTAAGCCCAACTTAAAGATACTTTGAAGACAGGTTCCTAATAAATGTACAGAATAAGAAAAGGGCATTGAATGACATCAGGCATATCCCTCAGCATCTTAAATATCACACTTTCATTTTGCTATCAATTTAATACAAAACTCAGGCACAACTAGACTGTTCTGAGCTTCATTAATAATGTTTGGTGGTTGTCAGGTGGCATGAAAAAAGTCAATATACCTTACATAGTCTCCCAGCTTTCAACTAGACAAAAGTAACACTTTTTCCCTTCTTTGCTGATTTTTTTTGGTAGCACTGTATCATTGCAATGAAATAGAAAAAAGTGGGAACTGGATAACTCTGGATTCTTTTTTATACACAGTTACAACCTAACACTTTCAGCATGTATTTTTAAATCCTTTAGAAATGATTCTAAACCTTATTATCAGATATTTCAGGAGTCTTATTGCAACTGAGCAACAAGCCTCATGAATTTAGCTCTCCTTTGCCGTGATGGCATCAACATGAATAACACTTTTTTGTCAGTAGATGGAAAACAAATATTCTAAGACAATTCAACTATAAATCTTTTCTAAAAGATTTACTTAGTAATCAAACACAAAGGGAATATTTTTAAAACTACACTGGTTCCAGCCTTGAATGCTCACTCCTCGTGGCTTACTTCTGTCTTGTGTTTAACACTTCCTAGTATCAGATCCTCCAAAAAGGATTTCCTGACCATTCTGCCTCACTCAGTCAAATTTCTTGCTTCCCAGTATCAGCTGGACCCTGTCAATACCTTAAAATAGCAGCTATCACAGAATGACATTCTCTATTTAAATACCTCTCTCCCAGAGAGAATATAACTATTAGGGGGCAGGAATTGGGTTTTACATATTCACTTCACGTCAAAGAAAGTTGCTGATCTGAACTCACTCATTCATTTCTCACGTGAAGTTTGTATTATAAATCCTACTTTAAAGAGAAGAAAATTAAAACTTTGAGCCTCAACCCAGTCAGGGTCTACACAGCTGGTAAGAACAGGGATAAAACATGAACCCAGGACCGCCTGACTCCAAAGTCTACACTTTATTTACTACAAGGCATTACAGCTTATCAGAGGATTAATACTACTTTGGTCTGCCTCTGATTTAAAGTAATGAGTTGTTAAAAATAAGACTAGATATCTGATAAAAGATTTGTATCTAGAATTTATAGAACTCTAACAATTCTATAATAAAAAGACCGAAAAATCCAGTTAAAAATGAGCAAAGGATTTGAATAAACATGTCACCAAAGATAACACATAAGCAGCTCTTAAGCATACGAAGCACTATTCGTTGTTATCAGAAAATGCAAATTAAAACGAGATACTATTTTACATCCACTAGGATGGTTAAACTAGAAAGAAAATAACTGTTGGTGGGGATGTGAAAAACTGGAACCACATCCACTTGTGAGAATGTAACATGGTATGACCACTTTGGAAAACAGTTCAGTAATTTCCTAAGAATTTAAGCATAAACTTACCAGATGATAAGTAATTCCACTCCTAGGAATCTACAAAAGATAAATGAAAATATACGTTGTTAACATAAGGACTTCATAGTGAATGTTCACAGCAGCAGCATTCTTAATAAAAGCCCCAAACTGAAAACAACCCATGTGTCCATCACTGGTGAATAAACAAAACATCGTACACCCATATGATGAAACACTGTTTAGCAATCAAAAGGAACAAAAACTGATCCTGTGTCTATATGAGTGGACCTTAAAAACAGTATCCTAAGTGAAATAAGCCCGATGTAAACACGACATATATGATTCCATTTATGGGAAATGTCCATAAAAGGCAAATTTATAGAGATGGAAAGGAGATAAATAGTTGCTTGAGGCTGTGAGTGAGAGTAGGGTTTGAAAGCAGACAGGTGCAGGGAATTTTTCAGAGTAATGAAAATGCTTGAAAACTGCATTTGTGCCAATGGTTGTGCAACTCCATATACAACTGTGGGACTATATTATTGAATCATATGCTTAAAATGGTGAATGTTATGGTATGTAAATTATGCTTCAATAAAGCTTTAATAAAGTGTGGATTCTTGGATAATTTACTTTTTATGAACCATTTTCAACATAAATCTGTCTTTTTTTAGCATTAAATTTGCAGAAGTTCTTACCAGCAAAACCTATTCTTAGAACTCACTTATCTTCCAAAACTATATCTAACTACTGCTATAACTAGGGTTAAGCAAACTCTTTCTGTAAAGGGACAGATAATAAATATTTTATGCTTTATGGACAAGCCTGTCTCTAATGAAACTATTCAACTCTGCTACTGCAGAGCAAAAGCAGCCACAGATCATACATAAATGAATGGGTGTCACTGAGCTCCAATAAAACTTTATTTAAGAGAACAAGCAGTGGGCAAGGTATGTTCTATGAGCCATATTCAGTTAATAGCTACTATAGACTAGTAACCTTTGATCATCTAGTAAAAACTGAAGTTGCAGTAAATTATATCCTAGAATTTGCAATATGAGGAAACAAAGCCCTCAAAGCATTATAACTGTGCTTTGCCTATTACTTCTGACTTGCTCTTTGTTAAAAAAAAAATAATTACATGATTTCAATTCTAGAATAACAATAGCTATTAATGATTGAATGCTTTCCAGTGGCCTGGCACTGTTCTAAGAAATTTACATTCATTGTTTCTTTTAATTCTATCAACAACCCAAAGTGGAAGCCCCAGAGAAGTTGAGCTATTTTGCCCAAGATAAAGACAGAATGAATTAGACTCAGGAGACATGCACAGGAGGTCTAATTCCAGAGACCACATTTTTCTAAATCCCTATGCTCTCCTGTCTCCAGACATAAATTGGTACCTAACTGGTTTTGAAGAACAAACTGTGGTTTCTACTTTGTTGGACAGGGATGAGTTCCTTCATTGAAGAAGGTGAAAAACATAGGGAGCTCACTATGATATTTGGGAATTCAGACTATGTCCTATTTCTACTTGAAACTAGTAACACTTAATACAAGTAAGATTTCACATAAGTGGGCTTTGTCCCTAATTAAAGCACTTTTTATTTCTCTGATATAGGAGAACTTAAGTTCAGTTTTTAAAGAGACCTTGGATAGTGATTTCAATCATTAGTTAGAACTGGACTCTCTCTTCAACAGACTTCTTTGGATCAATATTTCTTAGGATTGTTGATGTCATATTGTACCTTAATGCCAGCCACCACCAACCCCCCCCCCCGCTCCCCCATCTATAGATATATGTTATTTACAATATATTCCAAAACAGTGATTTGTTTTGCTAATTCCAGAATGAATGAAATTCAAGAACACCACCAAAATGCCGATTTACTCATTTTGTTTACCAAATGTCATCAGGGTAGCTACTTTGCAAGTCACAGGGGAAATGAAGCATTTCTAATTCAACAAGTCAATCCTGTGATTTGAGGGACTTGAGGGGAGAAGAAAGAACTGCTTAATGCACGGCATTAGTAAGACAAGCATCCATGAAAATAAAAGGCTATTAAACTGTTCAAATGCAATGCTAAAATAAAAAGCAACAAGTTTGTGGACTGGGGTAGAGTGATTTAAAAGAGAAAGCTGTAATGTTTAGAGTATTCCTATAGTGCTAGACAGGGAATCAACATAGAAGCTCATAGGCTATAATTACAATCCTTACTTTTTGGAGGTGCTAAAGCTTTCTGTCCAACTATGATTAGTTTAGAAACTGGAGTAGCCCTACCATACAGGGGAAGTTGACTGGTGAATAATAAATTGTGATAATGACCTAATCTTGGAAATTTACAGAGCACTCAGTATATGTCAGCTGGATTTCAGCTGGAGGTGTCAAAGGGAAGGTAATAAAACAGGGGGAAATATCTTCAGCCCTGTCTATGCTTCCATCACTTGACTCAAATTCTTGTTTTAAATTTAAATCAAACCAGGGAGTATGGTAAAATGGAAAGTGTTTTGCAATTAGAGCCAGGAGATTTGAGTTCTAATTTTCTCATCTTAAATATGCCAATTATCATCTCTAATGATAATTAGCAATAAAAGCTTGTTATTTTTAATGGAAGATTTAGACTGGGTGAACTCCAAGATTCCTCATAGATGTATCACCCAGGATTTCACTGTGCAATACCATTTTTAACAAAACATGATTTTACAGACTGTGTTGTTTTCTGCATAACACCTGAGACACTGCATATAAGAAGAAAAAGCTCCTTCCACTTTTCTTGATCATATTGTTTCTCCGTACACTCAGGATACATAAGAACATCCAACTCTTTATTGCCCATAATTAGATTATCCTTTAAAAATATTTAATCTCAAACTTGCCTTTTCCCTAACCTCACTAGAATTGACTGATAAGTACTGGGGTACAAAATCTCATGTTTAAATATAGCTTTGGACAACGAATTCATCCTGTCAAATAATAGCACAATGACTTTGGAAAAGAGTTTTTGAATGATCTGTGGAATTATTTATGAGTATTTATAACCATAGGTTGACTTGATATGATTCTTACATAGACATTTTGTATTATGCTTAAAACAGATTTTTAAAATAGATTAATACAAAACAAAAACATCCTTAATGCACTTATTGTCCCATACAACAAAATATTCTTGTATGCATCTAGAATCATAAACATAATTATCATAAACAGTACAAAAATAACATTTCTTATTAAGATCTACCTTGAATTATAAAATAAAGACCTTGCTTTTATCCCAAGAGACCCTATGCTAATTGTGTTGAACGATTAATTTTGCAAAATTCAAGCACCACAAAGTTCTCTGCTGGCTAAGGAACTGTCAAAGCCACTATGAAAATATTCCCTTCAACCACCTTGTACGATATCATTATAATTAAACATTGGCAAAAAAAGAACATGTAGATTAAAGAGTATACGGGGTGATCCAGGGATGTGACATTTACCATAGCTTTTCTTATTCATTCTCAAATTCCACTTTACTGTTGTTTACCTCAGTCAAAAATATTACCACAGTGACATTCCACTTACATATTTTTATCAAGAAAATTCTGCACTTTATTAATAAAATGCACTTTATTAATAAAATGTCAACTGCATCCATGCCATCGAGACATAAAAAACTTCAGATTTAATGGCATTAGTGTCTTGTTATTGACATGAATTTCTTTGGTATCTATATATCTTCTCTTTTTCATTTTAGAGTATTGGGCCCAGGATACGGAAGATGTCTGGCACAAAAGCAAGGGGAATGTAAAACAAAACGAAACAAAACAAAAAACCAGAAACAAATGTGACAGATATTCAAGAGTTGCCTCCACATAGCTTCCCTCCCCATTTTCTTCCCTTCTTGTTAACCTTTTACTTGAGATCATCAAATAAAAACAATTTGCAAATAGCATTTCAGTTAACACTTTAAAACATCTATTTCTTTCATAGGCCCTTCAGTTGACTATAGTTTCTATGTCTGTTTGGTTCTTCTTTTTCTTATTATATGCCACCAGAAGTCAAGAAGTTTCTAGAACCTTGACACACAATTGAATCTCAGTACCTAAGGCCCGAACATTGTCTTTTAGTTGTCTTTCTATATCATAAAATGTGAGTTATAGTTCTTCTAATGACACAATACAAAAATTTTTTTTTAAAAGGGAATAATTGAGAGTCTCCGTAAGACATAATTAGCATATTATAAGGCATTAATTTGGTTCAGTACTGTGTGGAAAAGGTCAAGCCTTCACTTGAACAGGGAAGAGTTCAGGAGACCTAAGGCACAGAGACAAAATCAAAGTGCTTTCATTTAGTAAAAAATGTACTCACTATGCATCAGTGTACATTTCTTTAAAGCAACTATTGTGCAGTTAGAAACTTACTTAGCAACTAGGGAGTTCTAAAAATTTTATCATCTAAGTGGGCTTATAAAACTTGTCAGGAGATGCAGATCAAAAGTGGCACCTTTAATTCTGCTACATACCAGGCTTGACACTGTATAGAAGTAGGAAATTGGGGAGTTCCTTCTCAAATGCTCTTAGGAGCTATTTTAACTGTGACCACATTAATGAGGGGAATGTGCAGCCAAATTATTGCCCTTTTTTATGAGATTTAAATTTTAACTTATTGTATATACCAAAGAAAATATTTTTATATTACTCTGAAAAACCAGCAGATATAAGAATTACCAGAAAAACTGTTTTCTGATATAAACCAGATACTAGAAGAAACTACAACTTCATTTAAACTAGGGATGAACCAGGTGTAAGAACACATTGACTGGCGGGTGCCAATTGCATACCACCTCTGACAGTTGGAAAAGGGCCAAACTAACCAGAATGATCTAGATTTTAGGTCAACCACGTATTTCTCTCCTCTGGGAACAACTAACTATTTGTATTATCTTCAGAATTATTGACTTAAAATCCATGTTTTTGGATTTTAGAAGGATTGCTAGAAGGTAGGTCAGATAAAAGCTGTTCATTCTTTCTAGCCCTGTTCCATAAACTTCAAACCAGGCGACAAACTCTAGAGATTTTATGCATAGATATTTTATTTCTGTTTTTCTATTAAAAATATTTTGGTTTTAAATTTATTGTAGGCAATACATCTACAAACCTAAATGCAAAAATACCAACTGTAGTTACTATGGTGATAATGTAAATCAGTGCCTCTTCAGACCTCTTTAGCAATTTATGTTCAAGATGAAAAAGGAAACTTCAAGTTTCTTTGACCTACTGAACTGAATGCTTTGCAAATACCAGCTGGAGTTGTATAGACAGAAGTCAACAAACAGTTATGATTAGAGGAGTTGAAATTCTTAGGCATCTGTTGTCATTTAAAGAACTCTAAGCTTAGTTTAGTTGTTTCCTTGAACTCTCATAACATTAAATTTCCAGATTCTGCATTAATGATGTACTCTTCCACACAGTTATCCTGTTTTTATTTACATATGGCAACCAAATACAGTGATATGTTGCCACTTGTGAATAAGACCACGACAGAAGAAAAAAAGTTTTGAAAAACATACCTTCAATATTTCAAATAAAACTGGCAGTGCTACGGAAGACAGTGAATCTTCACTTTTTGACTCAGCCTCTGCCTTCTCATCTGAGAATATAGGTTAGTTTTGAACTTTTTATCAGGTAAATTATGTTTCATTAATTTTCCCCCCCTGAGGTTTTATCTTGTTTTTTCAATTGGAACATATTCCTGTTTCTTCACGTTCCTCGACTCTCGGTGCTGGCTTCCGTGCATTAAGTGAAGCAGCCACCTTCCGGGTCTGGAAGGAAAGGCCTCGTGTAGACGGACTTTATCCTGCAGCCCTGACCCGGCTCTCGGTTGTCTCTCAGGCTTTGTGACCGTCCAGCAGCCTATTTTATTTTACGCGGCTCCCAGTGGGTGAGGCTCTGCCCAGCCCTGTCAGCGTCCTGAAGGGAGGGGAGGTCTCAGCCCGCACTGACTCGGCTGACTGGAAGCCCAGCCTCAGACGGCAGCTCTTAAAGAAGCGCACATACGCAGTCCTGTGGGGCCGCGCGCAAAAGCCGCCGGAGCGAGGCCGTCTGCAGGTGCCCCCTGTGCGGCAGCGGCAAATACCAGAGATCCAGAGGAGCGTGGAAGCTCCCGTGTGCGGGACACGGGCGAACTACGGGGGCAGAGGGGCCGCCAAGATGGCGGCACAGCGCCTTGAGGGGCGTCGGCAGCCTCCGCTCGTATCAGACCTGAGCTCCCCTCAGGCGGGAACTCCTCACAGGCAAATAGGCCTTCCTCAGAAAGGTGGGAGCACACGTTAGTCAGCTGTGGGCACCGAGCCCTGGCGGGGGCAGCTTGTGGAAAACTGCGCCTTCCGTGGTTGGTTATGCCACAGCTGCACCGGACTCAGGAAAGCAACGCCCCCCCGACCCCACCCCCATCTCTGGAGCCTGAGATTCAAGGGGCGTGTCCTCGGCAGCAGCTAAAAAAGCTGGCCCCGGACGTGTGGAGAAGCTGCCTTCCAGGAGATTCTGGCACACTTTGCTCGGCATAGAAGAGCACAAGGAGGCACCCTCTAGTAGGGAAGAAAAGAAAAAGGAAAGGAAAAAGACAGAAAAAAGATGGTGCCCGCGGGCTTCAGCGCCACAGAGGAAGAGCGCGAAGATGGCGCCCACCAGCCTGGTCCACAGAGAGTATCCCCGCAGGTTCCTGCCCTTCAAACGCACATTTAAAATTAGCAAATGAGTCTCTTTCACATAGAGTCTGGGCACCTTTTAAAGGACTGATTCTGCGCCAGGCGCTGGAGCAGCGGGTGAGTCTGTGCGAGGAGTTTCTCAGCCCCTCGGGTCTTGTCCGTGTGGACTGCGTCAGTTTTCAAAGCCAGGGGTTTGGGGGGGCCTTGTCTCCCAAGTACAGGTCTTAATAGTTGAGATGCCCAGTGTTAGACACCCCAACTTTTCCTCAGCAAAAAAAAAAAAAAGCTTCAGGTATGGAGCTCCCTCCTGATTTTGGGTCGCAGCTTAGATGTGGCTTTCCTCTCGGCCCAGTGTGAAGGGGTCACTCCACCAGTTTTAGGCTCTTTTCAGAAGACATTATTCCATAGATAGCTATAGATTCCGGGTGTCCAGGGGAGGAGGTGAGTTTGAGGTGTTTTTTTTTTTTTTTTGCTTTGCCGGGTCTTAGTTGCAACATGTGGGATCTAGTTCCCTGACCAGGGATTGAACCCGGGCCCCCTGCATTGGGACCGCGGAATCTCACCCACTGGACCACCAGGGAAGTCCCAGTTTGAGTTTTTCCCCGAGTCATTATCTGGACCTGGGACTGAGCATATAGATTAAAAGTAGAATTAGAAGTACGGCTGTCGTTTCCGTCAGAGTACTGGTTTGTTGGTTTTAAACCTCAGGAGCTTCTCCTGTGAAATCTGAAACTGGCCCCCATAAACGGAAGGCAAGGAGAGACCAAAGAAAGTGGCAGAACATTCCAGATTGGTAGGGGGCAGTTTTAATAAGCAAGGGACTTACACACAGGGTTTGTCTTGGGTGGTAGCAAGATGAGTAGATCTCTCACCCACCTGCCAGAATCTTGAAAGTTTATACAGAGGCCTTAACTGGGTTCATTCATGTGTACCATCCAGCTCGTTCTCAAGAACACACCACTATCTCCAGGCTGAGTTCTTGGGGCAGCTTCTAGTGCAGGGAAGGCAAGTGGGATGCATATAACGAGGACAGAGGATTGGTGAGGGGCCTCCAGTTGTGTGGGCCCAGCTCACGTGTCAATAGAGTCACATTCTCTCCATGACCTCCAATATGGTTACACAAAATGGCAAGTAGTTTGTTGTGTACTTGTTTTCTCTCTCAGGCTGTAAGGAACTCTGCAAATGCAGAGGGTACTTTATTCATATTTTTATAGTTCAATACCTTTAACCTCAGATCTTGCTTTTCAAATATTTTTGTATAGTTTCCGTATTAGAACCTAGGTTAGCAGTTGGTACATAGTAAGTACTCATTAACACTTACTGAATGAATGAAATTAGAATTCAGGCCAACAATTATTGAGTACTAACTTATGCCCCTCAATGAATGAGACATTATGGGATTTAAATAACTTATTCTAGACATTAAAGGGTACATTAGCATTCCAGTACCCTCTAACATGAGAACTGTACTATAAGAATTCCCATTTTTACCAAGAGGAACAGAGGAAGAAGAAAATGTGACATGAGTGACTCAAGGCATAGGGGAATTTCCGGATAGAAAAAATTTAGAATTGTAAGTTATTGAGATAAGAACCTTCTTTAATAGGGATATTCATTCAGTCATTAAAAGTAATTCTGTGTCAGCCTAGAAACAAGACCATTGTCTCTCACTGTCCACTTTATCCTTTGGTTCTATTATTACCATGCAATACTTTCAACTTAAAGTTTTCACTCCGACAGGTTAATAATGAGAAGCACCATTGTTTCCCATGATTTGCAGCATGGATTGCCTCATTGGAATCTAATCATTTGCAATTATGCAAAAAAATTGAAAAACAAGATCTACACTCAAATGTACTGTACAAATTCCATTTAATATGTAATTGCTTATATTGGCTATCTCTGTATTGACTTTCCCCAAGCAGGGCTCAAATTAAATGAATCTGTCTTTCTTATAAAATGACCATTCAACTCATTTAAAATAGTTTTATAGTCAACATGCATTTGTATGATATTCATAACAAATATTACAGTACAACCGTGGTTTTTTATCCAATAGCAATTATTCCTCAATCTGGCACTGCTCTGCAAAATGTCAACATACTGTAAAAACTGTATCCATCATGCAAGTGGAATGGGAGAATAAATTAGTCAAAAGTCTCAGCTAACTAAGATTCAATTCAAGTTGCCCCAGGTGGTATTCCTGATAAATTTTCCTAAGTCTCTCATATGAGGCTTCTAACAAGATAAAGGACAGCACTTTGCTCATCATGTTCTGCAAAAGCGCTTTGTCCAGAAAAACAGTCCTCCTTGCTGAAATACAGAACAACAACAAAAAAACTGAAATGAACTGGGAAAATGCTTACATAATCTTATTTAGAGAACAATTAAGATATTTGGTGTTGCAGATTTTGGTTTAGTAAGACTTCTACTTAAAACTTGATAAAAATAATTTAATCTTAGGTTTATGACAGTATATAATCTCAGTAAAACCACAAATTCAATTTTCAAACTACTTATATAACGATTTCTGCACATTAATCATAAATACTGAGATTTTCATTTGGAAGTACAAATTAAGTTAAAACAAAGTTTTTTATTGAGATATAATTGGCATATAACATTAGTTTCAGGTGTAAAACAATGATTCAATATTTGTATATATACAAATTAAGTCAATAAAACAAAGTTTTTTACTGAGATAATTGACATATAACATATTAGTTTCAGGTGTAAAACATAATGATTCAATATTTGTATATATCCAAATTAAGTTAATAAAACAAAGTTTTTATTGAGGTATAATTGGCATATAACATATTAGTTTCAGGTGTAAAGCATAATGATTCAATGTTTGTATATATTATGGAATGATCACAACAGTGAGTCTAGTTAACATCAGTCATCATACATAGTTACAGTTTTTTTTCCTTGTGATGAAAACTTTTAAGATCTTTTAAGTTTAGCAACTTTCAAATATACAGTACAGTATTATTAACTATAGTCGCCATTCTGTACATTACATTCCCATGACATTTATTTTATAACTGCAAGTTTGTACAATAAAGATTTAATGCCTTTTACATACTGCCCTAAAATGAATAAAAATTTCAAACCCTCTTCCATTCGGTGTAGGTCTTCCTTTAACCACAGTGACCCTACTTGCTTCTATACCTTGAAATAGTATTATTTTCCATTTCTATGGGGTGCCTTTTCTTGAACAAATCATTATAAGCATTGCACAATGCTTTTGTTGCTTATAGTCATTATAATAAAAGTTTCCCTTCAATTAGCTTTTAAAAATCAGATTATATTAAGTTTGGTAAATTATATTTTGCTCGTTCATATGTTCAACAAATATTTAATAATCCCCTGATTAGAAAACTATTAAGCCATGGTTCTCAAATGGGGGTGATTTTTCCTCCTGGAGGACATTTAACCGTGTCTGAAGACAGTTTTGGATGATTGTCAAAACTGGGGTGAGGTTGCTACTGGCATCTAGTGGGTACCCAACATCCTAAAATGTACAGGACAGACCCCACAGCAAAGAGTAGTAGTGTAGGGGTTGGTAAAAACCAGTGTAAAGAAATGATCAATAAATCACTTATAACAAGGCCTGAGATCAAACTCTAGCCCTGACCAGCCAGAGCCACTTCAGACAATTAGCATAATTATCTCATTATAGTATAAAGAAACTTCTATCTCCTGTTGTATGGACTGACAATGGTAACATAGGCCTCACTGGTCTATAGTGAGTATTAAATACAACAAAATATATCAAGATATTTTTGTAAACTCTAAAGTAGCTTACAAAAAGGAAAAATAATTGATAATAAGAGAACTTTCTCATGTATTTAGCTTCAGTAAAACATCCAGCCCCAAATCATCATGTAATATTATTTATAATTTAATATTATCGTATATTCTCATTTGCTAAAATTTTAAGCTTAGATATATATAACATATTCTTCCTTTACTCTAGATAATGTCCAGTGTTTTACTCTCCCCACATACTCTAAACCTTGTTAACTGTATTATTTTTCTATTGCTGCATAAAAATTACCCCAATACTTAGCAGCTTAAAACATTACACTGTTTTAATCTTATTTTTTGAAGGCCAGTAACTTTATTTGCATATTTATTTTTATTGAAGTATAGTTGATGTTCAATATTACATAAGTTATAGGTATATAATACAGTGATTCACAGGTTTTAAGGTTATACTATATTTATGGTTATTATAGAATATTGGGTATATTCCCTGTGTTCTACAATATATCCTTGTAGCTTATTTTATACATAAGAGTTTGCACTGTTTAATCACCTACCCCTATCTTGCCTCTTCCCTCTTCCCTCTCCCCAGGGGTAACCCTGGTTTGTTCTCTATATCTGTGAGTCTGTTTCTTTTTTGTTATATTCCCTAGTTTGTTGTATTTTTTTAGATTCCACATAGGACTGATATCGTACAATATTTGTCTTTCTCTGTCTGACTTATTTCACTTAGCATAATATGCTCCAAGTCTATCTATGTTGTTGCAAATGGTAAAATTTCCTTCTTTTTTTTATGGATGACTAGTATCCCATAGCATGTACATACCACATCTTATTTATCCATTCATTTGCTGATGGACACTTAGGTTGCTTCCATATCTTCACAATTATAAATAAGGCTGCTATGTACATTGGGCTGCATGTATCCTTTGGAATTAATGTTTTTGTTTTTTTTTCTTTTAGATATATACTCAGGAGTGGAATTGTTGGACCACATGGTAGTTCTGTTTTTAGTTTTTTGAGAACCTCCATACTGTTTTCCACAGTGGTTGTACCAAATTACCTTCCTACCAACAGTGTATGAGGGTTCCCTTTTCTCCATGTCCTTGCCAACATTTGTTATTTGTGTTCTTTTTGATGATAGCCATTCTGACAGGCGTGAAGTGATAATTCATTGAGGTTTTGATTTGCATTTCCCTGATGATTAGCAGTGTTGAAAAACTTTTCATGTTCTCTTGCCCATCTGCATGTCCTCTTTGGAAAAATGTCTATTCAGGTCTTCTTTGTGGGCCAATAAAGTGACAGCAGCTCTGGTTCAAGATCTCTCACGAGGTTGCAGTCAAGATATCAGTAGGGTCTTTAGTTATTTGAAGGCTTGGCTGGAATTGGAGGATACACCTCCTACAAGGCTCACCAACGTATCTGTCATAAGAAGGTCTTAGTTCCACCTGACTGTGATAGGAGACCTCAGTTCTTCACCATATAGACTTCTCCATAGGGCTGCTGGAGGGTCCTCATAACATGGCAGCCAACTTCTCCTACAGGGAGGAATTCAAAAGAGATGCAGTCCATTCTACAGTCTAGTTCTAGAAGTTTCATGCCATCAATTCTGCCATATTTTATTTATTAAGAGCAAGTCATTAGGTAGAACTCCACTTAAGGGTGGGTCATGAATTAAGCTCTACCTTTTGATGGAAGAAGGGTCAAAGAATTTGGAAACATAATATAAAACTACCGTGTTCTTCTCCTCTTTGCTTTTAAGATTCAACTAAAGGCCCATGGCCCACTGTCTCTAGGAAGGTTTCATGACCACTTCTGCCTATGATAATTTATTTAATTTCCTATACCCTCTCCATGTACTTACCATATAGAATTTATCAACTGTGGTATAACCAAATTACTTAGCCTACAATTCCAGATAATCCATCTCTGTTCATCGGGAATGAGACTCAGGAATTTATATTATTTAAAAATATCATTTGTTGTATTTTTATATACAGCCATATTTGAGAACCACTGGTCTAATAAATTATATGTGAGCAATTGCAAGTTTACATAAGTCATGTCCAAAGTTCTTTTCTTAAGGAAATTATTGGAATTTAGGCCATATTTTTCTCCAGATAAATCACTTAAAAAACAGGAATTACGTGTGGCTGGAATAACATTCTCACATGATAATTTCACATTATTGGAATTAAAGAAAATAATAGGATTTTGATAATATTAATTTTACCATTATGACCTCACTCATTTCTCCCATTTGCTGAGTGCCTGTAGGAAAGGGAATTTTTATCCCTTAACTCTCCAAGTTAAAATGATATTTTTAGGGTTGCAGTTACACAAAGTTTTTTTTTTCCTATTTGTAGATGCAATGGCAAACATTGAATTGTTGCAGTTAAAACACACAATGTTTAATCAGTCTTTAAAAAAAATAAATCAAAACACACAAGGAAAGTAATTTTATCCTCCTGGGTAATGACCATGTCAATTGCAACTACTGCTGCTGCTGCTTCCCTAAATTCCCCTTAGATGTTCTTTTTTCTTTTCAATTTGTTGTACCCTAACCAGTCACAGCATGGTCTTGTACTACTTTGGAATAATTCATATCATTTTAATTATTACATGAAGAAATAGGTATGGGATCAAGTTTAATCTTGCCAGAAATTTAGACTTAGGGTTGAGTAGCATAATTTAAAATTTCTTAGTGGACTAGGTAAGAAACATGTTTACTTGTTGGATAGTTGAATATATGTGTCTGTGTATATGAAACATGGTAAACAGCAAATTGATTTCTAGTTTTATGACTAGTTTCACCCAAATTGTATATTTTTATTTATTTTAAACACACTTAAAAGGGGCAAGCCAATTATTTCTCCCTAACACGTGATGTTGACTACATATATAGTAATGGGTTAATTTCCAAGATATTTTGGGCTCTTGAAAATAGTTTTTAAATTAAAATACCACTTTTTAAAATAAAGAGTTTTGTCAGTATAAAAGAATAAATTCAAAAATACAAAACCACATTCCTCCAAGTTTATTTGTTGTAGCATTATTTTTGATAATAGAATACTGGAAAAATCTAAATGCCCTTCCACTGGAGAGTGGTTGAGTAAACTATGGTATATCCACATAGTAGAGCACTGTGCAGTCGTAAAAAAATGCGTGAGCATGACCTCTGTGATCTGATAAGGAGTGATTTCCAGTATATAATATCAAATAGCAAAACAAGAGTAAGGTGAAAAAAAGTATGTAGAGTAATCCACCATCTGTGGAAAAAAATAAAGGAGAATAAGAAGGCTATATGTGTGTGTGTGTGTGTGTGTGTGTGTGTACCTACACACACATATATATATATATATACCAACATACATATATACATATATGTATATGTTACATATATAAAATCAGATTAATTGGGTGTGTTTTTGTGTAGCTATACATACATATTGCTTATTTTATAAAGAAACACAGAAATGATAACACAAAAACAAATTAAAATAGATACCTGTAGCTGGTTCAGTGAGGACAATGTAGAAGGGATAGGGATGGATATGAGGACTTCAGGAGTTTGTCTTTTTATACTGTGATGACTTTAGAACATAGTAAAAAATAAAATAAAATCAAGACATGCAAAAAAGTAACCTAAAATTGAATATAAACTAAAGCAAATTAATATATATGTATAATGTAAACACACAGGAAAAAAGTATTTCAAGTTATATTTGATCAGAGTACAGCTTTAGGTTCTTTGAAAAGAAATTCTGAACTTTAGGAGGTTTGTTGTCATTAGAGGGTATGAATTTATTAAATTGGGAAGTATTTTATATGAATTAAGTGATAGAGCAAATGAATGAATACACAGCTGTGCTTTGGAACCAGTACTTTCAATATTAGGGAATGGGAGGAAAAACTCTGTGCTGTTGGAGTTGAATTGGCAGTGATAACATAAATTTGTTAGATATATATTAGAAAATATAAACATTTCTTAACTCTAGACGAAATGAAAGTGCAGTAACAATAAGGATGTCTAGTTTCCAGAACTTGACTTACACTGTCATTACCTTTGGCAGGGGTAGGAAGAGGGAAGGGTAGGTTAAACCAAATTTTTCAAAGAAAATGTTGGTTTGGGGTCTTGGACACAGAAATTACAAGCTGAATCTAAATCAAGGACCATTAGGGACATGTTCTGAGGACCTAAGATCTCTTTAAAAGCCACTGTTAAAATAGCACAATTATAATGCTTTGAGGGCTTTGTTTCCTCATGTTGCAAATTCTAGGATATAATTTACTGCAACTTCAGTTTTTACTAGATGAAAGGTTACTAATTACAAGCTGAATCTAAATCAAGGACCATTAGGGACATGTTCTGAGGACCTAAGATCTCTTTAAAAGCCACTGTTAAAATAGCACAATTATAATGCTTTGAGGGCTTTGTTTCCTCATGTTGCAAATTCTAGGATATAATTTACTGCAACTTCAGTTTTTACTAGATGATCAAAGGTTACTAGTCTATAGCAGCTGTTAACTGAATATGGCTCACAGAACATATCTTGCCCACTGCTTGTTCTCTTAAATAAAGTTTTATTGGAGCTCGGTGACACCCATTCATTTACGTATGATCTGTGGCTGCTTTTGCTCTGCAGTAGCAGAGTTGAATAGTTTCATTAGAGACAGGCTTGTCCATAAAGCATAAAATATTTATTATCTGTCCCTTTACAGAAAGAGTTTGCTTAACCCTAGTTATAGCAGTAGTTAGATATAGTTTTGGAAGATAAGTGAGTTCTAAGAATAGGTTTTGCTGGTAAGAACTTCTGCAAATTTAATGCTAAAAAAAGACAGATTTATGTTGAAAATGGTTCATAAAAAGTAAATTATCCAAGAATCCACACTTTATTAAAGCTTTATTGAAGCATAATTTACATACCATAACATTCACCATTTTAAGCATATGATTCAATAATATAGTCCCACAGTTGTATATGGAGTTGCACAACCATTGGCACAAATGCAGTTTTCAAGCATTTTCATTACTCTGAAAAATTCCCTGCACCTGTCTGCTTTCAAACCCTACTCTCACTCACAGCCTCAAGCAACTATTTATCTCCTTTCCATCTCTATAAATTTGCCTTTTATGGACATTTCCCATAAATGGAATCATATATGTCGTGTTTACATCGGGCTTATTTCACTTAGGATACTGTTTTTAAGGTCCACTCATATAGACACAGGATCAGTTTTTGTTCCTTTTGATTGCTAAACAGTGTTTCATCATATGGGTGTACGATGTTTTGTTTATTCACCAGTGATGGACACATGGGTTGTTTTCAGTTTGGGGCTTTTATTAAGAATGCTGCTGCTGTGAACATTCACTATGAAGTCCTTATGTTAACAACGTATATTTTCATTTATCTTTTGTAGATTCCTAGGAGTGGAATTACTTATCATCTGGTAAGTTTATGCTTAAATTCTTAGGAAATTACTGAACTGTTTTCCAAAGTGGTCATACCATGTTACATTCTCACAAGTGGATGTGGTTCCAGTTTTTCACATCCCCACCAACAGTTATTTTCTTTCTAGTTTAACCATCCTAGTGGATGTAAAATAGTATCTCGTTTTAATTTGCATTTTCTGATAACAACGAATAGTGCTTCGTATGCTTAAGAGCTGCTTATGTGTTATCTTTGGTGACATGTTTATTCAAATCCTTTGCTCATTTTTAACTGGATTTTTCGGTCTTTTTATTATAGAATTGTTAGAGTTCTATAAATTCTAGATACAAATCTTTTATCAGATATCTAGTCTTATTTTTAACAACTCATTACTTTAAATCAGAGGCAGACCAAAGTAGTATTAATCCTCTGATAAGCTGTAATGCCTTGTAGTAAATAAAGTGTAGACTTTGGAGTCAGGCGGTCCTGGGTTCATGTTTTATCCCTGTTCTTACCAGCTGTGTAGACCCTGACTGGGTTGAGGCTCAAAGTTTTAATTTTCTTCTCTTTAAAGTAGGATTTATAATACAAACTTCATGTGAGAAATGAATGAGTGAGTTCAGATCAGCAACTTTCTTTGAAGTGAAGTGAATATGTAAAACCCAATTCCTGCCCTCTAATAGTTATATTCTCTTTGGGAGAGTGGTATTTAAATAGAGAATGTTGTGATAGCTAGTTATATTCTCTTTGGGAGAGTGGTATTTAAATAGAGAATGTCATTCTGTGATAGCTGCTATTTTAAGGTATTGACAGGGTCCAGCTGATACTGGGAAGCAAGAAATTTGACTGAGTGAGGCAGAATGGTCAGGAAATCCTTTTTGGAGGATCTGATACTAGCAAGTGTTAAACACAAGACAGAAGTAAGCCATGAGGAGTGAGCATTCAAGGCTGGAACTAGTGTAGTTTTAAAAATATTCCCTTTGTGTTTGATTACTAAGTAAATCTTTTAGAAAAGATTTATAGTTGAATTGTCTTAGAATATTTGTTTTCCATCTACTGACAAAAAAGTGTTATTCATGTTGATGCCATCACGGCAAAGGAGAGCTAAATTCATGAGGCTTGTTGCTCAGTTGCAATAAGACTCCTGAAATATCTGATAATAAGGTTTAGAATCATTTCTAAAGGATTTAAAAATACATGCTGAAAGTGTTAGGTTGTAACTGTGTATAAAAAAGAATCCAGAGTAATCCAGTTCCCACTTTTTTCTACTTCATTGCAATGATACAGTGCTACCAAAAAAAAATCAGCAAAGAGGGGAAAAAGTGTTACTTTTGTCTAGTTGAAAGCTGGGAGACTATAAGGTATATTGACTTTTTTTATGCCACCTGACAACCACCAAACATTATTAATGAAGCTCAGAACAGTCTAGTGCATGAGTTTTGTATTAAATTGATAGCAAAATGAAAGTGTGATATTTAAGGTGCTGAGGGATATACCTGATGTCATTCAATGCCCTTTTCTTATTCCGTACATTTATTAGGAGCCTGCCAGCAAAAGGACTTGTATGTATAGGAATGTTTGTGACAGCTTATTTACAGTAATTACAAATTAGAATAAATACATATGTCTAGCAATAGGATAATGTATTAAAAATTATGTTACATTGACATAATAGAATGCTACACAACAGTAAACAGGAGCAATACATTGATACATACAACTGACATGGGTGAATCTCAGAAATGCTATGTTGATTGAAAGCAACAGGCACAAACAAGTACAGGCTATGTGGTTTCATTTGCATTACATCCAGGAACAGGTAAAATAATCTTTACTGGTGGAAGTCACCTCCTAGGAGAGATGGCTACAGAGGGCTGGGGAAGAAGAGGAGGATTGACTGAGAACAAAACTAGAGAACTTTCTGGAATGATAGAAATATTCTGTATCTTGTTTGAGCTGGTATATACAACTGTCAAAACTCATCACACTGTACACTTACTATGTTTGTAATTTACTGAGTATAATTTATATCTCAAAATTAAAATAACTATAATTAATATATTTTAGCTTATACATTTCATCCTGGTGTACTATGCTCTTCTCTCACAATTGAGACCATATGGTATGAATCACTTACTATATGCTGATTGTTTGAATATAAGAGCAGTGCAAACTTTTAAATCTGAAAAAGATGTCAAATGGTCATGGGCTGGTAGCACTCTCCCTTAAGGAGAAGTTGCCGCACAGCTGAAGAGAGAGATGAAGCATAGCTATAGGGTAGTTTCCTATACTGAAGCTCAAAGACTGTGTGTGTGTATGTGTCTGTGTGTGTGATGGGGGGATTTTACACAAAAGATAAAAGTGTGTGTGTTTTACTGACTCACTTGAAAATTGCAAACATCACGCGTCTTCACCAGAAAATAATTCAGCATTTATCTTTCCCAAAAGAAGGACATTGTCGTACATAACCACAATATTATTGTCACATCCAAGAAATTTAACATTCATAAAATATTATCTGCAATTTACATGTAAGGCTAGATAATCAACAAAACAATAAATCAAGCCCTGATGTGTAGCAGTCGTTATTTGATGATGTAAAAACTTCCATTATGGATGATTTTAAGCTATCATCATGATGTCACTGAACGTAGAGCTGGGAAGGGATGTGCAATAACCCACCAATACTTAGCATTTCCATCGTACTGACATAATAGATAGAAATAACCTCAAGAGCATAGATTATAGCAAATTGAATTAATTAGTAGTGTATGGGTTGATCTTTGCAACCCTGTAAGTATTTTGTTTCTCAAAAACTTTCCACCCATTGGTTTTAGTATTCAAACGTGTTCTTGACCTGAATCAGTTATTACTATACCTATGTCAAATTTGGTTAGTGTAAGCCCTTCAGGCTTGCTCCTTTGCCCTTCTTTTCTTTTTTTCCTCCTCTCCTCCTCTCTTCTCTTCTCCTCTCTTCTCTTTGCAGATAATCAAAAATCACATAGTCTTTTGCTGCTGTTGATCGTGCCTTTTTAATCTCTTCACATGAGAACAGTTCTGTCTCAGTTTTCTTTCCTTTTTCCATTAGGTTGATGTTTTCAAAATCTAGGCTAGTTGTCTTGTAGTCTAACGGTTTGCATTTGTCTGATTGTTTTCTCAAGATTAGATTCAGTGTAAAGACATAGATGCTTTTACGTAGGTATTGTTGATTACTTTTTATTGTATCACCGTAGAGGTACCTACTGTTAGTTTGTTCTGTTGTTAGTGATGCTAAATTTGACCATTTGAATACATTGGGGTCTGCCGGATCAATGCATTGTAAAAGTATTATTTCTCTTACAAATGTAGGAGAATAGTTAGAAAGTATGAATTTTGAATGTTTATCTTTTTTTACTATAATACATTTAATCATAAGGTAATATAGTTTAATATTTAATAATGGTTAGGTTTGACCACTGGCTCACAAGATTCCTGATAATTAACAACTGGCTCTCATGAGATGGTATGAACTGTCTCTAGCACACTACTGTGCCTATCTCAATATAGTCCCAAATAGATAAACTATCAAATCATATGCTAAAATTCTGTATATATTTGAGAGAGGCAAAATCAGTAATTATAGTTCAGTAGTTACAATAGTGAATCCTGCTTGGAACCTGATATGATCAAATAGAAATATGCACAGATACAAAGTACAAATAACATGATTAATTGTGTCATCTAGTCTGTGTGTGTCACTCTTGATTGGTAGACATATAGACAGAAAGACACAGAGAGAGATCATTGTGTACAACAGAGAAAACTATGTTTGGAACACCCATGGCCCATTCACAGAAAAGTCAGGCATTTGCTAGACAACAAAGAAAGCCTTGGTGAATTCCAAAGACTCAAAATAAAACAAAACAACAACAAAAGCTGCTCCACTACTGATTATGGTTCTTTTACCACACTGCAGTAAAATTAGAGACAAATAACAAAATAATAGATAAAATTAGATATAAATTTTTAAAAATAATTACTGGGGTAAGAGAGAAAACACAAACTATTTCAGGCTGAATGACAGTGAAGACAGAGTAGAGAAATGACAGATGCAATTAATTTAGTACTTGTCACTGACAAAAATAACTCTGAATACACTAAAAAAAAACCCTGAAACTTGATTTTCAGTTATGAAATGCATTAAACTTGTATTTTTTATCTTAAATTCTTTTTTTAATGTACCCTTTTTATTTTTATTTTTTTACCTTTTTAACATCTTTATTGGAGTATAATTGCTTTACAATGGTGTGTTAGTTCCTGCTTTACAATAAAGTGAATCAGCTATACATATACATGCATCACAATATCTCCTCCCCCTTACATCTCCCTCCCACCCTCCCTATCCCACCCTTCTAGGTGGACACAAAGCACCACGCTAATCCCCCTGTGCTGTGCGGCTGCTTCCCACTAGCTATCTGTTTTACATTTGGTACTGTATATATGTCATTGCTACTCTCTCACTTCATCCCAGCTTCCCCTTCCCCACCCCACGCCCTCAAGTCCGTTCTCTATGTCTGTGTCTTTATTCTTGCCGTGCCACTAGGTTCATCAGTACAGCTTTTTAAAATTCCATATATATGCGTTAGCGTACAGTATTTGTTTTTCACTTTCTGACTTACTTCACTCCATATGACAGACTCTAGGTCTATCCACCTCACTACAAATAATTCGATATCATTTCTATTTATGACTGAGTAATATTCCATTGTATATATGTGCTGTGTTTTCTTTATCCATTCATCTGTCGATGGACACTTACATTGCTTCCATGTCCTGGCTATTGTCAGTAGAGCTGCAATGAACATTGTGGTACATGACTCTTTTCGAATTATAGTTTTCTCAGGGTATATGCCCAGTAGTGTGATTAATGGGTCATATGGTAGTTCTATTTTTAGTTTTTTGAGGAGCCTTCATACTGTTCTCCATAGTGGCTGTATGATTTTACATTCTCACCAACAGTGCAAGAGGGTTCCCTTTTCTCCACACCCTCTCCAGCATTTATTGTTTGTAGATTTTTAATGATGGCCATTTTGACTGCTGTGAGGTGATACCTCACTGTAGTTTCGATTTGCATTTCTCTCATGATTAGTGATGTTGAGCATCCTTTCATGTGTTTGTTGGCAATCTGTATATCTTCTTTGGAGAAATGTCAGTTTAGGTTTTCTGCCCATGTTTGGATTCGGTTGTTTGTTTTTTTGATATTGAGCTGCATGAGCTGCATGCATATTTTGGAGATTAATCCTTTGTCAGTTGCTTCATTTGCAAATATTTTCTCCCATTCTGAGGGTTGTCTTTTCGTCTTCTTTATGTTTTCCTTTGCTGTGCAAAAGCTTTTAAGTTGGGGCTTCCCTGGTGGCGCAGTGGTTGAGAGTTAGCCTCCCGATGAAGGGGACATGGGTTCGTGCCCTGGTCTGGGAAGATCCCATATGCCACAGAGCGGCTGGGCCCGTGAGCCATGGCTGCTGAGCCTATGCGTCCGGAGCCTGTGATCCGCAATGGGAGTGGCCACAACAGTGAGAGGCCCGCGTACCACAAAAAAAAAAAAAAAAGCTTTTAAGTTTCATTAGGTCCCATTTGTTTATTTATTTTTTTATTATTTCCATTTCTCTAGGAGGTGGGTCAAAAAGGATCTTACTGTAATTTATGTAATGGAGTGTTCTGCCCATGTTTGCCTCTAAGAGTTTTATAGTGTCTGGCCTTACATTTAGGTCTTTAATCCATTATGAGTTTATTTTTGTGTATGGTGTTAGGGAGTGTTCTAATTTCATTCTTTTACATGTAGCTGTCCAGTTTTCCCAGCACCACTTATTGAAGAGGCTGTCTTTTCTCCATTGTATACTCTTGCCTCCTTTATCAAAGATAAGGTGACAATAGGCTTTCTCTCCTGTTCCATTGATCAATATTTCTGTTTATGTGCCAGTACCATACTGTCTTGATTACTGTAACTTTGTAGTGTAGTCTGAAGTCAGGGAGCCTGGTTCATCCAGCTCCATTTTTCGTTTTCAAGATTGCTTTGGCTATTCGGGCTCTTTGGTGTTTCCATACAAATTGTGAATTTTTTTGTTCTAGTTCTGTGAAGAATGCCATTGGTAGTTTGACAGGGATTGCATTGAATTTGTAAGTTGCTTTGGGTAGTATAGTCATTTTCACAATGTTGATTCTTCCAATACAAGAACATGGTATATCTCTCCATCTGTTTGTATCATCCTTAATTTCTTTCATCAGCATCTTATAGTTTTCTGCATACAGGTCTTTTGTCTCCTTAGGTAGGTTTATCCTAGGTATTTTATTCTTTTTGTTGCAGTGGTAAATGGGAGTGTTTCCTTAATTTCTCTTTCAGACTTTTCATCATTAGTGTATAGGAATGCAAGAGATTTCTGTGCATTAATTTTGTATCCTGCTTCTTTACCACATTCGTTAATGAGCTCTAGTAGTTTTCTGGTAGCATCTTTAGGATTCTCTATGTATACTATCATGTCATCTGCAGACAGTGACAGTTTTACTTCTTCTTTTCCGATTTGGATTCCTTTTATTTCTTTTTCTTCTCTGTTTGCTGTGGCTAAAACTTCCAAAACTATGTTGAATAATAGTGGTGAGAGTGGGCAACCTTGTCTTGTTCCTGATCTTAGTGGAAATGGTTTCTGTTTTTTACCATTGAGAACGATGTTGGCTGTGGGTTTGTCATAAATGGCCTTATTATGTTGGGGTAAGTTCCCTCTATGCCTACTTTCTGGAGGGTTTTTATCATAAATTGGTGTTGAATTTTTGTCAAAAGCTTTTTCTGTATCTATTGAGATGATCATATGGTTTTTCTCCTTCAATTTGTTAATATGGTTTATCACATTGATTGATTTGCATATATTGAAGAATCCTTGCATTCCTGGGGCAAACCCCACTTGAACGTGGTGTGTGATCCTTTTAATGTGCTGTTGGATTCTCTTTGCTACTATTTTGTTGAGAAGTTTTGCATGTATCTTCATCAGTCATATTGGCCAGTAATTTTCTTTTTTTGTGGCATCTTTGCCTGGTTTTGGTATCAGGGTGATGGTGGCTTCATAGAATGAGTTTGGGAGTGTTCTTCCCTCTGCTATATTTTGGAAGAGTTTGAGAAGGATAGGTGTTATCTCTTCTCTAAATGTTTGATAGAATTCAACTGTGAAGCCATCTGGTCCTGGGCTTTTGTTTGTTGGAAGATTTTTAATCACAGTTTCAATTTCAGCACTTGTGATTGGTCTGTTTATATTTTCTATTTCTTCCTGGTTCAGTCTCAGAAGGTTGTGCTTTTCTAAGAATTCGTTCATTTCTTTCAGGTTGTCCATTTTATGGGCATATAATTGCTTATAGTAATCTCTCACGATCCATTTTAGTTTTGCAGTGTCAGTTGTTACTTCTTTTTCATTTCTAATTCTATTGATTTGAGTCTTCTCCCTTTTATTCTTGATGCGTCTGGCTAATGGTTTATCAATTTTGTTTATTTTCTCAACGAACCAGCTTTTAGGTTAATTGATCTTTGCTATCATTTCCTTCATTTCTTTTTCATTTATGTCTGATCTGATCTTTATGATTCCTTTCCTTCTGCTAACTTTGCGGTTGTTTTGTTCTTCTTTCTCTAATTGCTTTAGGTGTAAGGTTAGGTTTTTTATTTGAGATGTTTCTTGTTTATTGAGGTAGGATTGTATTGCTATAAACTTCCATCTTAGAACTGCTTTTTCTGCATCTCATAGGTTTTGGGTTGTCGTGTTTTCATTGTCAGTTGTTTCTAGGTATTGTTTGATTTCCTCTTTGATTTCTGCAGTGATCTCTTGGTTATTTAGTAGTGTATTGTTTAGCCTCCAAGTGTTTGTATTCTTTACAGATTTCTTCCTGTAATTGATATCTAGTCTCATAGCATTGTGGTCAGAAAAGATACTTGATGCGATTTCAATTTTCTTAAATTTTCCAAGGCTTGATTTGTGACCCAGGTTATGATCTCTCCTGGAAAATGTTCCATGAGCACTTGAGAGGAAAGTGTATTCTGTTGTTTATGGATGAAATGCCCTATAAATGTCAGTTAAGTCCATCTTGTTTAATGTGTCATTTAAAACTTGTGTTTCCTTATTTATTTTCATTTTGGATGATCTGTCCATTGGTGAAAGTGGGGTGTTAAAGTCCCCTACTATGATTGTGTTACTGTCGATTTCCCCTTTTATGGCTGTTAGCATTGCCTTATGAATTGAGGTGCTCCTATGTTGGGTGCATAAATATTTACAATTGTTATATGTTCTTATTGGATTGATCCCTTGATCATTACGTAGTGTCCTTGTCTCTTGTAATAGTCTTTATTTTAAAGTCTATTTTTGTCTAATGTGTGACTTGCTACTCCAGCTCTCTTTTGATTTCCATTTGCATGGAATATCTTTTTCCATCCCTTCACTTTCAGTGTTATGTGTCCCTAAGTCTGAAGTGGGTCTCTTGTAGACAGCATATGTACAGGTCTTGTTTCTGTATCCATTCAGGCAGTCTATATCTTGGTTGGAGCATTTAATCCATTTACATTTAAGGTAGTTATCGATATTTCTGTTCCTGTTACCATCTTATAAATTGTTTTGGGTTTGTTATTGTAAGTCTTTTCCTTCTCTTGTGTTTCCTGCCTAGGGAAGCTCCTTTAGCATTTGTTGTAGAGCTGGTTTGGTGGTGCTGAATTCTCTTGCTTTTGCTTGTCTGTAAAGCTTTTAATTTCTCTGTCAAATCTGAATGATATCCTTGCTGTGTAGAGTAATCTTGGTTGTAGTTTTTTTTCCACTTCATCACTTTAAATATGTCCTGCCACACCCTTCTGGTTTGCAGAGTTTCTGCTGAAAGATCAGCTGTTAACCTCATGGGGACTCCCTTGTATGTTAATTGTTGCTTTTCCCTTGCTGCTTTTAATATTTTTCTTTGTATTTAATTTTTGATAGTTTGATTAATATGTGTCTTGGCATGTTTCTCCTTGGATTTATCCTGTATAGGACTCTCTGTGCTTCCTGGTCTTGATTGACTATTTCCTTTCCCATATTAGGGAAGTTTTCAATTATAATCTCTTCAAATATTTTCTCAGTCCCTTTTTTCTTCTCTTATTCTTCTTGGACCCCTGTAATTCGAATGTTGGTGCATTAAATGTTGTCCCAGAGGTCTCTGAGATTGTCCTCAGTTCTTTTCATTGTTTTCCTTTATTCTGCTCTGCGTTAGTTATTTCCACTATTTTATCTTCCAGATCACTTATCCATTCTTCTGCCTCAGTTACTCTGCTATTGATTCCTTCTAGAGAATTTTTAATTTCATTTATTTTGGTGTTCATCATTGTTTGTTTGCTCTTTAGTTCTTCCAGATCCTTGTTAAACATTTCTTATATTTTCTGCATTGTATTTCCAAGATTTTGGATCATCTTTACTATCATTACTCTGAATTCTGTTTTAGGTAGACTGCCTGTTTCCTCTTCATTTGTTTGGTCTGGTGGGTTTATACCTTGCTCCTTCATCTGCTGTGTATTTCTCTGTCTTCTCATTTTGCTTAACTTACTGTGTTTGGGGTCTCCATTTCATAGGATGCAGGTTTGTAGTTCCCATTGTTTTGGTGTCTGCTCCCAGTGGGTAAGGTTCATTCAGTGGGTTGTGTAGGCTTCCTGATGGAGGGGACTGGTGCCTCTGTTCTGGTGGCTGAGTCTGGATCTTGTCTTTCTGGTGGGCAGGACTCTGTCCGGTGCTGTGTTTTGTCTGTGAACTTATTATGATTTTAGGCAATCTCTCTGGTAATGCATGGGCTTGTGTTCCTATCTTGCTAGTTGTTTGGCCTAGGGTTTCCAGCACTGTAGCTTGTTGGTCGTTGAGTGGAGCTGGGTCTTAGCGTTGAGATGGTGTTTTCTGGGAGATGTTTCGCCGTTTGATATTACGTGGGGCTGGAGGTCCCTGGTGGACTGATGTCCTCAACTAGGCTCTCCCACCTCAGAGACTCAGGCCGGACACCCAGCCAGAGCACCAAGACCCTGTCAACCACATGGCTCAGAAGGAAAGAGAGAAAAATAAGTAAGTAAGTAAGTAAATAAACAAATAAATAAATAAAATAAAAAAGTTCTTAAAATGGAAAAAAATTATTAAAAATGAAAAAATAAAAAGTAATTTAAAAAAAGAGAGATGGAAAGAAGAAAGTAACCAAACCAAAAAACAAATCCACCAATGATTACAAGAGCTAAAAACTATACTAAACAAGCAAACAAACAAACAAAAAAACCGAGACAGACAGAACCCTAGGACAAATAGCAAGAAAAAAAGCTATACAGACAAAACCACACAAAGAAACATACACATACACACTCACATAAAGAGAAAAGGGAAAAAAAAAAGCATATATATATAAATAAAATAAAAAATGAAAGAGAGCAACCAAATCAATAAATAACTCTACCAGTGTTAATAAGTTCTAAATAATAAACTAATAGAAGCATAAAACTAGAAAGGAATTAGATGCAGATGGCAAACCAGAAGTCTGCAGTTGCTTCCAAAGTCCACTGCCTCAATTTTGGGATGATTCGTTGTCTATTCAGGTGTTCCACAGATGCAGGGTGCATCAAGTTCGTTGTGGAGATTTAATCCACTGCTCCTGAGGCTGCACAGGGAAATTTCCCTTCTCCTCTTTGTTCACACAGCTCCCGGGGTTGAGCTTTGGATTTGGCCCCGCCTCTGCGTGTAGGTCACCTGAGGGTGTTTATTCCCCACCCAGACAGGACGGGGTTAAAGGAGCAGCTGATTCGGGGGCTCTGGCTCACTCAGGCCGGGGGGAGGGAGGGGTACGGATGTGGGGTGAGCCTGCAGCGGCAGAGGCCAGTGTGACGTTGCAGCAGCCTGAGGTGCGCCGTGCATTCTCCCGGGGAAGTTGTCCCTGGATCCCGGGACCCTGGCAGTGGTGGGCTGCACAGGCTCTCAGGAGGGGAGGTGTGGATAGTGACCTGAGCTTGCACAGAGGCTTCTTGGTGGCTGTAGCAGCGGCCTTAGCATTTCATGCACGTCTCTGTGGTCTGTGCTGATTAGCTGTGGCTCACACCCATGTTTGGAGCTCATTTAGGCGGTGCTCTGAATCCCCTCTCCTCGCGCCTCCCGATACAATGG
This sequence comes from Lipotes vexillifer, assembly GCF_000442215.2. NCBI lineage: Eukaryota > Metazoa > Chordata > Mammalia > Artiodactyla > Lipotidae > Lipotes > Lipotes vexillifer. Next base: position 995,809 of record NW_006775616.1, on the reverse strand, counting down.
TCTCTTGACTCTTAGGCAGTTCAAGGCTTTTTCCCGGACCTCTTCCTGGCTAACTGTGGTGCACTAGCCCCCTTCAGGCTGTGTTCACGCAGCCAACCCCAGTCCTCTCCCTGGGATCTGACCTCTGAAGCCTGAGCCTCAGCTCCCAGGCCCCACCCACTGTGGCAGGTGAGCAGACAAGCCTCTCAGGCTGTTCAGTGCTGGTCGGCACTGATCCTCTGTGAGGGAATCTCTCCGCTTTGCGCTCCTCACCCCGTTGCTGTGCTCTCCTCTGTGTCTCCGAATCTTCCCCCCTGCCCATTCCTGTCTCCACCAGTGAAGGGGCTTCTTAGTGTGTGGAAAGTCTTCCTCCTTCACAGCTCCCTCCCAGAGGTGCAGGTCCCATCCCTATTCTTTTGTCTCTGTTTTTCGTTTTTTCTTTTGCCCTACCCAGGTACGTGGGGATTTTCTTGCCTCTTGGGAAGTCTGAGTTCTTCTGCTGGCGTTCTGTAGGTGTTCTGTAGTTGTTCCACATGTAGGTATAGTTTTGACGTATTTGTTGGGAGGAAGGTTATCTCCATGTCTTACTCCTCCACCATCTTGAAGGCACCCCTTGCATTAAACTTTTAAATTAAAACCGAGAGAGAAAACAACAGAGAAGGAAACAAACAAAACAAATATAAAAAAAAAAACTAATATTAAAGTTATATAAAATATTAAAAATCAATAAATGCAAAAATTAATATCATAGCTTGCAATGACAAAAAGCAAAAGAGATGATTATGGGTACTGTATTATAGACAGACCTTGGACATGACTCACCAAGGGAAAAGAAAAAGCAGATGTGAATATCTTGCAGAGTGCAGAAAGGAAACAAAACCAGTATATATTAAAATTTTAAATATTTGATTAGTTAGTTACACCAATAAATTTTAACACCTAGAATACATTGGTAACCTTCTAGAAAGTTGTGAATGATCACATTTAACCTCCAAATAAATAGAATGTTGAACAAATAAAAACCTATAAAAGACACTGAAGTGAGCTTCCCTGGTGGTGCAGTGGTTAAGAATCCATCTGCCAATGCAGGGGGCACAGGTTCAAGTCCCGGTCCTGGAAGATCCCACATTCCATGGAGCAGCTAAGCCCGTTTGCCACAACTTCCAAGCCTGCGTTCTAGAGCCTGCGAGCCACAGCTATTGAGCCCGTGTGCCTAGAGCCGATGCTCATGACAAGAGAAGCCACCTCAATGAGAAGCCTGCACACTGCAATGAAGAGTAGCCCTGCTCACCACAACTAGAGAAAGCCCATGCACAGCAACGGAGACCCAAAACAGCCAAAAATAAAAATAAATAAATAAATTTAAAAAGACACTGAAGTGATGGTCTAAAATTTCCCTCTTGAAAAATCATCACCCTCAGGTGGCTTCAGAAGTGAGTTCTACCAAAATTTCAGAGTCTATCTTTTTTTTTTTTTTTTTTTTTTTTTTTTAGTCCGCGGGCCTCTCACTGCTGTGGCCTCTCCCGTTGCGGAGCACAGGCTCCGAACGTGCAGGCCCTGCGGCCATGGTGCGCAGGCCCAGCGGCCATGTCTCACGGGCCCAGCTGCTCCTCAGCATGTGGGATCTTCCCAGAGTCTATCTTATGAGTTGTTCCAGAATTTACAGGAAAATGGGACATTTATAAATTCATTTTATGAAGTCACATAGTTCTAATGCCAAACTGAGATAAGGATAATCTAAAATAACTGAATTAAAAGCCAATTGCATTATAAACATAGGTTTTAAAAAATTAAATACAGTATTGGCCAACATATGCCCCTATGTCATTGACTTAGTTTACAGCACTGATATTTCTATTCAGTCCTGCCTCCGATGGTGTTCTAAGTCATCTAGTATGTTTTTGGTTTCCTTGCAAGTGTTTCTTTTTACATTCATCATCCTTTCATCTCATGAAGTAATATTTTCATATCAATCTGTTATCTTCTTTCGATTTTCTGCTTCTGTATTAGAAAGCATGTCTTTTCACGCATATTAAAGTTATCAGGCCATATTTAAAATTTTTCTTTCCTTTTTGCTATATTAACTCCTAATAGTTCACTCACAAAAGTTGCATACATCACTTGGAGAACTGGCTCATGAAAAAAGAATGTAAAATAGTGGTTGGATTTGTTCCAAGAGATCCTTAGTGTTAAACATAATATAAAAAGAAGGCTTACAGAATACAGCTTTATCTTTGGAAAGCATGTATTTCAATATTAACTATATGCCTATGATTATTATTACTAAGATTTAACAAAAAACCCCTACAAGTTTTAGGGTGCTTGTTATGTTCCAGAAATGGCCTTGTTTTCTATTCATATTATACATGAGAAAAGTAGAACTTAGTCAAACAAGGATCTTGCTCAAGATCAGCCAATTAGTTAGTGGCAAAGCCAAAATTTAGATTCATCCTAACTTTCCTAACACCATACATAACCTTTACTATTAAATACTGGGCTCTAAAGTATTATTGGATATTACAAGGTACCTATTCTCTACATATTATAAAATAATCAACATAAATTAATATTTCTAACATCACTTCATCTATTTTATAAATGTGTATTTTCTCATTTTTGCCAGAAGTCTCTTAAAATTTTGAAAATGGAATCTAAGACTATTACATTATTCCCCTTAGGTTAAAAATATGTAAACCTTTGGGACAGTGATTCATGCATAAGAATGCATAATAAAATAATAAGGATGGTTATTTTAAAAAAAGATTATGCTACACAGATACTCATTTAAATATTGTATCTAAAAGCAAAAACATGATACATACTAAATGTCTTAAAAAGTGGAATTAACTAAATAAAATATTGGAATACCGTCAATGGAATAGTATGAAAGCATTTTTTCAAAGCACTGACAATGTAGAACACAGTTAGCAACATGAAAAGGTGTTGATAAACAAACAAGTTACTTTTTGGTGTTTAAAAATATTTTCACTGAATTTTACACTTCCAAAGGGTGACTTTTATGGTATGTGAATTAATTTTTTTATTAAAAATATTCATTCTTCTTTGGTACAAATTAAAACAAGGGGCCAATCAGTGAAAGGATTTCTTTTCCATACCTGCATGACAAATATATCCTTCTCTTCACTTGTAAAATTTAAAATAAACAGTATTGACACAATTTCCCATTTATTTCTGTGCACAGAACATATCCTATCCATGAAATAATGAAGTATACTAAGTATTAAACAATGGCTACCTGTTTGTATCTTCACCCATGAATGATTTTCATTTTTATATTTCTACTTAAACAAACCTTCTGATTTTTCCATGTTGAGCATTGTCTTGACTATTAAATATAAAATATAATTTAAAAAATTTTATTCTTTTTTTAAAAATTTATTTATCTTTGGCTGTGTTGGGTCTTTGTTGCCGCGGGCGGGCTTTCTCTAGTTGTGGCGAGTGGGGACTATTTGTTGCGGTGTGCAGTCTTCTCATTGAGGTGGCTTCCCTTGTTGCGAAGTACGGGCTCTAGGCACACTTGCTTCAGTAGTTGTGGCACGCGGGCTCAGTAGTTGTGGCTCGTGGGCTCTAGAGCGCAGGCTCGGTAATTGTGGAGAATGGGCTTAGTTGCTCTGAGGCATGTGGGATCTTTCCGGACCAGGGCTTGAACCCGTGTCCCCTGCATTGGCAGGCGGATTCTTATCCACTGCACCCAGGGATATCCAAAAAATTTTTATTCTTTACATGACTGCTAATCCTTCTCTGTAGAGTGCTAGTTTAGAGTCAGAGTTCTCAACTATGGTTATTGTTTGTTTATTTTAAACACAGATTTCTTCTGCTTTGCATGAAACAATTGGGCAGTACCTGTCCATTTTATTAGTGGACTCTTAATTGGCTGGTTGGTTGAGGCTCTGCTAAGCATGGTGAGTGGAGGTCGGCAGTGTAGGAGTAGCTGGTATGGGAAGGGCCAAGCATGGATTATAGTGGACTGTGACAATGCATTTTCAAAATTGCCACCTAGAGGTGCACTGTTTGACTTTTCCTTAACATTGAATAAATTAAAACAAGGGAGCACTCGGGTGAATTATTTCTTATTCCTGCTTGAAATTAATCAAATATACCTTCCTCCTCACCTATAAAACGGGAATTAAAAGACATCAACCAGGACTTATGTGAGGATTTTATCAGATAATATATATTTGAGAGACACATCTATAATTTCTTGGCATATAGAATAGAAATAGAAAATAAAAATTATGTAAATCTGAAAAGATATTCTTAAATATTTTTCTGTTATAAACTTGGCTAGTCCCTAATGAAGTAAACATCCCTCAAACCTCAGTCAGAAATGATTTCTGTGTTTATATATTGAAATGGTTATCTTTTGCCCTGATTTGAAGTGAGTGTTAGGATTATCTTTCTAGAGGTAAACTTCTTAGCTATGTGGCCCTATAAAGTTGGCCACTGCTTTCCGGTTTGCCTGAACTAATTTGCATTCCCAAGCAATTACTAAATCAGAATCTGTGGGGAAGATTCTTTCCTAACATCAGGAAAATTTGGGGAACACCTTGTTCAGGGATTAAAAAGATCAGCCCTAGAACCAGAGGAACAGACTGAATGAGACTTTCTGTTGCACCCCTTTGATCCAGTTTCTTAATCTTTCTGGATTTTAGTTTCTTCATCGCTAAAATAAATACTCAAAAGAAGCTGGATGATTGGGTAATTATGGGGATGGAATTAATATACATAAAGTCCTTAAGACAGTACTTGGAAAAACTCTTTTCAATCAGTCCTTGCTACTTCTGTTGTTGTTACTATTACTTTTTCAGTGTGTAAAGGAAGATTATTGCACCATTTTCTCTCCCCGAGTAAGTGTTCAGTATGAAGTGTGGCATAATAATGGCAGTGTGGCAGTTAAAGTTACCCCATCTGTAGAAATCCTTTTATTTAAAACACTCCATGAAATATGTCCAAATATTTGCCTCTCCTCCACAAATTAACTCTTTTATGCTTATATCTTTAGAAGTTCCTCCAATTAATGTTTGCTAGTGGCTGGTCCTCAAATTATATTTTAAGAAGGCTTTATTGTATCCAACTTCATCTGCAGACTCATTTAAAATTCACGAAGCCTTGCATTATCACACATCAAATGTCACAGTCTGGCAGTTAATCTTATTGAAAGGTTAGTTATGTGTAGCACCTGCAAAGGTGTCTGAACTGAAGATTCCCAGGATTTGATGCTAAAATGGGGATGAAGGTAAAATTAAATTGAGGATTGGAAAGGCAGCTGTGTATTAACTAACTTTTGGCTATCTCAGTGTCTTAAAACTTCCAGCATAGGTTTCATTGGTTATTGATGACAACAACAACATATACAACAAATATCAACCTTCTCTTTCTGAAAACAAGGTAGTTTTCAGGTTTTCTTCTCTCTGTATAATACCAAAATAAGGTAGAAAAAATTTTTAATAGCATATTAGGTTTTTATTCATCCACTAAACTAAGAACTATTTTTAGGATGTCAAACTCCACAAATTCTCAATTAGATATGTGTAAGTTATCTTCATTGTGCAGAAAATTTAAATATTAGTCTAGTCCCACTAAGCAGCAGTTCTGTGATCAGTGTTTGCAAGGATGTGTGCTCTGGGAATGTGATCTTTAATATTTAACTCAATCCAAATATAATTATAAAGGACAAACTTCTGGGAAAAGGAAAGAAAAATGCAGCTCCATTTGGATTACATACTTTTAGATTATTTCATAGACACAGATGTCTAGAAGGACAAGACAGGTAACATAAATGAGTGTAATGGGTCAGCTCAGGTGTGCGTGTCCCATTCTATGGGGCCGAAAGCCCCCTCTGCCACTTCAATTCATGGCCAACTCAGAAGAAACAAGGTTATAGAGAGGAATGTCAAGGTGTTCTTGTTCAGTTGCACCAAGGTAAAGAGTTTATTTGGTGGAGGGTGTTTTCCTTCCATACCAATGCTCCTCCCAACCCCACCAGACCGATGAGTCTAAAGCCCACCATAGCAAGTCTCCTGGGCCATTTGAGTAAGGAGGTTGCCTAATATTTAGCTGTTGGTAGACTTCGTAAAGACAGTATGGGGGCAGCATTTCTACTAAAAGATCAAAATTCAAGCTGCTGTTACAGAGATTCTCTTCTCAGAAACCAGGGTGAGTGTGGGTAACATAGCTCCTCTCTTGGGGGCAATGTGTAGAATCCATTAAAATCATGATGGGTGGGTTTTTGTAGCAAGGCTCAGGTCCTGCTGTCATCCCTGACACCAGCTGTGAAATCAGTTGCTCTCTTGAGCAAAAATTGGGTGGTTTCAACTCAGTTTTTCTGAATCCAAGGAGGTTTTAAAAGCATCCTCTTCATGTTCCTTCTTCTTGTACTTTGTCCAACAAGAAATGTTTTCTTCTATCTGCTTTTCAGTGTAGTAGTTATGGGCAACCTTTGTGTCCTGCTATATTAGAGTTTTCCAGTTTGGACAAAAGGTGTGGGAGGCTGAGGGACAGAGAGTATATAAGTGTTGAGGAAGCCATGGAGTTGCATGACTCAGCTCTCTTTGAAGAGAACTTGCTGCGGGGAGCAGCTGACTAAGAGTCTCAAGCTGCCAAACCAGAGAACTCGGAAGCCTCACGTACCAAGGGTTGCCTCCCCACAGTGACAAAGGAGGGTGGGCTTCTAGTGCCGGTTGGATTCCTGCTCAGTGAAGGATTCTGCTAACAGGCAGCTTGCTTGAGGACGCCCCATTGTTCTGGCAGAAAATTTTTCAGACCCAAGCTGTGGTCTGAGGCTCTCCCTACCCAATCCTTCCTCCACGTTCTCCTTTCATAGGATTCAGACCTGCCTTGTAGTCTGAAGATTTTGCCTCCTCCTATGCTTTCTCCCTTTCCCCATCACAGGTGTTTCTTCCACTAAATCTCTTCAGTGAGGCATCTGCTTCTCGCAATGCATATGTGACTTACATATATGTATGATGTATGTGGAGGGTTGTGTGTATATATATGTATGTGTGTTTGTGTGTCCTTTCTGTTACAATGTGCATTTCTATAATGTAAACTAGATCACATACAATTCGCATATAGCAGAAAAATACTAATAAAATGTGGAAGTTGCATTAGTCTGTGCTTGATTTTCCCAACATGCCAATATTTTGAAGCTGTCTGGGACATGCTTTCCCAGAATTAAAAGATAAACCTTCAGGAAGTAGGAAATACTACATAAGTGCTTTCTATTAGTGCAAATACTAGCTGGTATAGTGGCTTTAAGAACTGCTAAGCTTTCCATAATGTCTCTCCCAAAACTGCAAATGCAAATGAGTCTGCAAAGATATTTCCTGTGTGTTTAGAAAAAACTGAGGTGGAGGTCCACACTGTGACATTTTTAATTTTGATAAAACTGGTCTCAATTGGGAGTATATCCCTTTAAGTAAGTTTATCGTGGGGGAAGAGGCATGAACCTTGGAAAAAAACTGATGGATTTTCAGCTTAGGTGTCAAGGCCAGTTGAGATTTAACTCTGATAACATTTATATTAAGATTATTATTGTTTTTATTAGTACTTGGGCTACAGAGTTACATAGGTTTTAGTGCTCTGCCTTCAGTTATTTTCTAAAAGTATACAGTTATTTTAGTATGTGATTTTGTAGAACACAAGTTTTCTCTCATTATAGAAGAAACTCCAGTGTATATCAATATAGATATATATTCGTTCATTCTTTTCAGAGAGCCAGGGTTTGGCAAATTAAAAGCTTTTGTGCAAAGATTGTCCTCAAAATGAGCTTGAAAGGCCTGTTTTGGAGCTCAGAAGCTAAACACTGAATCTTTCTTTTTCATTTGTGCTCTAACCATCCTCTCTTTCCACTTAGGCAATGGATAATCCAGAACGAATTCAGAGAAGACCCATATTAAAAATGCAAAGAAGAAGCAAATACCTGTTTGAAATTATGTCTTCATGTGGGCTTGTTGCTGGTGCTGACTAGTCACCTTCTAAGTGACTCACTCTGCACTTACCCACCCCGAAGCACTCAGGATTCAAATTCATGCACCAGAAGGGAAGAATATTCATAAGTTGTGGACCTTCAGGATCACTTGGTAAGTTGAAAAAACTGAACACCAATGGTTTGCTATTTTAAGCACGTAACAGGAGGGAAAAAATAGCTTAGAAAGGTGAGAATGTATTTTATCAAATGCTACTTACTACTGTTTGCACAGACGTGAAGTATTTTTCTCCTACAGCCACTTAAATGATGATCTTTTGCTAGGAAATTTTCATTCTGATTACCTAAGAGAAGTACCAAAGCATAAATATATTTTCAGGTTTGCAGAAAAAATTAAATCTCAGGTATGGATTCTTTTGTCCTCAAATAAATTGTGTGTCTTCTCTGGGAGGGAAGTTTGAGATGTAACTTCATAAAAATAAAATCCAGGAGTGAAGAATGGCTTTTCCTCTACTCCAATGATGGGAAGAGTAGTAAGGGGCATATATCATGACAAGTGATTTGGAAAAACCATAAGAAAGCCTTTCCAGATAAGGCAGTCCTAAAATACTGCAGTGTTGAAAAGGATTACCAAGGGACTTCCCTGGTGGCACAGTGATTAAGAATCCACTTGTCAATGCAGGGGACACGGGTTCGATCCCTGGTCTGGGACGATCCCACATGCTACAGAGCAACTAAGCCTGTGCGCCACAACTACTGAGCCCATGTACCACAACTACTGAAGCCTGCACCCCTAGAGCCCGTGCTCCACAACAAGAGAAGCCACTGCAATGAGAAGCCCGCACATCACAACAAAGAGTAGCCCCTGCTTGCCATAACTAGGGAAAGCTTACACGCAGCAACGAAGACCCAAAATGCAGCCAAAAATAAATACAATTTTTAAAAAGTCATTATCACCTTTAAAAAATAAATAAATAAACAAAGTTCAACACTATTGTCTTTAGAACACTGTGTCCTAAATAAAGGTAGAGGGAAGAAGAGAATGGTCATGGGTCACATGGCCCTAGCACATAATAAATCTTATCTATCTTATCTAACTTTAATGGTAGGTTAAAGTTCTTACAATTCTGCTGTCCCATTCTTTTCATGAAATATCTGATTTATGATTTTATATTTTCCTATTCACATGATTAGGAGAACAGAAAAATAAAGGTGAAATTCATCTCCAACAGTTAGTCTGTAACAGTGGTTCTCAAACAATGGTAGGTAGTAGAATGACTTGGAAAAAAAAAAAAAGTATTATAATGGTGCCTTACCCAGAGCTTACAGAATCAGATTTCCTGAGTGTGGAGCATCTATCTTGTTTTAAAAGTTTAAAATGATATATATTTTCTCAAAGATTGACTTGAAATTCCTATCAATAATAAAACAGTCATTTAAATTTCCTTATGCAAAACTAAACAGAAACTACACCAAGAAAACTGAAGTCCATCTGGACTTTTAAGCTACACGACGGTCACCTAAAATCATTAGTGGAAGAGATAGGGCCTGAATTCAACAAAGTGAAATTGAAAGTCACCTTGCTCTTTAAAAAAAAAAAGACTTTAGAACAGAAATGTCAAGAACAGATGTTTTAGGAAAAAATATAAGGTTTTTTAACCCTATGATTTATATTCAATTAGGAGTGGGCTTTAGCAGAGGTAGTCAAATATCTTTATAAAATATGTGAAATTAACTGTTACATTACAAAATGCCTTGTGACTGAGTAAACTGAGGGTCTCTGGTGCACCAGAGGTCATTTGGAAGGTGGGCTGGGGTCACTAAAGTGAAGTCACAGGATATGAGCATTGCCAATGCCCACCAGAGTATAACTCCTTTCCCTCACCCCTCAATATAATTGTTAAATTACCATGGGCAATAAAGGGAGACTTTAGGATAACAAATATTTAAGTAAACGCTGATCTTCCTTGTATTTTGAACATAAATTACAAGTGAAATCATTCCCACCACATAATCTGCTGTAAACATTGCCTATTTTCTTTTTCATTTTCAGGAAAATTATTCCTGCATTCAATAGTTATAAAGAATGAAAAAACATAAAATGTGAGATTAAAAAAATCATGAGTTATACTACAGTTTTAACACAAATAGGTTTTATTACATGGCTATAATTACAAAAAGAAAGTTTCTGCATTGTCTTTGGTTCTCGTTATTAGAAGTAACACCCTCCAGCCTGAGCCTGGCAGTCTATACCATTACCTCCCTGAACTTCAAAAGACATTTGTAAGATGGACAGTTGCCAGTAAGTAGCCTGCTTCCATCCTACTTTGATATTAGCTTAACAACTGGAAGGATCTGGCTGTTTAAATATTAAACGCATATTCAATTATTAAAGAGTTAACATTCTTTTTCTGATTATTAAACCTGTATGGAAAGAGCATTGAAACTAACATGCAGTCTGTTACCAGTTTCACAGACTGCAATGTCACATATGCTAAATTGTTTCTATACTGTCTTGGCCGTCAGAACAGGGCTCAGCAACACCAGAATCTGATGAAAACACAATTAAAACTACTGCTCAAATGTTCCAGTGACCACAATGGATCATTTCCAAGAGGGATGTTCAGATTATTGCTCAAGGCAAAATGGCTGCAGATTATTGTTTTGCCATTGACCTAACAGGAAAGAATTGCCAGCTAATGAACCTCAGGAAAGAGACTAATTAAAGGAATAAAAGGTAGCTCCTACTCCCACCCTTTTTCAAACATGAGCAAGTCTAACAATAGGATGTAAGATTCATTAAAAACCAACAGTAAGTAAGGAAAAATAAATGCAATAAATACTGAATTTCTGGATAAGTAACAGCATTCCATAAATACTACATCAAACAGTTAGCTAATAAAGTTCAATAGTTTATCACCTTTGGACATGTTCCCATGAAATTTAAATATTCAAATACCTAATTAATGTCTTAAAATTAATTTAATAATATAGACTGTCTCATCCCAATTGCTGGCTTGAATAATTCTAGGGGTCCCCCATCCTGAACAAATGCTTTTGATCAGGATATTATACCTTCTTGCTTTAGTCTGTTCTTGTAGAAAATAGGAAGGAGAAATATAAGGAAAATTTGGTAGAACTAGATTTAGAAATAAAATTTGATTTGCTGCCCAGTATCCAGCATTTCATATATACATGAATATTCAGCTATCTTGCTAAATTACTACAGATAAATTTTCCTAAAACATTATATTAGGTAAACCCAACAAACATGAGATCATATGTTTCATGATAAACATTAGGCTGGGCCATGACATGCAAGAAATGTCAATAAGAAAAATGACATCCAACTCTCAAGAGACTGTACTCTCAAGGTTGAATATTCATGTAATGGAGTCTAATGATACCGGTACTTCTGCTACCATTATTAGGTTATGTGACTCCAGACAAGTCATGTCACCTCATCCACAAAATGAGGTGCTGGATTAAATACTCTCCCTTTCTTCTTTTCACACTATAATTTTATAACCTGTAAATTAATAAAGGGAAATGGGGCTGAGATAATGCATGAACCTAGAAAAGAAGAAGTCATTGACATTTAGCCTTGGGATTTTTTTTTTTTTTTTTTTTTTTTTTTTTTTGTGGTACGCGGGCCTCTCACTGTTGTGGCCTCTCCTGCTGCAGAGCACAGGCTCCGGACGCACAGGCTGAGCGGCCATGGCTCACGGGCCCAGCCGCTCCGCGGCATGTGGGATCTTCCCGTACCGGGGCACGAGCCCGTGTCCCCCGCATCAGCAGGCGGACTCTCAACCACTGCGCCACCAGGGAAGCCCTAGCCTTGGGATTTTTTACTTTCATATTTATGTTTTTCATGGGCTGGTGTTAAAACTAGTTTCGTTCCCAGGTCACATCACATGATAGTGTAGTCAGATGACTCAGAGTCATGCTGGTAAGAAGGGTGAAATAGACTAGGAATAATTCACAAGATAGGTAATACACGAGTTAGAAATGGCATTTTATGGGTAAATAAACACAAATTCCCATGTGCTTAGTGGAGACTTAGACATAATCTATTAAGCAAATGTTTATTAAGTGCTTATTTTGTGCCCACCAATTGTGTTTGAAACTGCAAGACCCAAAACAGGAATTAACATTTATATTCTCTACCTTAAGCAAACTTACAAGTTAGTTGGGAGCACTTCAAATGTCAAAATATCATCTCTTTCAAACCAGAAACTATAGTTAATTAAGTAATCATTGAATTGGTAAGCTGGACAGTAAGTTTAAGTTTCTTAATGAAGGTATAAAATAAAGTATAAAAGAGGAGATAGGAATCATTCTGTCACTATCCAAAAGGGAATACTGTGTGATACAGTGAAAAGTTAAGCAATTAACTGAAAATCTGAGGAAACTTGAGAAATGATTGGAGATGTTCAAGTATTAGGATCATAAATCTCTCATAGGGCATGAAAAGGAAGTACCTAATTCAATTTAAAACTTGCTTCCTCAGATATTGTCTTTATGTGACAGTGGTGTGAATTTGTTACAAATAGGGAGACAAGTGGTATACCTTACACCAGAAATGGAAATATTGTAATGTCTAGAAAGAATGTAACATTATATGATATAAATTCTCAAATATTAATTAATGACTTGCTTACCTTCACAACATACCCCAGTCAGTGCTTTAGTTGATACATGATGAATTTCTATTTCATCTCTGCACTGGTCAACATAGAGTAGTTTTTCCTATGGCAACAAAACACTAAACCTAAAATGACAGAAGTCAATTCCTTGCTACACATCTGCTCACTCTGGGACCCAAGCTAATGAAATAAGCTCATTCTGGACACAATGTTACATGTCGTGACAGAGGAGAAAGAACGGATCCACTTGTTGGTTCTAAAATATTTATTGGTCAAAGCAAGTCACATGCTCAAATTTGTAGCCAATAGGACAGGGAGTAGAAGCAAATATTTGGAAATAATAATAGTTTCTAACACAGCCTTCCACTAGTTTCCTCTTACAGAGTCATTTTTCTAGTTAAAATTTTTGTCATGAAACTAAGGCATGCATGTACTTTTTTAAAAAGCAATGTTTTGAAAGATTTTTAATAGTAAAAATAAAACAAAAACAAGTGTTCCCTGCCCAATCTTTCCTTCACCTGAGTCTTTCCTCAGACGTGAATAGCTTATACTTTTCATTCGCTTATTTTAATAAATGTCTGTGTATATGTTTGTCTATCTCCACATTTTCTTTTTAAACATTTATTTTTTAAATTATTTTTAACTTTATTTTTGGCTGCATTGGGTCTTTGTTGCTGTGCATGGCCCTTGTCTAGTTGTGGCACGCAGGGGCTACTCTTCCTTGCAGTACGCAGGTTTCTCCTTGCGGTGGCTTCTCTTGTTGCAGAGCACGGGTTGTAGGCGTGTGGGCTTCAGTAGTTGTGGCTCACGGGCTCTAGAGCACAGGCTCAGTACTGGTGGCACACGGGCTTAGTTGCTCCGCAGCATGTGGGATCTTCGCGGACCAGGGCTCGAACCCGTGTCCCCTGCATTGGCAGGCAGATTCTTAACCACTGCGCCACCAGGGAAGTCCCTATCTCCACATTTTAAAATAACTAACATTTTAATAAAATGTTCATTGTGTTATTTATTGATTTATCAATCTGAAATACCATGCATTTACCTTTTACTTCCTAGGCAGAGGTTTATCATTTTTAAACCAACCTGTTCACATTTTCTCCTCATTCTTCCCAGTTATCACAGTTGTCTACAGGACAGTTAGTGCATTTTTGTATCTGTAAAATTACCATTCACTGTTGGATGAAGAAGTGATCTATTATTATGTTTATTTTCTATTTGATATCTTTTTTTTTAGCCTGGAGTAAATAAGCACCTCTTTTTTAGGTGATTTTTTAACTTGCTTAGTGTAATATGTATTGTGTTGATTTCTCCTCAGATTCTCTAACAGATATGTTACATGATTATAAATAATTATTTCCAAATATTCAGACTAATCAAATAATGTTTTCATTATTTTTATTTCTTTTCTGGAGATTTTTTTCTTGAAAATCCACTGACAGATGCTCCAGTTTGAACAGTTTTCACACTGGGGCAAGTTGTGCACTGTTACTTTGGGAATTCTCTTTGCTCTCTG
>NW_006775616.1:935034-981700 GCF_000442215.2 Lipotes vexillifer | reverse complement strand
CATTCCTGCATGTCCTTCCCTCTGTTGGTTTATTTATTTATTTTTTTCCCCTAACACTCACTTTGCACTTGTTTTCTAAAAGGGGAACTTGGTGCATGAGATTTTCCTGGTTTCTTCTCCTTGCATTTCTGCAAAATGTATATAATGTATTTTAACAATTAATAATTTAGCTGGTTATGATTCTAGGTTCAAAGTCGTTTATCTCTAAAAATTTGAGGATGTTGATCTACTGTATTGTGGTGTCCACTGTTACTGCTGGAAAGTTGTATGCTAGTCTGGTCCTAAGCTGATGTATATGACTTTTCTCCCATGAAAGTGTATTAAACTAGCTGGGCTGCCAAAACAAAATTCTGTAGACTGAGTGAGTGGCTTAAACAACAGAAATGTATTTCTTACAGTTCTGGAAACTGGAAAGTCTAAGATCAGGGTTTCAGCCAATTCAGTTTCTGGTGAGAATGCTCTTCCTGGCTTACAGACAGCCCTTCTTGCTGTGTCTTCACATAACATAACAGGGAGGGAGGGAGCAAGAGAGAGAGAGAGAGAGAGAGAGAGAGATCGCTTTCTAAAGACTATTCCCATGAGGATTCTAATCTCACTGGATCAGAGTCCCACTTTTATGACCTCATTTAATCTTAATCATTGCCTTACTCCAAGGATGTTACAATGGGGGTTAGGAATTTAGCAGATAAATTTTGCAGAGACACAATTCAGACCATAGCATAAAATATTTAGAATCTTTCCTTTATCCCTGGATTTCTGAAATTTCATGGAATGGGCTAATCTTTGGTTAATCCAATCATTCCTTCATGTCTGGAACGTTTCCACTTTTAAAATACATATAATTTCCTTTACTATGATTTCTATCTTTCAAATGTTGTAGTTCTTGAACACATCTTTCAACTTCCTCATATTGTTCCACTATCTTTCATTTATTGATCTTTTTACTCTACTTACTAGGACATTCCTCAACCACAATATTATACTGTCAACTTTTCTCCTTAATTTTTACTTATTATCTAGTATTTATGAGTTATCTTTTCTTCCCTTTCTCTCAATCTATCTTTCTCTGTCTCACACTCTCGTAGTTAAGGATGTTAATTTTACTTTCTGTAAACTTTTAATTTCATATAATTATGTTTCTTTTTTGCCTTCCCTTTGTTGGTAGTTTGTCCTTATCTCTATTTTTTATAATTAGAGACTTCCATCAACTGTCTGGTCATTATTGTATGCCTGTGTGTATTTAAAAATGAAAAATGAAAACATGTTTAAAAGGTTGGAGGTTAATATGCATAGGTGGGTTTCTTGTGTGGTAGACTTCACGATTGAATTATTGCATGATCAGCTGCGTCCCCAATGACAACACAGAAAGGTTGTTTCTCTAAGGATATGCAGTTCTTCCAGAGAAATATTTTCTAATTTTCAGTCACTTGGATGATTGTATGTATAGGAGGGCTGATGGGAGTGGTTCTGAAAACCTTTCTCTGGTGTCCTAGGAACAAGGTTCTATGGCTTGGCATTGAGATTCTTTTGTAATCTGCCTTCCTCCCTTTTTTGAACCATACTTCACTGTGGACTTCTACTGTACATGGTGTCCCCAGACCAGAAATCTCTTTTAGTATCTCTGGAAAGTATACCTCCTGTCTCCTGCTGCATGGAGATAAGATGGGTCATCGTCACCTTGCTGCACAGTGTGAGGTGAGGATCACATGGTTCCTTCCTTGTGAACACTCCTAAAACCAATTCTCCCCTTTTTTAGCACCAAGTCTTACCTCAACATCCGGTAGGCTTTGGGTTCTTAAGTATTCCACCTTGCTAATTCTGTTGCCACTATTCCATTTATTTTCTTCTTTCACAAATTTATTTACATTTCTTATCCATTGTTTTCTCCTTTTCCCATCCTTTTTGTACTTTTGCTTGTCGCAAAGTACACATATAGATTGCAGTCCTTTTGAATGAGTTTTCTTTAGTGACCATAAATGAAGACATTTTCATTGTGTGTATTATCTGAAAATGTACTGTTAGAAATAATGATTTTGGACTTCCTGGTGGTGCAGTGGTTAAGAATCCGCCTGTCAATGCAGGGGACACGGGTTCTATCCCTGGTCCGGGAAGATCCCAAATGCGTGGAGCAACTAAGCCCATGCACCACAACTACTGAGACCACATGACACAACTGCTGAAGCCCCCGTGCCTAGAGCCCATGCTCTGCAACAAGAGAAGCCACCACGATGAGAAGGCCGCACACCTCAACGAAGAGTAGACCTACTTGCCACAATTAGAGAAAGCCCGTGCACAGCAACAAAGACCCGATGCAGCCAATCAATCAATCAATCAATCAATAATTCAGTGGTTTATAAAGAACCTATCATACAGCAGTCCTCTATCTGTGGCAGCAATATAACTTCTCAGTATATTGATAACTCATTAATTTAAACGCCTTGGTATCACACTTGCTCCTTCCTTTTCACTCAGCCATTGACAATCTTAAGAAAAAGTTACCAACTGAGCTCTGCCCACCAAAGCAACAGCCAGCTCTACCCACCACCAGTCCTTCCCGTCAGGAAACTTGTACAAGCCTCTTAGATAGCCTCATCCACACAGGACGTATAGCAGAAGCAAGAAGAACTACAATCCTGCAGCCTATGGAACAAAAAACACATTCAAAGAAAGATAGAAAAGATGAAAAGGCAGAGGGCTATGTACCAGATGAAGGAACAAGATAAAACCCCAGAAAAACAACTAAATGAAGTGGAGATAGGCAACCTTCTGGAAAAAGAATTCAGAATAATGATAGTGAAGATGATCCAGGACCTTGGAAAAAGAATAGAGGCAAAGATTGAGAAGATGCAAGAAATGTTTAACAAAGATCTAGAAGAATTAAGGAGCAAACAAACAGAGATGAACAACACAGTAACTGAAATGAAAAGTACACTAAAAGGAATCAATAACAGAATAACTGAGGCAGTAGAATGGATAAGTGACCTGGAAGACAGAATGGTGGAATTCACTGCTGCGGAACAGAATAAAGAAAAAAGAATGAAAAGAAATGAAGACAGCCTAAGAGACCTCTAGGATGACATTAAACGCAACAATGTGCACATCATAGGGGTCCCAGAAGGAGAAGAGAGAGAGAGAGAGCACCCGAGAGAATAGTTGAAGGAATTATAGTTGAAAACTTCCCTAACATGGGAAAGGAAATAGCCATTCAAGTCCAGGAAGTGCAGAGAGACCCATGCAGGATAAACCCAAGAAGAAGCACACTGAGACACATAGCAATCAAATTGGCAGAATTTAAAGACAAATTATTGAAAGCAGCAAGGATAAAATGACAAATAACATGCAAGGGAACTCCCATAAGGTTAACAGCTGATTTCTCATCAGCAACTACACAAGGCAGAAGGGAGTGGCATGATATACTTAAAGTGATGAAAGGGAAGAACCTACAACCAAGATTACTCTACCCGGCAAGGATCTCATTCAGATTCGACAGAGAAACCAAAAGCTTTACAGACAAGCAAAAGGTAAGAGAATTCAGCACCACCAAACCAGCTCTACAACAAATGCTAAAGGAACTTCTCTAAGTGAGAAACACAAGAGAAGAAAAGGACCTACAAAAACAAACCCACAACAATTAAGAAAATGGTCATAGGAACATACATATCGATAATTACCTTAGACGTGAATGGATTAAATGCTCCAACCAAAAGACACAGGCTTGCTGAATGGATACAAAAACAAAGCCATATATATGCTGTCTACAGAAGACCCACTTCAGACTTAGGGACACATTCAGACTGAAAGTGAGGGAATGGAAGAAGATATTCCATGCAAATGGAAATCAAAAGAAAGCTGGAGTAGCAATACTCATACCAGATAAAATAGACTTTAAAGTAAAGAATCTTACAAGAGACAGGGAAGGACACTACATAATGATCAAGGGATCAATCCAAGAAGAAGGTATAAGAATTATAAATATATATGCACCCAACATAGGAGTACCTCAATACATAAGGCAACTGTTACCAGCTGTAAAAGAGGAAATCAACAGTAACACAATAATAGTAAGGGACTTTTAACACCTCACTTACACCAATGCACAGATCATCCAAACAGAAAATTAATAAGGAATCACAAGCTTTAAATGACACAATAGACCAGATAGATTTAATTGATATTTATAGGACATTCCATCCAAAAACAGCAGATACACTTTCTTCTCAAGTGCGCACGGAACATTCTCCAGAATAGATCACATCTTGGGTCACAAATCAAGCCTCAGTAAATTTAAGAAAATTGAAGTCATATCAAGCATCTTTTCTGATGACAACGCTCTGAGATTAGAAATGAATTACAGGGAAAAAAAACGTAAAAAACACAAACACATGGAGGGTGAACAATACGTTACTAGATAACCAAGAGATCACTGAAGAAATCAAAGAGGAAATAAAAAAATACCTAGAGCCAAATGACAATGAAAACACGGTGATCCAAAACCTATGGGATGCAGCAAAAGTAGTTCGAAGAGGGAAGTTTATAGCAATACAAGCCTACCTCAAGAACAAGAAAAATCTCAAATAAACAATCTAACATTACACCTGTAGGAACTAGAGAAAGAAGAACAAACAAAACCCAAAGTTAGCAGAAGCAAAGAAATCATAAAGATCAGAGCAGAAATAAATGAAATAGAAACAAAGCAATAGCAAAGATCAATAAAACTAAAACCCACTTCTTTGAGAAGATAAACAACATTGATAAAGCATTAGCCAGACTGATCAAGAAAAAGAGGGAGATGACTCAAATCAATAAAATTAGAAATGGAAAAGGAGAGGTTACAAGAGACACTGCAGAAATACAAAGGATTATCAAAGATTACTACAAACAACTATGTGCCAATAAAATGGACAACCTGGAAGAAATGGAGAAATTCTTAGAAAGGTATAAACTTTCAAGACTGAAACAGGAAGAAATAGAAAATAAGAACAGACAAATCACAAGTAATGAAAGTGAAACTGTGATTAGAAATCTTCCAGCAATGTCCAGGACCAGATGGCTTCACAGGTGAATTCTATCAAACATTTAGAGAACAGCTAACACGCATCCTTCTCAAACTCTTCCAAAAATTGCAGAGGAAGGAAAACTCCCAAACTCATTCTATGAGGCCACCATCACCCTGATGCCAAAACCAGACAAAGATACTACAAAAAAAGAAAATTATAGACCAATATCAGTGATGAATATAGATGCAAAATTCCTCAACAAAATACTAGCAAACATAGTCCAACAACACATTAAAAGTATCATACACCATGATCAAGTGGGATTTATCCCAGGGATGCAAGGATTCTTCAGTATACGCAAATCAACCAATGTGATACACCATATTAACAAATTGAAGAAGAACAACCATATGATCATCTCAGTAGATGCAGAAAAAGCTTTTGACAAAATTCAACACCCATTTATTATAAAAAACTCTCCAGAAACTGGGCATAGAGGGAACCTACCTCAACATAATAAAGGCCATATACGACAAACCCACAGCAAACATCATTCCCAATGGTGAAAAACTGAAAGCATTTCCTCTAAGATCAGGAACAAGACAAAGATGTCCACTTTTGCCACTATTATTCAACATAACTTTGGAAGTCCTAGCCATAGCAATCAGAGAAGAAAAAGAAATAAAATGAATACAAATTGGAAAAGAAAAAGTAAAACTGTCACTCTTTGCAGATGACATGATACGATACATAGAGAATCCTAAAGATGCCACCAGAAAACTACTAGAGCTAATCAATGAATTTGGTAAAGTTGCAGAGTACAAAATTAATACACAGAAATCTCTTGCATTCCTACACACTAATGATGAAAAATATGAAAGAGAAATTAAAGAAACACTCCCGTATACCATTGCAAAAAAAAGAATAAAATACCCAGGAATAAACCTACCTAGGGAGACAAAAGACCTGTATGCAGAAAACTATAAGCCACTGTTGAAAGTAATTAAAGATGATACCAACAGATGGAGAGATATTCCATGTTCTTGGATTGGAAGAATCAATATTGTGAAAATGACTATACTACCCAAGCAATCTACAGATTCAGTGCAATCCCTATCAAATAGCCAATGGCATTTTTTACAGAACTAGAACAAAAAATCTTAAAATTTGTATGGAGACCCAAAAGACCCTGAAGAGGCAAAGCAGTCTTGAGGGAAAAAAACAGAGCTAGAGGAATCAGACTCCCCGACTTCAGACTATATACTACAAAGCTACAGTAATCAAGACAATATGGTACTGGCACAAAAACAGAAATATTGATCAATGGAACAGGATAGAAAGCCCAGAGACAAAGACACGCACCTGTAGTCAACTAATCTATGACAAAGGAGGCAAGAATATACAATGGAGAAAAGACAGTCTCTTCAATAAGTGGTGCTGGGAAAATTGGACAGCTACATGTAAAAGAATAAAATTAGAACACTCCCTAACACCATACACAAAAATAAACTCAAAATGGATTAGAGACCTAAATGTAAGACTGGACACTATAAAACTGTGCGAGGAAAACATAGGAAGAACACTCTGACATAAATCACAGCAAGATTTTTTTTGATCCACCTTCTAGAGTAATGGTAATAAAAACAAAAATAAACAGATGGGACCTAATGAAACTTAAAAGCTTTTGCAAAGCAAAGGAAACTACAAACAAGACGATAAGACAACCCTCAGAATGGTAGAAAATATTTGCAAATGAATCAACAGAGAGAGGATTAATCTCCAAAATATATGAACAGCTCATGCAGCTCAATATTAAAAAAACAACCCAATCCAAAAATGGGCAGAAGACCTAAATATACATTTCTCCAAAGAGGACGTACAGATGGCCAGGAAGCACATGAAAAGCTGCTCAACATCACTAATTATTAGAGAAATGCAAATCAGAAGTACAATGAGGTATCACCTCACGCAAGTTAGAATGGGCATCATCAGAAAATCTACAAACAACAAATGCTGGAGAGGGTGTGGAGAAAAGGGAACTCTCTTGCACTATTGGTAGGAATGTAAATTGATATAGCCACTATGGAGAACAGTATGGAGTTTCGTTAAAAAACTAAAAATGGAATTACCATATGACCCAGCAATCCCACTACTGGGCCGATACCCACAGAAAACCATAATTGAAAAAGATACATGCACCCCAATGTTCATTGCTGTGCTGTTTACAATAGCCAGGTCACGGAAGCAACCTAAATGCCCATTGACAGACGAATGGATAAAGAAGATGTGGTACATATATACAATGGAATATTACTCAGCCATAAAAAGGAGCAAAATTGGGTCATTTGTAGAGACGTGGATGAATCTAGAGACTGCTGTACAGAGTGAAGTAAGTCCGAAAGAGAAAAACAAATATCGTATATTAACACATATATGTGGAACCTAGAAAAATGGTACAGATGAACTGGTTTGCAGGGCAGAAATATAGACACAGATGTAGAGAACAAATGTATGGACACGGGGAAAGCAACGGCGGGTAGGGATGGTGGTGTGATGAATTAGGAGGTTGGGATTGACATGTATACACTGATGTGTATAAAATGGGTGACTAGTAAGAACCTGCTGTATAAAAAAATAAATAAAATAAAAATAAAAATCATAATAAAAAAAGAAAAAGTTATCTACTGTCATATAATGTTTGACTTGTAATATACTTGATATTTATTAGTTATTTGAATATTTTTATAGGTATAAGAATTTATGACTATACTAAAGGCATGAAATGAAAAGTAAATATGTTTTATATTAGCCAATATTTGTGTGGTATTTTACTACACAATTTTCTAAAGATAAGATTGATATCATATACATTGTTGTTATGTTCTTAAATATTAAAGCATGAAAACATATATGTTCATGTTTCAAAAAATAAATGGGAATAATCTCGTCAGAAGCATGAATTTTGGTGTTAGACAATCCTGGACTTGAAGGCTTTGCAAGTTGCATGATCTTGGACATGATACTTAAATATCCTTTGTTTGTCTCGGTTTTCTTATCTCTATAATGGGGATAAATACAGTAACATATTTTCTTCATAGAACTATATTGTGAATTACCTGAGATAATTTAGGTACACCCTAGAGCTCAGTGACTGACATACATAAATGCCCAATAAATTTTGCTAATATTAAAGTTATGAGTAATATTAATGAGTTATTGATTAATGCAAGTCTCCTGGATAATGGAAAGAAGACTGAGAGAAAGCCTAAAGCAGTCAAAGTGTTCTGAGAGTAAAACATGGAATAGAATTTGATACCAGATGAGTGTCTCATGCTTTCTAGAGGTATGTGCACTGAAGAATTAGTAGAGATATAGTGAGAATGTTAGAACACCAAAGAAAAAGCAGGAAGAAAGAAAGTTCCAAAGACAAAGTAACTTAAATTGTCTATATTTTGCAATTTATTAGAAATTTCTGAGGTCTAAATAATTTTTCATTTCACAGCTAAAATTAGAAATGGGGAGACGGATTTTAAAAATCAACTTTTCCAACTATGTTGCTAGTTAAGTTAAGCCAGTGTTGGGAGTAAAATTCAACTTTATATTCAAAAAATGAATACCCACAATTCCATGGGATCACCAGGCCTATGCAGTAATAACTCATATATTATGTGGATAGAGCACCTGCATTGACTGTGTAAAGAGGAGCCTTTTTCTTTGTTTAGTTGACACTTGCATTTATATGGAAAATTCAGTGCTAAGGTTCCATCTATTCATGTTCTGTCATCTTTTGATTCATCTCTTGTAAAAGTCAATATGTCACTCTTCTCTGTCAGTGGAGACTGATTGGACTGCTAACTTTGAAGACAAGTCAGAAAGTCTTTGCAAAGAAAAGGCAACAACCTTTACTGAAACAGAATGTTGCTAAATGTCAAAGAACAAAAGATTTAGATGCAATTTAAAGGCTGACATGCAAAATGTTTAACTGTATTGCTGGGTTGTTAGGTTCCAAATCATGTAAAACTGACCTAAGCTTACCCAACAGCTCTGCAAAGTCAATTTGGAATACTGCCTCCTTCCCAGGTTCGTCTAGAAAGGAAGAGGAAGGAGAAATAGCCACCTGGAAGGGCACCTATCTGCCTTAAGGCAGGTGCAAAATCTCAACACCAAAGGGACAAAAAAATTCCAAGTTTAAATTCTGGGTTTTCTATTTTCTCATCATGTTTTAAATGAAAAATGGCTATATCTCTGGAGGTGTGGGGTCTTTGTCTTTTCTTTTTTCTTTTTGTTAATACTGTATCCATCAGAGATTCACACAACGAAGACATTATCTCTAACGTAGGTAAAATTATTCCATAGAATTTATGACACTCTAAGGAAGCCTTCAGCAATTCTTAAACTTTCTTTATTGTTATTCCTGGAAAAGATGTTCATTTTAGATCATCCTTGAACCTCAACCCCTTCTGTAGATGTGCCCTATTTTGAGTAGGTAGATTCGGGAATCAATTCTAAAGTGGAAGTAAACTGAGGACAAAGTATGATGTTAGAGGTGAGCTGAGGTTATGTCAGGACCAGAGAAGACCAGCCAGAAAAGGTCAGGGATATCTATTAATTTCATTAATTTGAAAAATTGAAGTGGATATTTTGTTTAACAACTCAAAAGAATTGCCTTTACTATTTCCATTTATTACATTTTAACAAATGTGTACTGTATTAGATTTCTTCCTACATGCCTCTCATTGTGCTTGGTGCTGAAAGAACAACAAAGAACCAAACCTCTTGACTTCAAGGTTTACTGTCACATGGGAAGTCAGGCACAAACCGATAATTTCACCACTGCATGGGTAAGGTACAAGTAGGCACAGGGTGTCTTGAAAGCACTTAGTGCTGAACCCCAGAGTTCAGGTTTTCCTTCCTAAAGAAGGTGACATCTTAGCTGGGTCTTCAAGAATATATATTGATTACTATGT
Organism: Lipotes vexillifer; assembly: GCF_000442215.2. NCBI lineage: Eukaryota > Metazoa > Chordata > Mammalia > Artiodactyla > Lipotidae > Lipotes > Lipotes vexillifer. The sequence goes on along the minus strand of NW_006775616.1, from coordinate 971,736 downwards.
AGGGATACATGAAAAGCATTCCAAGAAGACGTAGAATGAGCAAAGCTACAGAGACATGAATATGTATGAATTGGTCAGATCCTACCAGTGGTTCAGCATTATTTTTAGAAAATAGTTGGATAGTGAACAGATATGAGGCCACAAAACAGCAATGTTTTATGTTTTATTAGAACTTTCTATAATGATGAAAATGTTCTATATTTGTATTGTCTGATACATAGATACATAACCACTAGCCACATGTGGCTTTTGAGCACTTAAAACATGTTTAGTGAGCTGAAGAAATGAATTTTTAATTTTATTTGATTTTAATGAATTTCCATTTAAAGTGTTACGTGCAGCTAGTGGCTATCATTTAGTGTAGCAAAATTATAGAAGTGCATGCTATCCATGTACATTAGGCTAAGGCCCTTGGATATTATTCTGACAACATTTGAAAGCCCTTGATTGTTTTATTTTATTTTATTTTTTTCCCTGATGATTTTAAAACAGGGAAGTGGCATGGCAGAATTTATGTTTTAAACAGATTTCATTGTCACCCACATAGAGAATGGGTTTAATGGGCTAAGTCGTGAATCAGAGAGACTAATTAAACACCACTGTTGTTATCCAACTAAGAGAACCAGTAATAGGGATAAATGGATTGATTTGAAAAATATTTAAGGAGTAAAGGGCTTGGTGAGAATGAGGAATGGCACGAAGGTTCTGGATTGTGTGACCACATGTGTACTAGTGCTAATGGTATAAGGAACACCAAGGTGAGAGTTGTAAGATGAGAAAAAGTCATTTATAACAACCAGCTTTTTGGGAAGAGTCTCCAACTCTGATAACCACTGATCCCTCAAAATAAGACTGTTATCAATTAAGAAATCATGGCACACTCTCATCTGCTCTTACATCCTGACCTGCATCTCTGCCTTCTTTTGGTGAAAATTGTTTTACCGGGGGTGATGTTTTTTCTTGATTCCATCAAGAATGTTCTGAAAATAAAGCTAACACAGATAGAAGTAGGGCTGAGGGAGATCTCTAATGACGTGGGTTTTTTTTGTATCTGGATCTAGTGTTGCCTAAACTCAGATGCTTGTAGAATCTTTAGTTATATGACTCAGTAGTTTTGTTTTTTGATTAGATAGTCTGAGTTGGGTTTGTGACCCTTGTAAATGAAATAGTCCTGAGTTCTGGGCCAGAAGCAGTGACTATTTTGCTGACCCTACTGCCATCAGTGCAAGAAATTATGCTTTGGACACAAAAAGGTGTTTCCTGATATTTTCCCTGTTTCTACTTGGTTTAGGACATTTGGGGAGCAATTAGAGATGTCATTATTGTTGATCAGTATTAGATGCCCATGGAGAAATTTTTGAGTATGTCTGTCTCACCAAGAATTGCTCAGTAATTGAGGCATTGGCAATTGGCAGCAGGTAATTCTCCATTGTAATGAAATTCAAGTTTTTCTGTCATTCTAAAGAGGACAGTGACTAATGTGAAATCTCTTATTCCTTCCTCTCTTCCATTTCTCAAAAGGCTCATTTGGTCATAGGGTGACTTTTTCAAGTACAAAGCTTAGACCTGAATAAATAATTTCTTTCAAACATTAGTATTGGTATTGTCTTAGTATTAAAAGCGTTCTACTCATGCTTTCAAAATTGTTAACAATTTTTAACAGTTATTATGTGTCTGAATACATGTTTGACATATGGTGATATTTAAAAAGTACAGCTGTCACTATGTTATCACTCATTAATGTGTTCAGAGGGTAGGATCAGGAGCACTGTTGCCTGGATCACATTTCAGGTCCACCACTTTCTGTGTGATCATGGGCAGGTTACTTAACCACTCTGTGAATATATGTTAAATAAATTGTTTTGAATAGTTCCTGACAGAAAATTCTCAAGAAATGCTAGTTCTTAACAGTACTAGGTATATTTTAGGGGCTTGCCAACTACGTATGGGTTTTTTATCACTATGCAAGTTAGAAACGTGGATATTTTTATTTGACTACTTTGGGAGATAACAGGTATAGGGCTAATAATTCCAGTTCAAATGATGAAATAAGGTGTCTATTGAGTTAAAAATAAGGAAGAAAATGCCTGCCTTAAAGCAAAAGAAGCTAAAAGGATAAAAGTCACACCATTCACTCAGTAACGAATTTAAAGATTCATTCTGTGTGTTGCAGTTATAATATGACTAATGGAATCGAAAGCAAGAGAAGATTCTAGTATACCAGTAGGTAACAGGTGGACAAAAATAAAGCCCTTTCCCCTTCAGTCAGCAGCTCACAGCTGGTCTAGTTTTCTTTTTCTTTTTGTCAAGAACCATTATTATCTGATGATCTATGTGATGATTGCTGGCTGGTGATCTCAGTGAAATGTGTTTGCTGGCTTACTCCCGGATTTGATTGATTGATGTTTCCATTATAGAAATCTTGGCTGCACTCCGTTCTAAGTGATGTACTGCTGGCAGTGTTTGTACAAAGGCCAACGAGTGAATGGGCCACAAAGATAGCCTTTTAGTCCAGACATTGCTCCATTCTTCCTGGGCAGGGAACAGGCTCACAGGTGAAGAAACAAAGAACACATCTGGTTGCTGCAGCTGCCTTTGATGTTTATTTAGTGGTTGGCAGGTTTCAAATACAATCATAGTTTCAAATACTTGCTAGAGTCGCCTCTCTGTCATTACTTGGCAAGTCCCAGTGGTATTACCGCAATGTTTCTTATTCACAATTATATACGAAAAATGTCTATTTGCTGCATCATACGAAAGTAATTTTTTTTAATAATGCTGTACCTAATTGGGCATAGGACATGGGCTTGAAACCTGGCTCCTCTGGTTAGTCTGAGCACACTGGGCAAGTTTTTTAACCTCCCTAAGCCTCCCCTAGCTCATTTGTAAGTAGATTAGAATTACAATACCTACTTCATAGAGTGATTGCAGACTTAAATTAGATAATGCATGCAGATGACTGCCACATAGTACAGCTTAATAGATGGAAGTTAATAATAGTAATTATTATAATAAATCATGCACACAGTTTTTATAAAAAATGTTAAATATTTCATTTTGGCAGGGGTTTTATAATATCCATTTCTTAATGATGTCGCTCAGAATTTGCCGGTTTCCTTGCCCCATTACAGGCAAAGAGTGACATAAGAATTAATTTTTAAAAAAACATCTTGTTATTTTTTCCCAGTGTTTTATTATGATAAATTTCAAATTTTAGTGAAGTTGAATTTCACAGTGAACGTTGTATAGATCTAACCCATGTGTCTTGTAGTTTTTAAGTGTTTCAACATGTATTTGGAATTGGAAGTTTCATTCTAGTTCAAAAAGAAGCTAAGCCTTGCAACTTAGATAAGTCAATGGCAAAATTGCCTGGCCTAGTCCAGGCTGAAGAGTACTGTGGCAGCACCGTGGACATCCATGTTATTAAATGTGGGGGGCTTTTGTGTTAAACCAAGCCCAGATCCTTGAGACCACCCCTGGAAGGGGGACTTCCAGGCGTGTGGGTGCAGAGAGGAATAAGGGTTACCTGTAGACCTGTTAGAATAATGCAGCAGTTATTTATCTCTAGGGAAAATAACTTGTAACTGCACACTAGAGGGCAAATCACAGTCACTTTGAAGAGTGAGAGACAGCCATCAGTCTACTTCTTTTTGGAGGCATCTCCTCCTAAGGGTTCTCAGCTCCTGGTTACTCAATTCCTGGTTACTGCCACTACTTACTCCAAGTGGACATGCTACTTAACCTTTTAAATTCTGGTCTAGTCCTAAGCAACCCCTGCTCCTTCCTATTTTCTGAGATAGGCTGACATTTTAATCTGTCTATATTTGTATCTATACCTATATCTATGCACATTTATTTATATATCTATCTATTTTTCTCTTTTATCTGGCTGTCTAGACAAACACACAGAGTTGTTTTTTTTTTTAATTAAGTACTAAGGGAGAAAATGAAAGAAGCAAAGAGCTTGTATGTAACAAAGCAGTTGCATTAGTAAGTGTGAGTGCTGCCTCTATAATAGTTATCAAACACCCAGATAAATCTCAGGCAGTTCCACACTAAATTTCCTGAAATAATTACTCTCCCAGGTCAAAAGCCTAGTATGTTTTCGGGTTTACCTCCTTCTTCATTTCTTTCCTGTTTGCCATAAGAGGTATACACTTTTTCTTTTTCCTGCGGATGATGATCTAAATTGTTTAAAGGAAACACAGTTTTTTTGGACGTGTTAGAGGACTCTCATTGTAGAAGATGTCACTCACAGATTTTCTTCACTTTTCTATATGGATGAAAATTTAACAATTTCTAACGCTGGCGAAAAACAAGTACAATGATGAGCGATATTTCACCATTTATGTAATGGATTTCATGTCCTTTTGGCAATTCTATGACATTTCTCTGGGCCTGCAGATGTTTTGTCTTAGAAGTAGCCGATGAGTGGTACACCAGACCCTAGGCATTCACAGCCTATTTGTTCCTTCACTGGCGACTTCAAAACACCACATTTTTTTTTTTAACATCTTTATTGGAGTATAATTGCTTTACAATGGTGTGTTAGTTTCTGCTTTATAACAAAGTGAATCAGTTATACATATACATATGTTCCCATATCTCCTCCCTCTTGCATCTCCTTCCCACCCTCCCTATCCCACCCCTCTAGGTGTTCACAAAGCACTGAGCTGATCTCCCTGTGCTATGCTGCTGCTTCCCACTAGCTATCTCTTTTACATTTGGTAGTGTATATATGACCACATTTTAGATCGATCACACATAGGACCCTTTATCTGAGAGTGGGTTTCTTGGCATCATTAGAATTTGCACAGTAATTGAAGTGGCATTTCAAGTTCTATGCGATAGTAGCTTTCTTTTTAACATGTTCCAAAACTTTCTGTCTCCACCACCAATACATGGATAGTATGGGATCAAAAGGTGCTTGTTGAGTGGTTAAATGTGTGAGTGTTACAATAGCTTCAGCATGACCATTGTTAATTCATAAAGAGAAATTTCAGACAGTTCATTGAGGCTTATTCTATCACTGATTGAAATGAGGCTGTCTATTCAAATTAGAAAATATGCTGTTTAAGGCAGTCTACATTTCTTCATCCTCCTCACCCTTACAACCTTCATCTTCTTTTTTTTCCGTAACCTTTTTTTTTTTTTTTTTTTTTTTTTGCTGTGTGTTAAATATATCTAGAGCTTTGTACCTCCCTGATGGTTCTGTAGAACCCCTCCGTCTCCCTCTTGTGATCCTATAGCGTCTTTCCACCCATGTATTTTTCCTGCCCTCCACAATTCCATAAGCAATACTGTGTTCCTTGTGCCGTTAAGCCCTTCACATTGCCTCACGATGTTAATGGCATTATCTCCACCTTAGTCCTGCATTTGAAAGTAAAAAAAACAATACTTGCTGCCATCCCCAGACAGATAATGGACTCAGGGTAAGCAACAGTCACTTTGTACCCAAAACATGATAAACCTGTAATAGTCTGATTGGTCCTTTCCTCTGACCTTCATTCTCATCGATTTTTCTCTTCCTTTTTCAAACACCTGGAAGGAATTCAAGTTGTTTTCAAGATAAGGAACATGATCTGGACATGAAGCTTTCTCTTTTTCCTTCTTTTATCTTTGATCTTTTTTTGAGCCTTAGTGAATATCCTGATTTACAATTAAGTGGATTGGAGGAGATTGTAGAAAATACTACATTGCAAAGTCAAACTAAATGATGAGCACAGACCCCTTCTGCACAGGGTTGATAGAAGAACAGAGGGACATAAGTGTCTTTTCTATCCCTTGTGTGTTCTGTAGCATTATGTCAGGGAAATTTTAGTGGACTGTAGCTTTTAGGCTGAGATAAGAAGCAAAAATTGAAAAAATAAACATTTAGTCACATTAGACCGGAGGAGATGGTTGAGTGTACTCCTTCAACCCTGTTGAAATGGTGTTGAATTGATAATACATTCTGATGATTGGTTATTTAACAGTTACTGAATAAATGTCTCGTATTAGTTATTTCATTGGTTTCCAGGTACAAAAGACCTAACTTGAATTGGCTTGTGTTATATAACTGGAGGTTCTAGAAGTAGGTCTAGCTTTAGGTCCATCTGGACAGAGAGGTCCCAGATATGTCCTTAGTATACAACATTCTTAATTAAGATTATCTCTTAATCTTGCTTGAAATAATTTATTCCCTCTTTGTTGCTAGATAATTACCAGAAGCTTGCTACACCTATACACTTACAGATTTAAATCCCAAGAAACTAATCAACACGGCTTAGAGGATGGGACTTACGCCAGAGTCACATGCTCCATCCTTAGGGTTTAAGCCCTGGTATACCTATGTGCATTTGAAATTGAGTAAAGATGGGAGAAGATAAACTAGAAACCTTCATAACATTATTTAGTATGTTTTGAGAAGTGTGGGTTGTAAAGGTGAATTCAAAAGAATCTCTACCTTTAAATATTACATAAATTACAGAGAGGTGAATTTCATCAAATAGATTAAGAAAATATGCTATGGAGACTCGGAAAGGGGCTGTTTATAGGAAAATGGATCAGTGGGGTCAAGCTTCAAGAGTATATAGCCTTTTAATAGCCTTGGGTGGATTTTTACATTCAAGAATAAATAGCGAAGATGGGAAAAGCAGAAAACAGCTTGGGCTTAATCATGGAGTAAGTGCAATACCATATACAGAAGTGTAAGGCAAGGCATTCCAGGCAGAGGGAACAGCAGGAAAAAAAGCACAAAAGGTGACAGGACAGTGAACTTTCAGAAAACCATGAAATCACAGCTCTCACTAAAGCATGTAAAATGAAGGTGGGTTAGTCAGAATTAAGCTTGGAAAGGTCACTTAAGACTAAATTATATAGATCTTAGTAGCTTTGGATAAGGGGAACTTAAACTTAGTCTGTAGGCAGGGAGGAATCCCTGATGCTCTCCAATAGAATAGGATGATTAGAGCTGTCAGTAAGACTAATCTAAAAGGTGGAGTATAATAGGTTAGAGAAGGAGAGAAATTAGAAAAGAAATAAGAAATCAGGAAAGTGTTCCTGAGGGCCTGAGAGGATTGTTCTTAGTACTTTTTTCACAGCTACTCATGTATGTGAGACAGAGTATGCCAAAAATATTAAGGAGTGTAGAGTGAAGAGGTGGGGCTAGAACCACTGCCACCTGTGTGTTAAGATAGATCTGAGTTTAATTAATTTCAGAGCAACTTGGTTGTGTGGCTGTTTTGGGGAAGTGATCCTGTTTGTACTGTTTGGGTCAAGATCAGTGGTTCTTATCATTGGCACATTAAAATGAAGAAGTAGTAGTCTCAGGTGAGCTTTTGAAGAAACAGTCTGAGGTGGAGCCCCTGGTAAGTGTATTCTTAAGGTGGGCTCCCCTGGTAAATTTAATGTGCAGCTAGGGTTGAGAATGACTGATCTAATGGGAAGAACATTTAACTGATCGCTCAGTGACTTCATTTCTAGTCTGGGCTCTGTCTAAATTTGCTATAACCATGCATGAGACTTTTAACATGTTTCTCCATTGTCCAAAAGTAATATGTACAGACATGCCACATACAGTGACTTCTTGATGGTGTTGGAGAACAAAACACAGGTTTTGGAATAAAACCTACTAAAGTTGAATTCAAATTTCTCTGCTTACTAGTTCTATGGGCTTGGATAGATTACTCAGCCTTTTTGAGTCTCACAGAAAGATTTAGGGACTTGCCCAAGGTCAACAAATACTGCAAATGCAAGATAGAGATGCAGCTTGAGCTCAGGTCTGCCAAAAATGCCTCTATACTCACACTTTTTTCAGAGAAGGAGACAGTAAAGCTGGATTATTTTTTAAAATTCTCTTCCATCATGGTTTATTACAGGATTGAATATAGTTTCCTGTGCTATACAGTAAGACCCTGTTGCTTATCTATTTTATATATAGTAGTGTGTATCTGCTAATACCAAATTCCTAATTTATCCCTTCCCCCACCCTTTCCCCCTTTGGTAACCGTAAGTTTGTTTTCTACATCTGTGAGTCTGTTTCTTTTTTGTAAATAAGTTCATTTGCATCATATTTTAGATTCCACATATAAGTGATATCATATGATATTTGTCTTTCTCTGTCTGACTTACTTCACTAAGTATGATAATCTCTGGATCCATCCATGTTGCTGAAAATGGCATTATTTCATTCTTTTTCATGGCTAAGTAATGTTTAATTGTGTATATATATATATAAAATTATAATATATATATATATAATTATATATAATACAGATTATACTATAATAATTATACATAATATATAATTATATGTATTATATATATATATGCATATAAACATCTTTATGCTTTCATCTGTCAATGGACATTTAGGCTGCTTCCATTTCTTGGCTGTTGTAAACAGTGCTGTTATGAATATTGGGGTGCATATATCTTTTCAAATTAGAGTTTTCTCCGGATATATGCCCAGGAGTAGGATTGCTAGATTACATGGCAACTCTATTTTTAGTTATTTAAGAAACTTCCATGCTGTTTTCCATAGTGACTGCACCAGTTTATATCCCCTAAAGCTGGATTCTAATGTCCAGAACACTTAGTTCAGTTATTTTACATTTGATCCTGTTTGCTCATTTGTACAATGGTGAAGCTTTTTTACATGACCTCCTCCATATTTACAACAGAAGTAAGCAAGTATCAACTGCTCGGTGTATACAATATTATAGAAAGTGTGAAGCATGTATAAACTTGCATAATTCTCCAACAACTTATAAGCTTGGAATTATTATTGTCTCCGTTTTAAACATAGGAAATAGGTCAAGTATTAGCTTACCCAAGATCACATAGCCTGTAAGTGCACGTTTTGAAGCCAGGCGATCTGTCTCAAGAATGCTCACTTTTAACCACTACACTGTATTTTTAAACCTTTTGCTGCCACTTACATGCTGTATCAGCCGAAGTCCATTTGAACTGCGAAATGGTATTAAGAGAACATGCTTTTGAAGTGAAATGTTACTGCAGGCAACAAGTGCCTTGTGAAGTATCCCAACACATGCAGGCTCCTGACATGACAAGATTTCAGATCATTTTACAAAGTAACCTATTTCCTCTTCCTGGAAGGCTGCCTCTCACTTTAAAGGGTCATGGAATCAGAGTCTAAACCAATATTAACAGGAATGGGTAAGGTACAGTAAATCTGCCTCCCATGCACACTTATCTCAGAAAAAGCTAGTGTGCAATGGCAATCTCATAAAAACATCATTAGAAGATAAAACAGCACTATGAAGTCTAGTGGGATTAATGGATGGGCAGTAAATCTGACAGATCTTGAGTGAGGAGAATTTGGATTTGATGTAATTTAGAGTTTGCCTGCATAGTACTAGAGTCCCTCTGATAAATTATACTGATGTTAAATGAAGTTGATTCTCCTCCTCTCTGTAAAAGGGACAATCAGAACACTTTATAGGAAAATTTGTGTTGCTTTTTTCTTAGGGGGAAGAGAAAGCAAACAGTATGTGACAAGAATAGAAAGAATTGCTCGCTCCATGAATGACCCCAAATTGTCTATGGCTATGGTGATCCTCTGGTTTTACAAAGAAGTAGTTTCACTGGTGTTCTTTTAGGGGTAGAGACAGAGTATCTTAAAGACCTGTGTAAATTTTCTTCTGTTCTCCCTCAGTTAAAGATAGCTGGATCATTAAATGGAATGAGAGATATGTACCAGACATCACAGGTTTAGAGCAGGGAATTCAACTCTATACTATTCTTCTAAAAACAAAGTATTATTTATTAGCAAAATCCACAAGATCAAAATATTAATTACTTAATAAGAATAGGTTTGGAAATATGTCATCCATTATGCATGCTATACTTTTGGACATTCAGAAACGGATATTAAGATGCCTTAACAACAGTTAAACAACAGGTATCTTCTCAGGTTCTCACTATTTAGTGACATAAATAAAATTTGCAGAGGCATTAAAATTATAATTATTTTACCCTATTCCCATCAGTTATTTATATTATACATATAAACACTAACATGAATTATTCACGATCCCACTTAGAACACAGGTACAAATACACTAAATTAAAATTTTTCTTTCCAAGAAAAGAAGTAATATGGATATAAAATTATAGACACTTCAAGCCAGAGGTGCAGGTCCTATACATCTTTGGGGCCAGTTGTGCTTTTGTATAACAACTTCTGAGTAAATGTTTTGGGATTTTGTTAAGTGGAGCCAGTTCATATGGAGTTAAATCTACAATTCAGTGTTTGTTTGAATCCTCATAATGAGTAAGCAGTAGAAAACTCCATAAGTTCATATATTAATCACTGACAAGGGTAAAACATTGTAAGTGATATGATGCATTTAACACATTGGGCCATAGAAAATGCAAATCAGTAGGAGAAATTTTTACGTACTTCCTCCGACTCCTCCCTGCTATCTTTGCTAGCCAAGTGAGTCTCTACCGAGCAGACTTTATAGCATTTCTACTCTAATTAGACTCTATCAATTTCCTTCCACAGTGAAATGACCTTGAAACATAGAAAGCTCTTTCACTGCTAGCTCAAAAAATGCTTTCTTGTGAGATTTCAAGTTCTTCTTCATTTCTCAGACCTAACATCTTCCAAGCAAGGGCATTCTTAAGAATACTCTTTAGAATGAATATGCCATAAATAAACATGTCTAACCTTCACCTCTTAAAAATTAGAATTTCAGAGAAAAATGTTATAGTTTTGATCTGAACACTGGAAAATTTTGATAAGGAGCCAGAAAGTAGTTATTTTGTCTTCTCTGATTGGCGTAATTTTTCTCAAAACTGATGAGTACAGGTAGGAATCAGACATATTATAAAATGCTGCCTTGAAATGATCTCTGTATTTAAAACCATGATTGAGATAGTATGACTTCGTGAACCAAAAGACTGAGATCAACTTATTACAGATTCTTTGTAAGTGATTTTATTTCAAGGAAGAATACATTCATATATTCAGAAATACAGTACTGTGCTTTGTTGCTAGAGACATAACTTTAAAATTCTTAGTTGTAAATGCTGATTGTCTACTTGCCTTCAAAAGAAATCCAAAATAGATTATTTTCATGGAAGAAAATTGAAGAAAACACTCTAAATTCTCAAATCCACTTTTTCTTTCAGAAATATATGTTTTTTTGTTCCTTGGTAAGGCAGAAGAATAAGATGAGAGTCAAAATATGTTGGATGTATTCATACAAAGTATAAAGTTGTTTTCTATTGACTTATCAAATTATGGCTTGTTGAGAAGCACACTTGGCTTTGTTTTTTTATGATAACAGATAGACATAGAAATCATTCTTTCAAAAAAGAACAAGGACATCATGTTCCCTATCTTTCAAGAGGGGACAAAGATATTTTGTTCCCCCATTAGATGAGAACCCATAGGCCCACTCTTGATTTGTTGGAGGAAATCGTTGAGAAAGAGTTCTAGTGCTGTTCGAAATAGGTCCCTGAATTCAGGAGACAACACATGAGAACAGAGACTGGTGTCTGCTCTTGGTCAAGAGATTCATGAAAGCAAGAATAATTCTGGAGTAATTCTTGCCAACATAATATGAAAATCCTCTATGTGCCTGGGAATGGAAAGGGACTAAGACCCAGCAAATCCCAAATCTTGGTGGTCTTTGGAAGGTATGGAAGTATACCTCAGTGGCTCCATTGATTCCGTCAAAGTTAGATGAGGGGCAAGATCCAGGTACCACCCTGGTGGAACTTGGGCCAAGTTCCACCCCAACTCAGAAGAGCAGGGATAAAGTAATATTGCTGAGGCTGAAGGGAGATATAGCTCCTCCTTTCAGGACGTCCTCTGTGGTGGATGGAGCCAGGAGAAGCTGAACACTGCCTTCCAAAACACACACACACACACACACACACACACACACACACACATATATACATACATACATACATACATACATACAATATCTGCAGAGTCTACTATTTTAGATGAAAGCAGACCAAACTAGAAAAAAGCCTCTTTATCACTGACTAGAGTTTCCATGTTAATTGGCAATTCATCAACAAAGGATGTTCAATGCTCTTAAATACTATTTCTAGTCTAAGAAGTAAGCATATCCTTTACTATCTTCTTAAGGTAAAAAGATATGAGAATTACAAGAAATTTTGGAAGTTTGACTTAGATTTTTCCTAACTATCTTATGAGAAAAAGTTTTGGGCTATGAGATATTACCAGCTGTTTCAAAAACAAAATAGCTGTGTTTCTGTGGTCAAATAATTTCATTAAACTATGAGATAAACACAGTTAAAAAGGATATTTAAATTATTAACTTAATTTGTTTTTTGCTAACATGCTAATATGATTTGGAGTCCTCTAAGGCACTGCTTATGAAACTGTAATGTACATAGGAATCATGTCAGGATTCTGTTAAAGGGAACATTTTAATTCACTAGCATGGGGTGGGGCCTGATATTTCTTCATTTCCTGCATTTCTAACAGGTAACCAGGTTATGCCCCTCCAGTGTGTGGGAGGTAAATTCTGAGCAGCAAGGTTCAGAGGGGTGTGAATGAATTGGTTATCTATTAATCATCATTTCCCAAATTAATTTTACCACAAAACTTTTTATTAATATCTTGGTGAACACTAATGTTCCCTAGTACACAATCTGGGAATATCCATAAATCTAATCTCCTGGTTTAAACAGGTAGCTAGTAAATCTCTTTCACATCATTTATAGTGCAATTGTAAGCAGAATCTGAGTGAATGAGGTGTTCTGTATAATTAAGTAGAGAAAGTGCCCAAGGTTAAAGTGAGAATTTTATATTTTCATTTTTAAAATGGGTATTTTTATCTTTCTCAACTAGGAAAGAGTTAAGCTGTGTGGAGTGCTTATTATTTCCTCTGATGGAAAATAAATAACTAGTGTTCCTCAGGGCAGAAACTAAACTTTAACAAGGAGAAAGAAAGGACATGCTCCTAACTTTTTCATCTATGTAGGCATTCTGATTGATCCCTGGGGACTTTGATTCATCTGGGCAACTTTAATTGGCCTCACTTGGAAATTCTTTTCTTCTCACCTGGAAGGGAAGTCATCTTAAAAAAGAGAAAAAAATTTTAAAGGAAAAGAAAATATTTATAAAAGAGAGAGAAAGAGGAGAGGAGAGAGAAAAGAGAGAGAGAGGAAATATGCTTGTCCTTTTCCTTGAGGAATGTGTATTGCTTCCTGATTGCCCAGGATTACCAAAAGATCCAAGGATTAGCCCAAACTCTTTCAGAAAGAGCTAGATGTGATTTAAAAAAAGGAGTGAGGTGGGGAAGAATTATATATTTGATCTCATTAAAGGATGGGTACCCAATTCTGCATTTTATGGTTTTAGCATCTACACTAAAGATAGTTTTCAAAGAATTCCTCTGCTATTTACTATTAAGTAGAACACTACAAGGAGCCTTAGGTTCTAAGCTGAAATCACTAGGTCTTGTTGACTTTTCATTTGCTCTTTTAAAACTCCAAAAGGGCATAAAAGAGAAAAATGAGCATTAGAGAGAAGTGATCAACTCAGTATTCTTCGAATATGCCTGGCTGCTCAGTTTCTTGCATAATACAAATAAATGTGATTATTCATGAAAAATTTATTGTCTAAAGCATCGGTTCTCAATCTTGCCTGAAGAGCTGAATCACATGGGGAGATTTTAAAGTACATGATGCTCAGGTCTCACCCAAGACTTACAAAATCAGAATCTCTTGAGTGTGGACCCCAGGCATCAGTGCTTTTAAAACCTCTCCAGAAGATTTCAATGTGCAGTAGAGGAGAGGCATTGGTAAAGGAGGTAACATTGTATCAACTATTAGGTCACATACATAATGACAGTGTTAGACCTGTGCTAAGCACTTTACATAATGACAGTGTTAGACACTGTGCTAAGCACTTTACATGAATTGTTTAATCTTTCAAAAGAAGCCTGTAAGATAAATATTTACTATTACCTCCATTTTAAGAGATTACAAAACAGAGGCTGGAAAAAGTTAAAGAATCCACCTAAGTCTACACATTTAGTGTGACCTGGGGTAAGAACCCTGGTTTTGTCTCTCAATACTACATACCATCTCTCCATAGTCCATGGGGGCCATTAATATCAAACAACAAACTGGAGGATGACTATGATAATCATATTGATCTCCCTTGGTGCTTCTCTAAATAAGCATGATACCTCTGTCTTCACATTGTAACTATTATAGCCATGCATTTAGATCATGAATACTTCTGAGATCTCAATTTTTCCTGAAATTCAGTGTGTCTTATGAAAAGCCTTCATACATCACTGTAAAATTGGTCAGTACCCAGAGATTCTGGATGAAAAATGAAGTCTGCTCAAGTGACATTTCAATAACGTAATGGTACTGAGTTTGTGTCATTTTACAGTTAGTTCACATCACTAATGATTTTATTGTCTTCCTTCTCCCCAACCCTATACATTAAATACTTTCTTTAGACTTTGCTGAAAAACAGGGTTTAAAATATAAACATTGCACAATGTCAAAGGAATTTTTATTGAAGTATAGTTGATTTACAATATTGTGTTAGTTTCAGGAGTACAGCAAAGTAATTCAGTTACATATATGTATATTTTTCAGATTATTTTCCGTTATAGCTTATTTAGCTTATTACAAGATATTGAACATTTCTCCGTGTGCTATACAGTAAATCTTCATTGCTTATCTGTTTTATGTACAGTAGTTTGTTAATCACATTCTCCTAATTTACCCCTACCCCTTCCTTTCCCTTTTGGTAACCATATGTTTGTTTTCTGTGCCTGTGAGTCTGTTTCTGTTTTGTACATAGATTCATTTGTGTTATTATTTAGATTCCACATATAAGTGATATAATATTTGTCTTTCTCTGTCTGACTTCACTTAGTATGATATTCTCTAGGTCCATCCATATTGCTGCAAATGGCAATATTTTATTATTTTTATGGCTGAGTAATATTCATTGTGTGTGCGTGTGTGTGTATATATATATATATATCTTCTTAAACCAGTCATCTGTTGATGAGCACTTGGGGGTTTCCATGTCTTGGCTATTGTAAATAGTGCTGCTATGAATATTGGGGTACATGTATCTTTTCTTCTCTATTTAAAATTCAATTAATTTTGCTGGAGTATAATTGCTTTACAATGTTGTGTTAGTTTCTGCTGTACAACGAAGTGAATCAGCTCTGTGTATACATATATCCCCTCCATCTCGGACCTCCCTCCCACCCATCTGTGTCATCACAGAGCACCATGGGGTGCATGTATCTTTTTGAATTAGAGTTTCCATCTCAAAGTAATATTTTTAGCCTAAAGACAGATTGAGAGGAATTCTAGAGGACTGATGTGAACCAACAAAAGTGCATCTCCAATGCTAATTTTTCACCTTAAAAGAGCACTAGAGAAGAATCTCTTTCTTTATCCTGAAATGTTAGCAGTTTTGAAATACTTTGAAAGTTCCAGTTTCTGTGCAATTTCTGTGATTAAAGAAAAAACATACTGTTTTGCTAGGGTGTTACAATGTAAATGGCCCTTTCCAAAACCCTGAGCAATTTTAGCTTTTGGCTGTCCACCCTAGTGTCCTTCAGTGTTCTGTGTACATTTTAAAGTACACCTTTTCCAGTCAATTTGGTCTTCAGCGTGATTAACTGACTTGTGTTATAAAACCCACAGCAAATCTCTGCCATCCATCTATTAAAACACTTAAAAAAGAGAGATTCCAGAAGTGAACACATTTAGCCAGTGATAGTTTCTCCTGCTGTTTAACTAGTGTTAACATTACCTCAGCTCTAGGGCAGCAGTGGTAGTCAGCATGGCAGCTAATTGCCTGATTTTAATTTATGCACCTGTTTATACACCAGCTCCATGGTGATGTAGAGAGGAAGAAAGGTATGGTAACTAGGAATGTGCCAGCAAATTTTCACATTTGGCTTAGTCTAATGCTTTTCTTTCCTGCCGTTAGCTACTTTCATCTTCAACCTGGATTTCAGGCCGTCCTACTTAGCAGGTATTCACTTAACATCTGGTCCTTTGCTTCATTCAGCCTTGGCCGGTGGGCTCAATTCTGGGAAATCATGGCCGAGATATGAATCAAAGTTGTTTTTCAGCTACTTAAAACAAAACCTCAATTATGCTACCTGTTGAAATATTCTGACCTTGAGAATAGGGATTCTCCACCACTGCATTATACACCTCCTGCCGTAGGGTTCTGCTGAGTGTCCCAAACTTTTTTCTGGGAATGACTAGTGGCTGTTGAGAGGAGAGAAAGGTAATGGGTGAATCCCACAATTGAGTGATGGATGAATAACTGAAAGCCTGGCTAATTCCCTAAGGATAAATGAGGAACAGAATTTCTGGGAGTATGCAAGCGAACCTGTAGGTCCACCTCGACTGCATTTCCCACAGTCCCAGACCACAAATTAGCCAGAGACCTGCCAGGAACATCTACAAGCCCAGCTTCATGAATGTGTGACATGTACAGTTGTATGGGACCCGCACTTAGAAGGGCCCTGCCCTTAGTTTAATGTCCTGCTGTAGCCATCTTGCAATTCTTATTATTTTTGAACAAGGGGCCTCACATTTTCAGTTTGCACTGGGCTCCACAAATTATACAGCTGAATGCAAAAAGCACTAAATTATCTCCAGAATAATTTAAAAATGCCAGTTCACTCAGGTTTCCACACTGCTAGGCCTTACACAGTGGTGGAACAGATGGCACCTGGAGGTGGAAAGACAATAAAAACAGAAACAAGTATTTCCTTCCTAGAACTAATCTATGTGATGCTCTGCTTACATTGGAATTTTGCAAGTTGGATTGTGCTATTACTGGGTGCAGCACCACAAATATGTCAACCTCGAAGTTACATCAGTAGAGATTTTGAAAATGAATAATGTTGAACAGTGTATTGTCTGCTGAGAGGAGTCATGCCCCTCCATGCTCCCCTAATTGTTTCAGTATGCTCAGACCCCATCAGTTTCCTTCAGACTCTCCCAGGACTCTCCCTCCAATGACCCAATGCTCCTGCAGTACTTTCAGGACTTCCAGACCCCATTATCTTCCCCACAGATTCCCTCGAGTTCCCTAAGACACATTCAAAACCCTCCATGCCCCTTTGGCCTCCCTCATAGGCCCTCAGCTCCCCACAGGTTATGCCAAGATCCCTGAAGGCCTGAAAAATTCCCTCAGTCTTTGGGCTCCCACGCTCCCTCTAGTCCCCCAGCATCTCCTGCCCCAAGGCGCTCTCTTCCTGGACAAGCCCTGGGTAGATTCACCCCAGCTGAGGTGCCATAGGTAGGGCAGCAAAATTCTCTAGCTTGTTACCAAGTGGAATTACTGCTGGAGGCCTCCTGCTGCCTCCAGAAGACTCTGTGTGGAGAGGAGGGCAGTTAGAAGAGAGGGTAACTATTCCTTAGTGCCTGTTTGGGCCTGGGCTATGGAAAGGGAAAGGTTAAGCTGCTGCTGAGTACTTGTGTGCTCTCAGAGGCTCTTTGGGCTCAGTGTCACCTGGAGGGGGTGTGTTTTTCTGCACCTCTGTAAAATCACTTCCATTAAGGGGCTGGGGCCAGAAGGGGCTTGGGTCAGAAAATTTTCAAGTATCTTTTTTTTTAGATTTTGAGATTTCCTCCCAACATTTTGTCAATTAAGTGTATGTTAATATGTCAAAGGCAGACCTTTAAAATACAGTTTATTTTTTGTGACTCAATTTTGTCATTTCTTCATTCATAAACATCTACTTGGAGTCTCAAAGCACAGAATTTTTTTGGCCATTCTCCACCTCTGAGTGACTCCACCAGCAAATTCCAGAGCTTAATTGCCTCCAGTTAACCCTCAAAAGGGCCATCTTCTATCTATCTACTCACTTGTTCATTCTTCCTTTCAACAGAGATGTTCTGAGAGCACAGTGTTAGCAGCAGTAGCAAGGTCCAGCAAAGGTACTGGCATCTTCACACACAGGACCTAGTGGTTGAGACATGCAATAACAGGGCACTGTGTTAAGAAAGATGATAAGGGGCACACGCAGCTCAGTGGGAACACTTAGAAGGGAAAGCCAACCCAGGCTCGGGGTATTTGTCTCACCAGAAACAGAGAGATGTTGAATCTGAGATTCAGAGGCTGAGTCTAAGTTTCCCAGTGGAATTGAGTGGGACTGTTACAGGAGAGGGAAAAGACAGCACAAGATTCAGACTCCAGAGAGAAAATAGCACCTTCATGAAACACATTGTTCATTATGTCTGGACCTTGGATATTGGCTGACTAGGTTAGAAAATAAATTGGGATGGGGTCTTGTATGTCATTCTAAGGAGGAGTGGCTTTATGTAAGGGCAATGGGAAGAATACAAAACACATTTCATTTTAAGCCAGGGGTTGAAAATATTCCCAACTCTTTACTGACCAACTCTGAACTCAGAGTCATAATTGTTAAGATTAACAACTATAAAATAATATAGTGGACTAATTTCCTCAGTCATTTGCAAAGTTGTATTGTGTGCCTTAATATGATGCTTTTGTTGGGGATTACAATGGTGAACAACAGTTCTGCCTTCTGCCCTTGTGCCGTTGCAACACAGGTAGCTTTCAGACCTAGTAAAAATGGAAGAAAAATGAAGCCCTCTCAACGTCCTGGTGCTGATTGCCCCAGCTGGCTGTCAGTAGCCAATTTTGCTATTCTGTACTGCACAGATCAGTGGAAACCAGAGAACCCTCCACCATAGTTACCATAGCTCAGAATAAAGTGAAGGACAAATGGCATTCCCTGCTGCCTTTTTCAGTCTGGAGAAAAATTTCCAATGCTGAAGAACAGCTAAATGCTTCCTTTCGTGTTTATCTGATGTGGACAGCAGTGACCAAAGCTGTGAAATCAAGTCAGAGAGGAACAGGCAATCTCACCAGTGATCTAACAAAACATTCACTATGGGTGCAGATGACATAGCACATTTTCAGCACTAAATGAAATCTTTACATTTCACCCAATAGGGGCTCTTATGTATTTACTGAAGTGTTCTGTCTCTTATTTCCTTTGGTCTGACTTTGGAACTCAACTTGAGTACAAGGATCCATGCTACTTTCTGAATTTTCTCAGAAGGTACTTCTGGGGTCACCAGATAAACAGACCCACCAGATACATAGCAAACCAATAGTTCTACACTTGTATGAATTTCCACTTTTGTTATAATATTCATAGAAATACACCAACTTTGAGAGCTCTCCTTATTTAAAGTTGAGAAAATAATTCTAGGCATACATAGTATAATGATACATGAAGTAATATCAGAGCCCTGGATTTCAAAGAAACCTTTTCAGACTTTTAAAAGAGAGAAAAAATTCATTACATGAATATGTAAATAGAATAGTAACTGAATCATAAATACAAAAGAGTTTCAAGATTCTAAGTTCCAAAATGCTATTTTTATTATGATTTTGTTGCTCCCCCAGAGCAGTCTGGATATGTATATAAGCAGTTGCATTTGTGTGTATGTGATTGTGTGTGTTCTGAGTACAACTATTTTTCATATTGTAAAGTACTCAGCCTTTTCATTCTAAGCAGTGGGGACAGTGGGGGAAATTATCTGACAAATTGAAGGAGAAATATATTTCATCTTATAAAAAAAGAGAGATTACTATCTTTATACCCAGAGTGTATAAACTTGGATTTCAAAAACAAATTATCCACAATTTGCTTTGCTTGAGTTACCAGGATATTGAGATGGGGAAAAAATTAACTTGGATCTTACTGCTACTTATTAGCATTCCAGATATTGAGGGAAAAACATTTTCGTCGGAACCTTACCTTCAGTCTATCTTGATTTTCTAGGGAGTACACTTAATATTGCATTGATAAAGTGTTTAAGTTTTCCACTTATTACATTGCATTTTTTCTATACAGCATATGCATCATTATTTTCAAAGAATGATTCTTTTAATAATAAATAACACAATGATATTAATAATAACTGATATCCACTTCTATAAATTAACTAATCATTTTAATTCTAATATAGCATCTTAGTTACCCAGAGGACTAAATCTTAGTTTCTGTAAAATAGAAGTATTATTTTTTTGAAAATCTATTCTGAGAACATTTATAAACATGGCATAATCCAGAGAAGTCGGTTCTTCAAAAGTGATGTACAGAAATACCAGCTGTTTATTATTACTTATAAGGTTCTTCTAACTAAATCTTTCTACCCTCTGTTTTACTTCATCTCTTTAACAAAGATATTTATCAAGAAAGTGTTTTCATTGTTTGTGACTTTAACAAAAATGATTTTATGGCCTACAAATATACTTTGATGTCTCTCTCTTTGTATATCTGCTGTTTTTTGTCTAGCATGGTTATTTGCCGTACAGAAAGACACACAGATGTTAAGAGTATATTTCACTGAGTTTTGATAAATGGATATATGTGACTTTACCATCACTGAAATCAAGATATATAACATTTTCATTATGCTACAAAGTTTTCTCATGATCCTTATTGGTCAGTCCAGCCACCTGCTGAGTCAACCTATAACCTTAATTCTATTACTGTAGATTAATTTAGCTTGTTCTTTTTTTAAAATTTATTTATTTATTATTTTATTTTTGGTTGCGTTGGGTCTTTGTTGCTGCGCGCGGGCTTTCTCTAGTTGTGGCGAGCGGGGGCTACTCTTCATTGAGGTGCGCGGGCTTCTCATTGCAGTGGCTTCTCTTGCAGTGGAGCACAGGCTCTAGGTGCGCGGGCTTCAGTAACTGTGGTCCACGGGCTTAGTTGCATCACAGTTGTGGCAGGCTCAGTAGTTGTGGCTCACAGGCTCTAGAGAGCAGGCTCAGTAGTTGTGGCGCACAGGCTTAGTTGCTCCGTGGCATGTGGGATCTTCCAGGGCTTGAACCCGTGTACCCTGCATTGGCAGGCGGATTCTTAACCACTTTGCCACCAGGGAAGCACTAGCTTGTTCTTAAAATTCATATATGTGGAATCATAGTGTATGTACAAATTTGTGTCTGGCTACTTTTTCTTAATATAATATTTAAAAAATTAATCCATATTGCAAGACTGTGACTAAGGAATTTGTTCCTTTTATTCCTGAGTGGTATTCAATTATATGAATATAGAACAACACTAATCTATTATGTTCATGGAAATTTAGGATATTTCAAGCATGGGCTATTGTAAATAATCTCCTATCAACATTCTTATACATATACTGGGGTTTTCGTAAGATGTTACAGAAAAACCCGAATGAACTTTTTGGCCAACCCAATACTTTCAATTTTCATGAGTATTATTGGATCATAAGGTATTGTGTTTTTAACTGTATAAGAAACTGTCAAATGGTTTTCTAATTTGGTTGTATCATTTTACATTCCACCTTCCTTCCTTATAGAAGAGGTTTGGTTTTCCACATCCTCGCCAGCTCTTGTATTTATCAAACTTTTTACTATTAATCATTGTAGTGGATGTGAAGCAACATTTCCTATTGGTTTTAATTTGTTTCTGCATTATAACTAGTAATGCCAAGCACCATATGAAGTGCTCATTGACTGCTCATATTGTTCTGTAAAATATTTATTCACAAGTGTTTTGCCCACATTTTAAATTGGATTATTTTCTTATTATAATTGGTTTGTATCCTGGATAATAGTCCTTTGTCAGATATCTATTACAAACATTTCCCACAGTTTAGAGTTTACTCTCTTGTTTTCTTATCTGTGACATGAACAAAGATTTTCATTTTAAGATAGTCTGATTTATCAACTCTTTGCATAGTTAATGTTTAAAGAATTCTCTAAATAATCTTTGCCTGTACTACAGTTATAAAGATATTCTTGCATATTTCCTTCTAGAAGATTTATAGATTTAGCTTTTATGTTCAGGTCTATGATAAATCTAAAATTAATTTTTCTGCATGGTGTAAAGCAAGATTCAGCTTTGGCATCAACTGTTGAAAAACTTTTTATTTATCCGCAGAATTGCAGTGACATGTTAAAATCAGTTTACCATTCATATGTGTCTATTTCAGTACTCTCAATGATGATGTATCCTTGATTTATTTGTGTACCCTGATATGGACACCACACTCCTAATTATTGTAGATTCAAAGTGAGTCATGAAGTCAGTTATAAGTCCTTCAAGCTTGTAATATTTCTTCAAGATTGCCTCAAACATTCTAGGTTCTTTTGATTTTCATATAATTGTTATAATAAGCTCATTCATTTCTAAAGCCTTTTGGGATTTTTATTGGGCTATATTGATACTGTAAATCAACTTGAAAAGAATCAGTATCTTAATATTGAATCTTCTAAATCATGTCTCGGTCAGTTCTAAAAATCCGTATTTGTTTTGTTTATCAATGATATTTTATATATTTTCATATAACATTTTCAGTATAATTGTCTTCTTGCACACATTTCATTACATTTAGTCCCAGTATTTTCATTTATTTTTTGATGCTGCTGTAAACGGTATTTCAACAATTTTACTTTCCAATTGTTTGTTGATTCTGTGTGTGTGTGTGTGTGTGTGTGTGTGTGTGTGTGTGTGTACTTCATTGACTTTGTATTCTGTGCCTAGGCCAAAATCACTTATTAGCTCAGTTAGCTTCTCTGTAAATTCCTTTGGATTTTTTTTTTTTTTTTTTTTTTTTTTTTTTTTTTTTTTCGCTGTTGCGGCCTCTCCCGTGGCAGAGCACAGGCTCCAGACACGCAGGCTCAGCTTTTTTTGCAGTGCGTGGGCCTCTCACTGTTGTGGCCTCTCCCGTTGCGGAGCACAGGCTCCGGACGTGCAGGCTCAGCGACCATGGCTCACAGGCCTAGCCGCTCCGTGGCATGTGGGATCTTCCCGGACCGGGGCACGAACCTGTGTCCCCTGCATCAGCAGGCAGACTCTCAATCACTGTGCCACCAGGGAAGCCCTGCCTTGGATTTTTTAATGTACCCAATCATGTTATCTTCTTTCCATTATTTATGATTTTTATTTCTTTATCCTTTTTATTATATTAACCAGGCCCTCCAGCACAATGTTGAATAGAAGTAGTCTGGGAAAACATCTTTGTTTTTTCCTGATCTTTTTGAGAACAGCATTTGATTTATCATTTGCATATGATATTAGCTTTAGAATAGTTGCAAATGCACTACATCTCAAAGATGTTCTATTTTTTGTTTGTTGAACGCTTTTATTCAGTATGAATAGGTGTGGAATTTTGTCAGTTGCCTTTCTGCATCCACTGTAAAGATGTTTTTTTCTCCTTTAGTCTGTTAATGGGGTGATTTCTGTTGAATGATTTTTTAAAATATTAATTCAATTTTGCATTCATCAGTTGGTTATAGTGTATTATCCAATTTGTATAACACTAGACTTGATATGCTTATATTTTAAAGGATTTTTGTGCCTATGTTTTGTGGCTATGAGTTATATTGGTTTGTAGATTTTTCTTTTAATATCTATATCTTATTATAGCATGCAAAATATTTACATATATTTGTAAACATTAGATATTATATATATTATATCAATGATATAATAAATATAAATTGATTATTTTATATATATATCTCCTTTAATCCTTTATTATTAGGTATAATGCCCTTGTAAAATGAGTGCGAGATTTTCACTTTTTCTCTGTTGTCTGAATGTAGTTACAATTGGTATGTCTTCTGTAAGTATTTGATGAATTCACCCATGGAGTCATCTGGACTCACAGAAAAAAAGAAGAGAAAAAAAAGCAACCAAAGCTCCAGGAAAGATGGTAACCAAAGAAGTTCAGGAGGTCAGAATTAATGTCTTAGTTGCAGAAAGTCATGGGCAATCTCAAATCTCAAAATAAATTTCCATTCATTTTAAAAAATTCTATGTCACTTTGCCCTGGAATTCTCTTAATCTGAAAAGAGGGTGGAAGTCCAATTGTTGTTTGGAGAGGGGATTCATTTTCTTAAATCTAAGGTGTTAATTATAATAATATCATGGTCTTTTCCAAAAGCAGTTCTTGATGAGAGTCAGTTTTGGGTCCCTGAATAAGGCACACTGGCAATACCTATACATCTTGAATAGATAAATTCCTCTTAACAACCTGTATTATTATTATTTTTTAATCTCAAAGGAACCTACAAGCATTTTAAGTGCTCAAGTTACTGGAGTTAATCCTCCAATCACTTTCTGGCCATTGTTGTAAATAATAATCTTCATTAATGCAATGACACCTAACACTAATCTTCTGTTTCACAGTATGAGGTACAAGGAAAGCATAAAGATAGTTACTCAGTAGAAACAAACAAACAAAAAAAAAAAAAGGAAAAAAAATCTCCTGACAACCTCTCCTGTGGGAGGTTAAGGAGAACCCCCCACATTATTTAAGATACTTAATTTTCACAACATGCACTGATGCTAATCTTTAAAAAAATCTTACACACTAAATGGAATTTTTAACTCTCTTTCTTAATTTCCTCTCTAGAATTGTAACTTAACTTTTCCACCAAGAAATAGAAGAGAGATATTTATTTTCTTAAACAATTTGGGTTGTTCAGCTTTATATGAAATACAAATTAATGGCCCTTGTATGATGAATAAAAAACCTTAATGGTAATGAGAAAGGCAGCTGGTGATGTCAGCAAATAGTGTTCTGATGTTTGAATGTAATTGTTTAAAGTTCAGATGTTACAGAAGTCATAGACTGAGCTAGTCCTCAGTCCAGGATTCAGAGGAAATTCTCTTTAGCTGAGATAAAATGCTTGCTGTGGGCAAACACTGATGAATAAAGCATTGGTTCAGTGTCCCAGAATCATAGAATTTATGAGTGAAATTGGATCCTAGTGATCATTCTAGGTTAAACCTCTCATATCATCAATGAGAAAACAGTTACTAAAATATTAAATGATTTTTCCATTTTACCAAGTTAGTTACTGGGTTGAGAACCAAGAGCTTTAGATTCTCTCTATAATATTCTTTCTACTCTACCTCTGTATGGGTCATTAATTAATAAAAATAACATTTATTGAACGTTTTTATAACTTTTTAAAATATTTATTTATTTGGCTGTGCCGAGTCATAGTTGTGGCACACGGGAACTCCGTTGCCGCATGTGGGATCTAGTTCGTGGACCAGGGATCGAACCTGGGCCTCCTGCATTGGGAGCAAGGAGTCTTAACCACTGGACCACCAGGGAAGTCCCTACTGAATGTTTTTAACATGACAGGCAATGTGCTGAATGGTTTATATGAATCCCTAAATTTATCATCCTAATAACTCTGGGAGGTGGGAATCCCAAGTTTACATATGTGAATATTCTGCATGCTCCACTGCCTCCCAAATGCAATTCCTCTCTCAGGCCTCATATCCCCCACAGAGTCTCTTCTCATTCCAGCTGAAATGTATCTCTCTTTTTTCTGGCCTCCTATGGCTGACTCCTAACAAATTGTGTTGTCTGTCTGTGGATGTCGTATGAGAATAGCATGCTATTCTGTCCTTTTATGGGAGGATTCCTTTTTCCTCCACCCAGAGTGTCAGCTTCCTGACACTTTGGTGCAGTGCTCTTCCTGGGTATGATTGGCAAATAGCTCTTGTACAGTTGATTTAGAAGTTAGCATTGATCAGAAAGTCAATGAAGTTCAGACCTTTCACATATTTCATATTTGGTTTAGCGTGAGAGCAGTGGATTTTCCAAGTCAGCTTTCCCTTATTCCCCAGCATTCAGTCAAAGGACAAGGAACAGACAACTTAGGAACTTGAGTTGGGATGTGGTGAGGAGAGGCTTCCTAGTGATAATCAGTGATAATTACCAAAATAAAAGTATAGTGTAATGGCATGATTTTAAAAAACAAATGCTAGAGATCTGGGTTATGTTGTACAAAACTCTTAATCCCTATCACCTATTTCCTCCTACATGGGCTGGAAAAGAATAAATTCTTAAGTCTAGTTTTAGTCCTACCACTACTTTTTTCTCACCTTGAAGAATTTACTTACGTCACTATGTTTCTTCTGCTGTTAGATGAGAAATGTGAACAAGTGAGTCCAGCCTAGCATAGTTCCTCCCGTACTCCCTGCCTCCACAAACCACTAGGCACTGCACTGAATGGGAGTCCATGTATCATGCTATGTTTTTAAACCTTTCTCCACATCTTCACACCTGATCCTACACTGCTTCCAACCTCACTGGCTAGCATCCCTGCTCTTTGTTTTCTCATTCTGTAGCACAAAGTTGAGGCAAGGTCAGTAGTAACTGGTACTGAGTTGAAATTTTACAGGGTAAGTGATTTTGTTGCAGGATATTGTCTAAACTTTACACATGGAAGCCAATATTTAAGTAGTAGTATCTCTTTGGCAGTCATGTACTCTCATTTCATCAAAAAGGCTCCTCTGAATTGAAGCTTCTTTCAAATATCAGCTTTCAGGTGAACTTGTGACAATCAGCACTTGGTAAGAATAAGTGGCTTACCATGTGAACTTATCATATTATACATCATAGAGCCAACAGGGAGATAAAGTTTGTCAAGTAGGTGAGAGTTCTGTTTCCAGTATAATTAAACCTCCTTTCATTACTATAACATATCAGAACACAATGATCTCAGAACACAATGCAAATCTGAATCACTCCTCATGCAGTGATTTGGACTGTGACAGGACAATTTCTCTGTTCCATCTCACTCCCATTTTATAGTAGTACATGAATTTTACTGTCCTTTTTTCTTTCCCTGTGATATTTAGAAAAAAAATCTTATACTTGGACTTTAGTTTTCAAACTTTAAACTCCTAAGACAGATGAGCATTTGAACAATGAGGCATCGGTAAGCAAAGATGCTACTGGCCAGGGAATCACCATGGAAACCACCAAAGACATGGATTATGAAGATGAACAACTTTGAGTTAATTTCTTCTCAGGGTTGTGGCATTTTGGTTCATTGATTCGGACATTGAAGTGTCTTTTAGAGGAAATGCTGTCAGAGACAAAGATGGATCTCCCAAGATTCAATGTAGAGTAAAATTCAGAGCAAGTCACACTCAAGTTCTTCAAGTAAGAAAAGCCAACAAAAAATATCCGAAGGAAACATAAATCCTTGCTAAAGCATAATCATATATGACTTGGAAATTGAACCACTAGATGTATCCCAAATAAACTATTATCATAGGACTGCAATAATTCTGTCATTTCAGGTGTTACATTGTGGAATTCTTACATATACTGAATTATCAGGTGGAGTCCCCTGTTTGACTATCTCTACTCATTAAATAGCAGTGAATGCTAAATGTGAGTTCTAGGTTAAATTTGGCTATAGAGCATTATATCTATTTTGTGTTTAAAGTAAATGAAAAATATAATCGGGGCAATAATTTTAAAGTTTAGAAATGAGCTGTACTGTAAGAAATATAGTGAGTCCCTTTTAAAAAGTGAAAAGATGTCAGACGTAATATAATTGATGAGTAAGAAAATGACTGAGCTGGAAGGGACCTTGAAAAATCATCTGGTCCAGCTGGAAGTCTTTAATTTGCCCCCTAGCAGCTAAATGTCTCAGCCTTCTAGAACAGATAGATGTCTGTTCTCTTCTCGGAGTTCTCCAGGGACGGAGCCTCAACAACTTAATTTAATAATCCTTGCCAGGGTTTTATCACCTTGACAGTGTCTAGAAGTTCATTTTTATATCCCACAGAAATCTCTTTTGTAGCCTGTTTTCTCTAGGTGGGTTTTCATTGAACAAAAAACAGAAAATGTTCTCTGCCCTTCTTGGGAACATTGCTCATATATACCCAAGTTGTTGCATCTTAGTAGTATCTTCTCTGGGCTAACTTACAACTGTCCTCTCCTGTTTTGAACGCATAGGACACATTCCTGGGTCCTTTGGCAGTACTTTTTCCCTAACAATGCATTTTTGAAGTAGGAAGTATCTTCTACCTGTCTTCTGTTAGGCTCAAGGGAAAGTAATAACAGCTACATTTGTATAGTACTGCACAGTACTTTGCAATATACAAACCATTTCATGTGCATTATTTCATTAGATCTACAACGTCAACTCTGTTAATTAGGCAGAGAATGAAACCCTCATTTATATTTTCAGGATTATGTACACTAAGTATTCATGTGGATTAAAGTACTGGTAAATAAACCCAACTGAAAATATTGGGCCCCAGATGAATACTAGACACAGAGCTATCTGCTTTGCCATATTATTTTAGGTGTTTTCACACACTGTTTCACATACTCACCAGAGACTATTATATGCATTTTATAGTTAGAAAAATTGATTTTATTGTGTTTATAATATATGTTCTTCCTAATGCTGTATAGCTGGTTAGCAGCGGAGTTGGTATTCGAATTCATATCTCCCCAATTAAGGGCAGAAATTTTCCTGCTTCTAAACAGCTACCTCTTTCTTGACATTCTTTTTTGATAGCAAGATGTAAAATACAACAAAGTAAGCAAGTGTTATGATGATTTTATTAGATAATGTTACAATCAATTCTTAACACAGGACATGTTACATAGTAAGTGCTCAATTAATGCTAGCTCATTATTATCAGTGACAAATACACAACAGAAGAGTAAAAGAGTTGGGTTGAGATCATTAAAAGCAATAGAAAGTGATTACATCTAATGTAAGTTCAATAACTTCACAAAAACTTTTTACAAAAAAACATACAATGCAATTCATGTTAGAAAAAACTTCAGACTGACTTACAAATCTAAAAGTCAACAATGCAACACAGGACTTTGCAGTAACTAAAGAAATCTTGATGTTATGAGTAATCAAGAGTCTGTAGAGCTGCAGACAGATAAATTATTATAGTGGACACTAGATACAAAAGTCTACTGCTATGAAATGTCTAATATTTCAAAATCAGTTCTTTGATTTTCTCTCTTTGATTTTCGTCTCTTGACTATGAACATCATTATATGATGCTTCTGAAATAGAGTTCTCACTTTTAAGCCCCTTGCTTTTAAAAGTACTCAGTTTAATGACATAAGAAATTCTTTCCTTTGTCGTTAAAGAAAATGCATTATTTCTTTCTCACTTTTTTCCAAAAGTATGATAATGCTTTCTTTCCTAGTATTAAAATATAATTAGGTTGTTTATATTAAATCTACTCAGAGCAGTGGATCAAAGTTTAAGGGTTCTGGATTCTAGTTCAGCTTTACTACTTGGTGGTTTTATGATGCAGTCATTTAAATAGTTTTTCAATTCCCTTGGTGCTATGGAATGAGTGTTTGTGTCCCCCAAATTCATATGTTGAAACCTAACACCCAGTGTGACAGTTTTAGGAGGTGGGGCCTTTGGGAGGTGCTTAAATCATGAGGATGGGGCCTCATGAATGAGATTCATGTCTTTATAAAAGAAAACCCAGAGAGCTCCCTTCCCCGCCCCTCCATGTGAGGACACAGTGAGAAGACTATGAGGAAGAGGTTCCTCAACAGACATCAGATCTACTGGTGCCTGGACTTTGAACTTCCCAGCCTCCAAAACTGGGAGAAAGAAATTTCTGTTGTTTATAAGCTACCCAAACTAAGATATTTTGTATAGCAGCCCAAATGGACTAGAACACTTACAGAACACCATTTCCTTCTATTCATAGGGTTGTGTGAATCAGATGATACATTATAAATGAAATAACTTTGAAAATTAAGGCATTATACCCACCATATATAGTTTTAATAAATATAAAACACTTGCTTACTGTGCCTTTTATTTACAAGGTTCTCTATAGTTTTTAAACATGCATATTTAATTGACTGATCAGCACTATACCCCTTTCCTTCTTCACTTTCCTTTGTTCAACACCTTCTTTTTCTGTAAAACTCTTACACAATTTTCAAGTCCTGAATCAAATGTTTCCTCCTGTGAGAATCCTTAAGTTTCCAAGACTGAGATGGTCACTTCCTCTATCTGTGATCTCATCTCTGGCGTAACAGTTACCCTGCTGGAGTCCAAGTCATGTGTTTAAATATCTCTTTCCTTTACTGGACTGAGTTCATCACACAGATCAAAGCACATTCCCTTCAAGTACACATTAACCACGGAATACTAATATTATGAGAGCTTCTAAGGAGTCATTATAAGCTCTAATTACTGTACTGATCTTCAGTTATAAGCATTTGAATTATTTACCTCACTCTCACTCTTCCAGTAGAGATTTTGGGAGAGGGAATTGATACTCTCCTGAAATGAGTCCACAACCATGTTATCACAATCAAAATTAAGAAGCCAGCAATTCATCCACTGCCCCAACCACCTTACCTCCAAGCCCTGTGGCCTGCTTAGTGATCTCCCCACATTTCTCCACCCCCTCTCAGAGATCCTTCACCCAGTGCTCTTAGTGATTAGGCACCAACAAGGCTCACGTGGGCTCCAGAGGTAAGGAAGGGCACAGCTTTGGTGGTCAGATGGACTTAGATTTGAATCTTGACTCTGCCGTATGCTTTTGTTAATCCTTGAGCAAGTAAACCACTTTGGGTGTCTGTTTCCACATCTAGAAATTGAGGATAAGAACAACAGTATGTTGAACAAAAAAGTCTGTGTGTGTGTGTGTATGTGTGCACGTGTGTGTGAATGAACCCTTTGCAGAGAGCTCAGCACATAATAATCATTTCAGAAATGATTATTATGGGCTTTGGAATTTGACAAATATGAAATTGAATCCTCATTCTGACTCATCCAATAATCAGCTGACTGGATCAATTTCAATTTTTCTTTGTGTGTGTCTCTCTCTCTTAAAGGCACGCATATACACACACATGCGCGCACACACACCCCTTCTGTTCTATGATATAAAGATGAATAACATCACTACACTTAAGGAATTTACTTCTAGTGTATAGTGTACCTCCAAAGGCAGCATGGTACACCCCCCTCAATGTCTGTCCCCCACTGAAAGTAATCCATTCTCAACCTATTGAGTCTAGGCCTACTGAGTAGAGATGTTTGATTAACAGGAATCAGTTGTTTCATTTATTACAAATAGAGATGCACTTTATTTTTACTCTTAAATGCTTTCCAACTCTGTGTAAATATTTATTTTTAGTTTTAAATACCTTCCAATTCTGTGTTTGCTTATTTCTTTGGAGCCTCACAGCCACCAGCAAGATGAAGAGAAAAAGGTAATAAGCTTATATTTATTTAAATAATAAAGTCCCCAGGCTTAAGTGGTTTAATAAGTTGTCTAGAGTCACAGAGCTAATAACAGAATAATATCAAATTTAGTTACCATTCATTGAGTTTTTACCATGAGCTGGGCAGCAGCCTTAGTGTTTTACATGTATTATCTCAACGGTAGGAGACAGGCATTATCTACAGTTTAAAGCTAGAGGATCTGAGGCTCACAGTTGTGATGTGCTTTGCCCAAAGATTCAGAGACAAAATTGGAAACAAAAACTAACCTCCAAACCTGTGCTCCATCCTGCATCCTCACAAGCAGTGAAGTCCAGTGGTTAGACATGTGAGCTTTGGAGTGGGACTACCTTGGTTTGAGTCCTGACACTATTATATTAGCTGAACGACTTTCAGAAAGTTTATCTGATTCTCTAAACATCTGTAAGATAGGACTATCATAATAGTCTTAATCTTGGGATATTAGAGTGATTCAACACCATAATATAGGTAAAACTTTTAGTAAAGTGCATACTGCGTTCTGAATAATGCCTTTTATTATTAGTTCTATCTATTGCTACCCCAGTTCACCTTCCACATTTCTTGTTCATTTTCCTTCTCATAGACAAATGGCTTTTCAATTCTTTAGATATATAAATAAGAGAAAACTTGGAGTAAGAGAAACAACTATGGTATCATACTTTTCGAGGAGGAGGGGGTGTGTTATCGATACTTTCAGGTATTGTTCTTCCCAGTCCACTCAAAAGACCATTCCTTCTCCCTAAAATTCCTCCAGTTCTGTGCAGATTTAATGGTTCATTAAAGCTGCCTTCCTCTGAGAAACCTTGCTTCTCTTGAAATTGAAAAGAGAAAGTCTGCGAGAATGATAACAAATATGGAAAAGATTATGGACCATGTCTCAAAGGAAAATATCCCTTTTATTAGAAGCATATTAAAGGAAAGGAAATCAATCTTGTGAGATCATGAAAATCTGGGAGAGTCTAAAGTTGATTTATTTATTTAAGATTTATACCCAGTCTACTTCCATAAAGGATTCAAGGTGGTGGCAGGCTAGGCTAAAATCATTTTCTTGTAATGTTTCAGACTGGAATTAGGAGTTCGTTTTCTAGCAGATGAAGTTAAGCTGATTACAGCAAATGAGCTATTGAAAATCAATACCATAAAACTGTTCCATTAGTACCTGTACAATCATCCCAGGATTATAAGTAATATTTATAATCTCAAACACTGACATCTTCAGGAAATGAGATGCAGAACATTTGCACGGGGCACAGCCACTTGTGGTTGCTTGGCTCTGATGATTAAAGCATGTTGCTAATGAGGCCAAGGTCATGGGCTTGCTCCCTCCATAGCCTAATTATCTCCCTTCTGTTCTGCAACTATGAATGTAACCAGATTCCTTCAGCAGCTGCTTTACTATAATGTGCAGGGGGTCACTAAAGCTAAGACAGCATTCCTAGGTTACGACATATGCATCGCCACTGTTGAAAGAGCACCCCCAAGTGCGTGGCATGTTGGCTTTGTTGTTCCTTTGGAAGAGGTTGAGCACACACATAAATGCTCGCTGTCTTACACATATACATGCAACACACGCACACACACATATACACACACCTCCCTCTGGGAGAGGCATGATGATTCAGAGGAACAATAACATGGAGAAAAAAATTTCGTTTTTGTACAGTCAGAAGGAGTTAGATTAACTCCCAGTTTTCACATGTACTGGCAGCAAGGCCTTGGATAGGTAAATAGCCTCAGTTTTCAAAATTTCAAAAAAAAAAAAAAAAAGGACAGTATATTTACCTTGGAGAGATGAGGGAGTACTGAAGGTATAATACACGTATAGCACTTGGAATAGGCACACCAGTGACTTTTAAAAATCAGTATTATTTAACCATTAGTATGTACCATGTATGAGGTAGGTGTCATTGTTATCCTTTTTATTCATAGTGAATTAAAGTGAGATTTAGAGATTCTAAGTAATTTTCCCAGTTCCACACAATGAGAAGACAACATGACTAATGCCCAAACCTAAACCGATGTCACCCCAGGGCCCACATGTTCTTGTGCTGTGCTGTATTCATGCTGCTTTTCCTAAAACTGAGCTGCTATTATTATTCTAGCCTCTATCAACTGGCCTTTAACAATGTGGTCCATTCTCCGACACAAAAATATAATTTCATCTCCTGTGGGCTGCCGCCTACTTTAGCACAAATCCTTTAGTTGGTATTGTTGCTGTCATACTTCAGGAGCCTGCTAGAGTCATTTTAGATGGTGTATTCCCTCCGGGACCTATGTGAACATAAATTTCCTATCTCAAGAGACCCTTAAAAGGAACCTAATTTTAAGTATATAAAGTAAAGCAAGCAAGAACCACAGATTACTTCCCTCTCTATTTGTATGCATCTGTTTTTATCCCTGGGGGTCCAACAAGATGGATTTCTAAAGCAGATTTGCTGGGAAGCTGCATAAACTCTAGGCCGTGGCTCATTATCCAGCTATAACAATGACTCTTGAAGGCCAAATAAGTTACATTCACTTGATGATGTCGAAGTATGCTTCCACTATTGTAACCTTCATCTTTTATTCTCTGGGAGAAGAAATTATATCTTCAAAAAACCTTTCATAGAGTGGAAATCCAGAGATTACCAAGTTGACAGTCTGTGCATGAGGTCTATTGCTGGTTAGCTTTTATTTTTTTTAATCAATTTTTTAAAAATAAGTTTATTTATTTATTTATTTTTGGCTGCGTTGGGTCTTCGTTGCTGCGTGCGGGCTTTCTCTAGTTGCGGCAAGCAGGGGCTACTCTTCGTTGCAGTGCGCAGCCTTCTCATTGCAGTGGCTTCTCTTGTTGCAGAGCACGGGCTCTAGGTGCGCGAGCTTCAGTAGTTGTGGCACGGGAGCTCAGTAGTGGCTTGTAGGCTCTAGAGCACAGGCTCAGTAGTTGTGGCGCATGGGCTTAGTTGCTCCACGGCATGTGGGATCTTCCTGGACCAGGACTCGAACCCGCGTCCCCTGCATCGGCAGGCAGATTCTTAACCACTGCATCACCAGGGAGGTCTCAACACTGCGTATTTTAAAATGGACGTAGAACCCTAAGTTGTGTATCATTTGAAAGCAGCTTGTTTGACAGAGAAGATTTTAGGATTTATTGCCCTAAAGAATGCAGGAAAGTATCAATGAGACTGCAGAGAGGAAGAAAGGAAATAATATCTGCTGAACAACTACCCTCTCCTAAGTGATTTACATGCATTGGCTCATTTAATCATTATGACAGGCTTGTGTAGTAGATGTTAGTGTGTCTTTCTATGAGATGAGAATCAGGTTCAGAGAGGTTAAGTGTATGGTTCAATATCAGCCAGCTGGAAAATGATGGAGTTGCAAATTGATCTCTCTTCTTCCTGGCTCTAGGAAGTGGAGAGCCACTCTGATCCTCTCCAAACATTTTTAAAGTTTCTTGCAAATTATTTCAAAGCCTGATTTTCAGGAGAGCTTACGCATCTCTCCAATTACGCTTGCTACTGAAGCTCATTCTTGTAGTGATGCACCCTTCTCTTATTTCTCTACACATCCTGAGTACCTGGTTATACTTCTTGTCCATTGTGGTTAGTTTTGCTTTCAGGATTCCTCATATCTAAATCATGAAGAATTGATGAGCAATCGTTAGTAACAATTACAGTTATAAACATTCCCAAAGCTTTAAAAGAAAATAGATACACACATGTGTGCGCATGCACGTGCCTGCACGCGCGCGCGCGCACACACACACACACACACACACACACACACACACACGGTAAAATCCATAATCCACAATCAGTTTATAACCTGAGGATAATGCTGGTAGAACTGTAATTTCTTTTATTACTGTGTGCTGTGTATCTTCAGCATCCCATGAAACAAGCTGTATAAATAGTATTTAGTAGCACTTTGAAACCAAATTTTTCTCTGCACTTTCATTATCATAAAGATATGCTATTTTCAGATAATCAAAATGAATGAGGCAGTAATGTGTTGGTGTGTTTGTGTCTGTGTGTGTTTGTGTCTAAAACATATATAGTTATATAATCATTTATATTCGTGCCATGTCTGTATATTCATCTGTGTATGCAGTTTTGAGTTGTTTTTAAATTAGCAGGTACACAAAATGGGTTTTCTTTCTTTTTCTAAAAATTAACTAATTACGTTTTGGCTGCGTTGGGTCTTCGTTGCTGCGCGCGTGGGCTTTCCCTAGTTGCAGCGAGCAGGGGCTACTCTTCATTGCAGTATGCAGTGGCTTCTCTTGTTGAGGAGCTCGGGCTCTAGGCACGCGGGTTTCAGTAGTTATGGCACGCAGGCTCAGTAGTTGTGGTGCACGGACTTAGTTACTCCAAAGCATGTGGGATCTTCCCAGACCAGATCTTCAAACCCATGTTCCCTGCATTGGCAGGCAGAGTCTTAACCACTGCACCACCAGGGAAGTCCCTAAAATGGGTTTTTTTGTCAGGCTGTGTGGGTTTTATTTCTGACTCCCCATTCACTGTATGAACTTGGCAAGTTTCTTTTTTTTTTTTTCCCTGTGGTGTGTGGGCCTCTCACTGCTGTGGCCTGTCCCGTCGTGGGGCACAGGCTCCGGACACGCAGGCTCAGCGGCCATGGCTCACAGGCCTAGCCGCTCTGCGGCATGTGGGGTCCTCCCAGACCGGGGCACGAACCCGTGTCCTCTGCATCGGCAGGCGGACTCTCAACCACTGTGCCACCAGGGGAGCCCTTGGCAAGTTTCTTAAACTCACTGTATTTGCTTCCTATTACTGCTGTACCACAAACTTAGCGACTTACAAAAACACAAAATAGATCTCAGTGGACTAAAATCAAGGTTTTGGCAGAGCTGCATTCCTTCTGGAGGCTCTGGAGGAAAATCTGTTTTCTTGCCTTCCCAGCTTCTGGAGGCTGCCTGCATCTGTTAGATTGTGGCCATTTCCATCGTCAAAGCCAGACATGGCCCATCTAGTTTTTCTTACATCAAATCACTTCGAATCTGATTCTCCTTCTGCCTCTAGCTTCCACCTATAAAGATCCTTTTAATTATATTGAGCCCATCTAGATAATCCAAGTAAATCTCCCCATGCCGTAAGGTCCTTAATTTAATCACATCTTTAAAGCGCCTTTTGCCACGTTGGGTACATTTCACAGGTTCTGGGGATTAGGACTCGGACATCCTCGGAGGGAGGAAGCATTATTCTCCCTACCATACTGACCGTTCTGAGATATCCTATCATCTAAATGATGGAGCCCACATTTCAGGATTCATGTTTAAAGAGATCTGAGATAACTGAGAAAATGTCTGGTATACATTGTGAGAAGAAAGAGATTAAACTGAATTTGTAAAAACCCTTTATGACAAATTTATAGAAAAAATGTAAAGCTGTTCTTAATACATGGTTGGAGCCAAAGCAATGTGGATAATTAGGAAGTGTGTTCTTCTTTTTGTTATTCCCAAAAAAAGTTTATCTTGCTGGTCACGGAAAGAGACTTTTTTCTTTACTGTTTTGAAAAATTGCAAGTCAATTTCATCTCATAATGCCAAAAAACAAAATTTATTCATAGTTAACCTTAGTGGCAACTATGACAATGCGTACATAGTGGCG
>NW_006775616.1:930930-935002 GCF_000442215.2 Lipotes vexillifer | reverse complement strand
CAGCAGGAAGGATTGTCTTGGTTATGGGATGGTAGAGTTATGCATGTCACATATTGTCACCTTTTTTCCACTAGGTTGATTTTTTTTAAATGTAGGTAGATGTGAGATAAAATAGGCATTACAAATATAATTTAATAAAAGCTTCTGTAATTTCATGTTATTTTCTGTTCCATAAAAAAGATGATGAAATGTGAGAACTGTCTACTTGTTTTGAGGAATAAGTAGCCTAGCAGAAGGTCTAAGTTGGGTTCTAAGAACAGAACAGTCTTTCAGGAAAGATATAAGTAATGGTCATTAACTCAATGATTAATTCCATCTTTTGTGATTAAATAATGTGTGTTTATTTTGTTAGATATTTATTCAAATTTATTATTTGTTGCTTATTTGTTTCTAAATAAATCCCATTTATTGAGAGCTTCCCAAGTGCCAGCACCATGTTAGGTACTGGCGATGTGTCGATCAACCAAAAACAAGGTCCCTATCCTCATGGATCTTGCAGTTTATTGGAAAATATAGGAATTTATTGGAAATAACACAAATAAATGTAAAAAAACCCCACAAAACTGTAGCTATGATGAGTGTTAGGAATGAATGACATTGCTGCAATGGAAGAATATAAGAGGGTGGGTTTACCTAATCAGAGTTAATAGAAATTAACTAGATGAAAGGAGCAAGGGTAGTTGAGCAGGGGTAAAAGGAAACTCCAGGAAGAGATAATAGCATATGCAAAGGTCCTGTGGTGAGATGGAGGTACAGCTCATGGGTGAAGGGGAAATGAAGGTCTCTTCTGCTAGAACACTAAAAATGAAAGGCTAGAATAGTAACAGATGAGTTTAAAGAGATTATTAAAAGTGGAGATAAATAGAAGGAAATAAGGAAAGAAAATGTCTGACAAGAGTGGAGAAACAGTATATGGTAGAAAAGTGTTTATCTGATAAAGGGGATTTCACTGAGAGAAAGCTGTTTACCTACAGTCATTTTACTTCCTGCAGTAGGATCTTCTGTTTCTACTCTTCCCCTCTTGTTTCACTGGAGCTTCTGCCTATATACTGTGAGAGATACCTCGTCATGTGGTGGTCCTGAAGCCCCTCTTCCCACCATGAAGTTGCAAATACGGGAGGAGGAAGATATGTTTCCCATAAGCCACATCAGAATTCTAAATGTGCTTTCTCAGAAAATCATGGTTTCATTTTAAGATTGGGTTTTTGAATACCACCAAATGTTAGACTGTCAACCCATCATGAAGTAATAGGCTTTTTTTTTTTTTTTTTCGGTACGCAGGCCTCTCACTGTTGTGGCCTCTCCCGTCGTGGAGCACAGTCTCCGGACGCACAGGCTCAGCGGCCATGGCTCACGGGCCCAGCCGCTCTGCAGCATGTGGGATCTTCCCAGACCGGGGCATGAACCCACGTCCCCTGCATCGGCAGGCCGACTCCCAACCACTGCGCCATCAGGGAAGCCCAGTAATAGGCTTTTGTGGGCTATAGAGGGGACCATCTTCAGCAATATTTCCATGAAGAAAAGTGAACATATGTCTAAACAACCAAATGACAGATTTCCTAGAACAATAGAATTTATTCATCAACTAGTGAATGTCTGTACCTTGAAAGCGTCATACTTCTTCCTATTGGGAGATTACAGTTTGGGAATGGCTAGAATTTTCTTCCACTAAGAACTCATCTAACTCTGTGATTCTGGGGATGCTGACTGCCAAGACTGTAGGTGGGTTTAAAGAGTAAAGAGGAATCAATTTAACAGAATAAATTAAACATTGATCTTGGCAATGAACATGTCCAACTCATTTTACTTTGGATGTTAACCTGTCTTCTGGACAAAAGAGGCAATAGTGCTGGGATTTTGTTTTCCTTAAAATGTAAGTTTACAGAAAAGGCCTGCTTGTTTAATTTTCATAAATCTAACAGAATGGTCTTAAATTCAAATTCCAGAAAATAATTCATGTAGAGTTACTTGTCATGATATCTTTAAAATGTTTGTTCTTCAGCATGTCTGAGATGAACTAATAAAAGATTAATGTTGATAATAGGCTTTTTTTCCTTCCAATTTCAAGATACTCCTTTTATAAACATTAGAAAAAACCTTTTGCTGGCAAACTAGAGTATTTAATATTATCATTCCATATTCTTGCATTGAGATTCTTTTTATTCTAAAATATATAGCTGGCAAAACACATTCAGACTGGTTCTTTTTTTAAAAAAAGCAATACTTCATTTCTTCCCTGCCTCTTGTCTTCCTTGTGCTCAGCATAATAGTTAAGTACAGGAGAATTCATAGTCCTCAAGTAAACCAACAGTTGAAAAATCAGGTACCAAATGTTGTGATAGCGATGTAAGGAGAAGGGTATGCACAGTCTGAGGAGGGTGGAATAGGCTGGGAACTCTCCAAGGTGGCAGTGTCTGGCAATAGGGTTAGTTACTGAAGATGCTCTTCCCCAGGCAGTCAAAGGGAGGAAGGTATTCCATTCAGAGAATGGAGCATAACTAAAGGTCTAAAGAAAAAAAAAATGTCACAGCATAGCAAATCATTTTGTTACCCTAAACTTAGTAATTCAGAGTTTGATAACTCTTTTATGGAATGAAGTCATAGGGAAAAAAAAAAAAAAAACTAGAAGATCTGTTGATTTCTCATCTTGGAATTTGGTTAAACCCAAAGAATCTTTTAGGTTTCAATCAGTAATCGATCTCAAAGTATTCTGCAAATGTAGTTCTCTGGTTAATTTTGAATTACAGTTAACATTTCTTCTCAGCATTTTAGGGGTCAAAAAGAAATTTAAGGGCTTCCCTGGTGGCGCAGTGGTTGAGAGTCCGCCTGCCGATGCATTGGACACGGGTTCGTGCCCCGGTCCAGGAAGACCCCACATGCCGCGGAGCGGCTGGGCCCATGAACCATGGCCGCTGAGCCTGCGTGTCCAGAGCCTGTGCTCCACAATGGCAGAGGCCACAAGAGTGAGAGGCCCGCGTACCGCAAAAAAAAAAAAAAAAAAAAAAGAAATTTAAGCTTAGTAAAGTCAAGGTGGTAATCTGAATATACCTGTTTGAATGGTTGCCTCAGCACCTTTCAGGGTTTAGGGTTCTTGTTACAAAACAGCAATTATGTATCATTTATACTACTTGAGTACTACTAAATGATTTAAGAATTTCCCTAGACACAGCAGTACATTATAAAGTAGGAAAATGTGAGACTCAAAAAGTGAAATAGCCCACTTCAAAAGTAACCTCAGAGGTCAATGCTCACTACTGCCTGTTTGTGAAAGAGCTGGAACCCTGGGGAAACCCAGATCTCCTTGACCCTAATTTCAGTGATGTGTTCCACTGACATTTTCACCCAGATGTGTCATAGGTATCTCTAACTTACCAAGCCCAAAAAAGAAATCTTGATTTCTCCCTAACCTCTGTATTCCTAGGTGTGCTCCTTCCCTAGTCTTCTCCATCTGATAAAATAACAGCAGCAAAACCCAAATCTCTTACCTGGTTATAGCCTGCCAACTGATAGTTCTTGGCAAGTCCCTCCCCAACTACCAACTCAGTCTGCACCACTATTATCCATCACCGAGGCTACTGTTAGAACCTCTGGTTCTACTCTTGACTCCTGACCATCCATTTACCACACAGTAGCCAGAGTAATCTTCTTAAAACATGCATACTCTTTAAAACTTTTTTTTTACATCTTTATTGGAGTATAATTGCTTTACAATGGTGTGTTAGTTTCTGCTTTATAACAAAGTGAATCAGTTATACATATACATATGTTCCCATATCTCTTCCCTCTTGCATCTCCCTCCCTCCACCCTCCCTATCCCACCCCTCCAGGCGGTCGCAAAGCACCAAGCTGATCTCCCTGTGCTATGCGGCTGCTTCCCACCAGCTAGCTATCTCACATTTGGTAGTGTATATATGTCCATGCCTCTCTCTCGCTTTGTCACATTAAAACCAAATTCTTTCTCGTGCCCTGAAAAGTCCAGGATAATGGCATTCCATCTTACCTCTGCACATTCATGCACTGCACCCTTCTGGCTCCATCCTCAGTGGCCTTCCTTGAGCCACTATAACACATT
>NW_006775616.1:879162-930920 GCF_000442215.2 Lipotes vexillifer | reverse complement strand
TCTTTCCCTCCTCAATGCATTTGCAAATTTGTTTTTCAGGTTTCAGTGTAAATGGAACTTTTTTTAAGTTGTTGGACCTTGTTTTATTCTCTATCACAGCCCCTTCCTTATTTCCTCTTAGCATCCACCTCAACTTGTAATTATGATTATTATCATTATTATTATTATTATTTGCTGGGATGGGGTGGGGTATGGGGAAATTGGTTGGTTTATACCTGCTCCCAACCTTGGTAGCACATTTCTCCTCTTCACTATTTTTTTGCAGAGCCAGGCACAATGTATAGAACATGATAAAGAACTAATGTTTTTCAAATGATTTGATGGATTATAAATGTAGATCTAGTCAATGAGTAGCAGCAGTGTTTGTAACATCAATGTGAACAGGAAGATATATTTTTTTAAAAAATTGATAACATAATTGTAACTTTTTCTTTTCATTTTATATAAATGTTCATTATTCTTACATTAAATGCTCATAGTTCACATGAGACCTAAAATGAAGTGTTCATTTAAATAAGATAATATGCTATAAAAATGATATTTATTACTAAGCTTTCAAAAACATAGAGTAAAAATTAGGAATTAATGTAATTAAGATAACATAAACATAAATAAAACAGAAAGACTATTTTCACAACCTAACTTGAAAGCCATGATGGGCATTTTCTGGTACGACCTGTACTTCATCTAAAACAGTAAAGTTCAAAGAGTCTTAGCCAATCAGTGCCCCTTAAAATTGTTTAACTCTTCAAAATGTATAGACCCCTTTCCAGCCTTTATTTTGTGTATTTCTTAGAACAACCCCATTATGTATATGGAGAAGATATTTTCATTTAACAGATGTAGAAACTGAAGTTCAGAACAAATAAGAATCTTGCTTAAGGGTATCCAACTAAGGATAGCTAGTCCAAAGGTCTTTCATCAAAAAATATTATTTTCTAGGTACATTTTGTCACATATAACAGGAGTCAAACTCAAATGCCTAAAGATGGAGCAGTGAGTATATGGATTATGGAAGCTGGGAGGGGAGTATGGTGAAGGGAAGAGCAGTGTTTCTCAAAGGGATGGCCCTATTCAGTGGCTCACTAAGTTGGCATCATGCAGGAAGTTAGGTCCAGGATTACCTATGGAAAGCTGAATTAACATGACATCTTCTAACTTCTAAATACTGATAACTATTTCAATCTTTGAACAAACAGACACTCATGACATCTAAACTGTTTATGGCTGGGTTTGACCTTGGGCTGAATGTTTACAACCTCTTTAATGTCAAGGGAATTTTTTTTTTTCTGAAAACTTCAGTAAATCATCAGGTATTCAGAGATTTTGGAAACAAAACTGTCTGAATCTTATAATGTGGACTAAGGAAGTAGCACCTTAGAAGAGGATGTCATAACTGTGTTATTATCTGCCAACTAAAAATACTCTCCTGGCTGAATATATGGGTTTAATATTGCAGCATGACAAGATGATTACATTTCATTATAGTGTCTGATCAAGTGTATGGACTTTCGTTAATTTGATTGCAGGGAGAATGTTACAACTTAGACCTTGGAATGGTCCATAGGCTTTTTCACACGTGGGTGTTACTCCTGAGCTTGATTCTACAATTCTGAGAGTCGTGTTTATACAAACTTTTGATTCTTTTGTCTATTAAAAATCTTACAGTGGGGTTTCGCTGTTGGCGCAGTGGTTGAGAGTCCGCCTGCCGATGCAGGGGACATAGGTTCGTGCCCCGGTCTGGGAAGATCCCACATGCCGCGGAGCGGCTAGGCCCGTGAGCCATGGCCCCTGAGCCTGCGCGTCCAGAGCCTGTGCTCCACAACGGGAGAGGCCACAACAGTGAGAGGCCCGCGTATCGCAAAAAAAAAAAAAAATCTTACAGTGGAAGGAGAAGAAGCTTTTGTACAATTCCATGGTATTTTCTATGAAAAGTTTTGCCCTTAAAATTTTATTTTAGAATATTTGTTAAAAAATTAAAATATTTTATATGCAGACAGAGCTACGTTAGTTATACATCTTGCCAAATCATGGTACTTTAACACAGAAGGCTTACTGAAAGGTAACATTCTTAAGGTAAACTTCGCTACTTTGCAGAAGTGGTAATGAGAGTCTATTGCACAATTTATGTGCACAATTTATGCACAGAAATGTATGCTTCTTTTTGGTTGTTCATTCAGAATATATATTTTTGGTAACTACTGGATTTTAGACATTTTTCTTGGTGTGATGGATGCAAGGAGCAATAACAATATAACATCAAGCTCTTCCGCAACTCATTTTCTAGAAGAGTAAGGCAAAAAATAATATGATATGATATGATGTGATATAATATATAATTATATTATATAATTATGATATTATATAATTATGATGTTACAGTTGGCCCTCCCTATCTCCAGGTTCTGCATCCTCAGATGTGGAGGGCCAATTGTAAGGAACTTGAGTTTTGTGGATTTTGGCATCTGAGGGGCATCCTAGAACCGATCAATCCCCCGTTAATACTGAAAGATGACTGTACTGTAATGTAACATAAAACATAACAACATAACATAACCCAACATAAGGTAATGTGATAAAAAGAATTAGAAGTTTTCTGATGAAGAATATCAATTTCAGATACACAAATTTGGTATCTTAATTCTTATCAACTGTTATGAAGTGAATATTAATTTCTCTCCTGTCTGTTGACAACTGCTTGTAGCTTCTTCAAATTGTCTTCAGTTAAAACTCATACTTATGCAAACGTCTAGCTTGAAATATTAAATGATTCCAAATATTGCTGAAAATAACTAGAGCCATGTCCTTTTATTTAAGAGACTTTCTTTAGAAACTTCTAAAGGCTCTGCTCCCTAAGAATGTAAAGGGATGGGCTTCCCTGGTAGCGCAGTGGTTGAGAGTCTGCCTGCCGATGCAGGGGACACGGGTTCGTGCCCTGGTGCGGGAAGATCCCACATGCCGCGGAGCGGCTGGGCCCATGAGCTGTGGCCGCTGAGCCTGCGTGTCCGGAGCCTGTGCTCCGCAACGGGACAGGCCACAACAGTGAGAGGCCCGCGTACCGCAAAAAAAAAAGAAAAAGTAAAGGGGTGAAAATAGCTCTGTATGAGTTTGCAAATCTAAAGATAACAATAATTTAGGATGACAACACTTTCACTTTTAAATAGATAAGGAAAATGATCTGATTTAGAAAACCAGTAATATATTCAATTACTTTTTGCTCTCAGCAAAAATAGGCTGAAATTTATCTGCTCAAAGTTGGTTTGGGAGATTTTATAACTACTGCACTTAAAGGTAATAGAACTTGCCTGCATCCCATTATTGTTACTATCTGAAGCCCTTGAGAAAACTTGAGGTTTGTTATGAGTAAATATCAGGAACAAATTTTCATGTTATGACATTTACTTCACAAGCTGGTAACTCAGTCATGAATAGATGTAGATTACCTCATGTTTGAATTAAAATTATTTAGTCAATGCAGGATATTATGAATTCACCTAAAATGTTGGTGTCTCAAAATGTTTACCTTTCATACTTCCCAGTTACTGCTTTCCCCCAGGCATGAACCTGACCTCGGTCACTAATGCATGCTTTTTCAAAGTGCCATTGCAAAAAGTCAATATACTTCTGGGGAAAAAAAATCCTAAAAAAATCATTAGAACTTATGAAGTACTTTTCCATTTTCAAAGTGATATATGAACATTAATTAATCACTGTCCAAGAACAGGTACCTACCCAATACAGCATTCAGTTCCAGGAGTAACATGAGAAACCTGCAAAGATTTCAGCCTAGCATACTTCCTAGTCTTTGATGGGGATGGGAGCAAAACATTTTATTACATCAGGATTTATATTTTCTCTCTCATTGAGCTGCAACTTACTACCTTTATTTAAGGAGTCGCCATGTTTGTTTCTCTCCTGAGTTTACCTTGGACAAGA
Organism: Lipotes vexillifer; assembly: GCF_000442215.2. Lineage (NCBI taxonomy): Eukaryota > Metazoa > Chordata > Mammalia > Artiodactyla > Lipotidae > Lipotes > Lipotes vexillifer. The sequence goes on along the minus strand of NW_006775616.1, from coordinate 926,984 downwards.
AAAGTTATCTCTTCACATATGCCTTAACAGACTATGAAGTATATGTTTTCAAAAATAGGAAAATAATTTGGCATTTCTGATATGTTCTCAAAAACTACTGTATTCCAAGAATTTTACTTCATTTTATTCCTTTCAAGAATATATTATTTACCCATCAAAATCTGGAATTCAGTTTAGCTTATTATTTTAGCCAGGCTTGTAGAAGAAAAATACTTATTTTCCTGAGGAAACTAAGGAAAAACAAATTGCCCCAACAGTTGGCTGTATAAATCAGTCCAGAAAGCAAAATATGTGTTTCAAGCATCATTCTCTCTGTCCAGGACAGTACCAAGAACTATGAAGTACAGAACTTTTAAAAATAATGAGGGAGACAAATTTGCCTTTTAGTAAAAATTATTTTGCTTTGTCAAGACATGAAAGAAGGCCTAATAGCTACTATTTGTAATTTCATAAAAGAAAAGAAATTTTAGTGTGGAAAAGTAGAAAGCAAATAGTCTTCACATTTTAAGATAATAAAACAGTACAGGATTCTTATATTCTTTTTGTTGTGAATTATTTTAATAGCTTGTTTTAAAAGTTAGACCAGATTTCCTAGACCTGTAAGTGCATTTATTTACATAAACAATAATTAATTACATAGAACTCAGAACATTGGTGTTTAAGGGATACAGATAAAGATCTTGGCACACAAACTTTAGTCGATGGACCAAGTCAAACTTACTAATTTGATGGTAATGAGATAAAAGAAATAAAAGTGTTTTAAAAAGATATCATGAACACAAGTGATTTTCAAACTTTTGATTTTCTCAGAAGATAAAAGTCTTAAATAATAATAAATATTGATTTGATTTATAGAAAGTAACCTACTCTTTTACCAAGTAAGATATTTTAAAATGGAACACATAAAGCAAGCTAGTATTCATATACAACTGCATTTCATCAAAGAGTGAACATTTCACCACAAAAAGCCAAAAAAAGTCATAATCTTCCAATTATTTCATAAATTATTCATTATTAAAATCTCACTACACTGTGTGAGTTTTTCTCATTTTTTCACTGAACAATGAAACTTTATCACAGCCTTGCCCTTGGGAACCACTGAAATACTCCAGCAGTTCTCAGTGGAGTGTGAAGATGGGCCAGAACTTTTTTTTTATGTTTATTTTATTATTTTTTTCAATACATTTATTTACTTTTGGTTGCGTTGGGTCTTCGTTGCTGTGCGCGGGCTTTTCTCTAGTTGCGGCAAGCGGGGCTACTCTGGGGTTACTCTTCGTTATGGTGTGAGGGCTTCTCATTGCGGTGGTTTCTCTTGTTGCGGAGCACAGTCTCTAGGTGCATGGGCTTCAGTAGTTTTGGCTCATGGGCTCTAGAGTGCAGGCTCAGTAGTTGTGACGCATGGGCTTAGTTGCTCTGCAGCATGTGGGATCTTCCTGGACCAGGGCTTGAACCGGTGTCCCCTGCATTAGCAGGCGGATTCTCAACCACTGTGCCGCCAGGGAAGCCCTGTCATTTTTTTTTTAAATTGATATATAGTTGCCTTACAATGTTGTGTTAGTTTCAGCTGTACAGCAAAGTGATTCAGTTATACATATATATACATTCATTTTTAAAATATTCTTTTCCATTATGGTTTATCATAGGGTATTGGATATAGTTTTCTGTGCTATACTGTAGGATCTTGTTTATCCATTCTATATATAAAAGTTTACATCTGCTAACCTGAATCTTCCACTCCATCCCTCCCCCACTCCCCACCTCCTTGGCAACCACCTGTTCTCTATGTCTATGATTCTGTCTCTGTTTCATAGATGGTTCATTTGTGTCATGTTTTAGATTTCACATATAAGTGATATCATATGGTCTTTCTCTGTCTTATTTCAGTCAGTGCGGTAATCTCTAGTTGCATCCATGTTGCTGCAAATGGCATTATTTCATTCTTTTTTATGGCTGAGTAATATTCCATTGTATATATGTACCACATCTTCTTTATCCATTCATCTGTCGATGGACATTTAGGTTGTTTCCATGTCTTGGCATTGTGAATAGTGCTGCTATGAGCATAGGGGTGCATGTATCATTTTGAATTATAGTTTTGTCAGATATATGCCCAGGAGTAGGATTGCTAGATCATATGGTAATTCTATTTTTAGTTTTCTGAGGAACCTTCATACTGTTTTTCACAGTGGGTGCACCAACTTACATTCCCACCAACAGTGTAGGAGGGTTCCCTTTTCTCCACACCCTCTCCAGCATTTGTTTTTGTAGACTTTTTAATGATGGCCATTCTGATCAGTGTGAGGTGGTACCTCATTGTAGTTTTGATTTGCATTTCTCTGATAATTAACAATGTTGAGGATCTTTTCATGTGCCTCTTGGCCATCTATATTTCTTCTTTGGAGAAATATCTGTTGAGGTCTTCTGCCCATTTTTCGATTGGGTTGTTTGTTTTTTTGTTGTTGAGTTGTGTGAGATGTTTGTATATTTTGGAAATTAAGCCCTTGTCAGTCACATAGTTTGCAAATATTTTTTTCCCATCCTCTAGGTTGTCTTTTCATTTTGTTTATGGTGTCCTTTGCTGTGCAAAAGCTTGTAAGTTTGATTAGGTCAAGATGGGCCAGAACTTCTAAGGGTTCTTTGCCGTTTGGAAAACATACTCAATTTTATCTATTGTTTTAGTAAAGTCCAATTAAGAAAGCTCAACACAATTATTTAGGCTAATGAAAATATAGAAAAAAAGCTGGAAAAGCCTTGCAAAGTGTTGTGTGGGTTGTGAAAGGTTATTAAAACCTGTTTTGCACTAAAAATAATGCCACTGTGCAGCTTGATATAGAATTACAGGATTTTAAAGGAACTTGGAGATCATGTAATCCCAACATCTCATTTTACAGATGAATAAACTGAGGAGAGTGTCTCCATAACTTCATTTCAAAAGTTTTTGGGATTAGAACTGAATTATTTAAAATAATTAAGGGCTTCCCTGGTGGCGCAGTGGTTGAGAGTCCATCTGCCGCGGGGACGCGGGTTCGTGCCCCAGTCTAGGAAGATCCCACATGCGGCAGAGCGGCTAGGCCCGTGAGCCATGGCCGCTAAGCCTGCGCGTCCGGAGCCTGTGCTCCGCAATGGGACAGGCCACAACAGTGAGAGGCCCGCGTACCGCAAAAAAAAAAAAAAAAAATTAAAGAGTGCTGTGATGGTTAATTTTATGAGTCAACTTGACTGAGCCAGAAGGTGCCCAAATGTTCTGGGTGTGCCTGTGAGGGTGTTTCTGCATTTGAATCAGTAGACTGAGTGAAGCAGGTTACCCTTTTCAATTTGGATGAGTCTCATCCAATTCATTAAAAGCCTGAATAAATAAAAGGCTCAGTAGGAGAGAATTCTTTCTCTTTGCCTGAAAATCTTCCAACTGCGATATTGGTTTTCTCCTGCCTTTGCATTCAGACTCAGAATGAAAGTTACACCATTGGATATCCTGGTTTCCAGACTCAAACTGGAACTCCATTGGCTCTCTTGGGTGTGGAATTCTTAGCCTCCAAAATTACATGCTAATTCCGTATATGTCACTCTCTGTCTCTTTCTCTCTGTCTCTGTCTCTGTCTTTCTCTCTGTCTCTGTCTTTGTCTGTCTCTGTCTCTGTCTTTCTCTGTCTCTCTATATACACATACATGCACACACACACACACACACACACACACACACACACACACACACACATTCTATTGGTTCTATTTCCCAGGAGAACTTGACTAATTCAAGTACTGTGTTCAATAGAGATGTTGGAATAAATTCTTGAATTCTGGAACAGAAACAAATTAAATATGTTGTTGAATTAAATATGTAGTTCTGTAGACAATAAGGTAATAATTATGGCATACAGTGGGTGTATAAAACGTGACATCCCAAGATGGAGTACAAACTGATAACATATAGAGGCTTAAAAATAGTATATTTACTTAAGGGAGGTCATGATTATGTTATTGCATTTGGAATCTAAATTGATTCCAGGTCATCTCTCATTGTTTGCATTTGCTGTTATAGAGAGCAGGCATGCCCTTCTATAAGCCACCTTCTGGTGTACAGTCAGAAAAGGGACACTGACCTGGAAGGATTATGATGTGAATAGTAAGAGAGGAGAGAAAATGGAGTTGAATTTGAAGTTAACATTATCTGGGCAGCCCATAGCTTTATAGTGTTATATGTCCCCTATGTCAAGTGTCCTAACTCTTATTCACTTTCATTTTCTGGCAATTTCCAGGTACAATCACTTTTTTTTTTCCTTTTCCTGTAAGAAATATGGAAATGAGTTATCATGTTCATAACAGTGTATAACAGCAGTATACTCAGTCAATAAAGGGATTCACTGGCAATCCTTCCTAAATGTCAAAGGAGTGTATACATCACAAAGAATATTTTCCTGAAATGTATTGGTGGAACCACAATTGGTTCCATTCATTAGTGCCATTTAATGTTGAGTAGGTGGACTACTCATTTTTCTTGAAGCTGTTTTGGAATTTGATATAAATACAGGTTGAATATGTTTTCATAGTCTATTGAACACTTAAGTAACTTATTTCATTAGGGGTTTAGTTCGTAGCAGTAGATGACAGCCGCTCTGTTGACAGCTTACAGTGTTGCTTGCAACATGCTCAATACTTGTGTACATTATGTCCTTTAATCCTCATAAAAGTGACATGGGGACGTTAAAAGATGTGCCCAAGGCCTCACTAAGAGTAGAGATTCAAATCAATTGAGAGTCAAATCTCACACTTTTTAATATTAATGCCAAATTATATTCTGAAAAATTTAGCATGGATGGGTGAAAATATAAATAATATATTAGATATTGAATAATACAGACATTTAATACTCCAGTAATTATGAATTAAAACACACCTGCAAATAAATGTGTTGTTGATAAGAACTGGCTTAGCTTTTGGATTCTTACTCAAATGACTATGTATCTAATTCTCTTAATCGCAAAAACAAAAATCTCATAGTATATTTCATGCTCAATCTCCACTTTGGGAACCAGGACACAAATCTTGTCTCTTACCGATTTGAGAAAACCATTAAGACCATGTGCCAACACTGGTATATCTGATCAATGCAAATATGTGTTGTTCAGGCAGCTGTTAATGTGAGTGTGCCAAACAGTATTTTCTGTTGTTTGTTTATTTTGCTCCATCAAAGCACAGTCAGATCTTAATGTGCAGGGATAATAAGGGTCATTGATTTGTACTGCGTGCTTGACACACTCTTCAGCAAGGAGCAAGTTCTGAGCTATGGAAAGTCATTGTCCATCTGCTGTTGACTACGTCGAGTATTTTAAACAGATCTAAAATATTTTAGAAGTGAAAATGACAGAATCCAGTTTTGAGGATTGTGTGATTTGAGAGTTGCGAGGAGAGTTCAAATATTTTCAGCATAATTTAATTAAGAGGTTGCGCCATGTTAAGGAGGCAATACTAGTGTGACCATTCCTCACTCCCAGCTTTGCAGGACATCAAACCTGATTGGCTAGGAGCTAGAGCAGGCTGACAGCAGGACAAACCCCTCAAGGCTGTTTGTGAAGGATAGATGATTACTTAGAAGGGCATGGACTCCCTCATTAACCTTTCCTCTTCCCAGGCTGCTTTGTCCAGACTGTGCAATCCCAAGAAGTGAGACTGCTGACTTTATCAGGTACATCGTAGAGAAGAGTCAACTCACAAAAATCTTTCTAAGCCTTGGATGGTGTAGAATTATTTTTAATAGTTGCAGAGAAGATTGGCAAAAATATATATATATATTTTGACCAAAATGTCAAAAAAACTTTGTAAAGTAATTCCGTTCCCAGATTTATTTATAATACAAAAATAAACGCCACACACATTGCTAACACTTTGTTATAATTACCTGAGAATTGTTCATGCAGCCTCTTCCTTGGGAGAATTCAGAATTGATTTTAAAATTAAACTATGCTGTAAGAAATTGCTTACTGTATACAAGATTCATTAGATGTTTTCGCTGGTTCCTTTTTCCCTTCTTTTCTTTTTCTTTGCCAGAAAGTGCTTTTTTTGCCATTTTTATTACCAAACTGATAGAAAAGTGAGTTGAGAAGAACATCAAGTACATGGATATATTACTGGGTACAAATATTTCTTGTCCCAACTTGATTCAGAGATAAAACACAGCGTGCTTTACAATAGCTTACATTTTTAAAGAACCCCGAGGATAAACAAATGGTTTTATTTTATTTCCAACTAGGGTGAAATTTTAATTTACTGAATTAAATTGCCTGGAGCATATAAAAAATGGACATCTTAGCTATGGAAACTACAATTTCTTTCATATTGACCATCTTCATCAAGAGAGTTATTTATACTCTCCATTTAAGTCACTTAAAAGCCACAGTAGTGACAACTCCATGCATTAATTTGGTACCTTCTGAATGTGTGTATTCATGTGTGGACTTTAAAATTCCAAAGTGTTTAACGTTGTTTTATTAATGTACCATAGATATTTACAAAATTTTCATAATATACATTTTTTCTTTCCAAACAAGTCACTTTTAAGAATGTATCTTGTAACAGGGGCTGGAGAGCTTATTTACAGAATGATTTGCTTTCAAAAAAACTCAAAGATTTATTGTTTTCTTCATCATATAAGAGGCTGAATAGCAAACCAGTAAAAAATCATGATGACAATTGACAGGAAATGGATGCTAGGTTCTATGACTGAAACTCCTCTGGAACTCAAACCTGCAAAATATAAAAATGAAACAAAATGTCTTGAGAAAAAGTAAAATTACTTGTTAGATTAATTCTTCTTGAACTAAAATGCATACTGTTATTTCTCTTTTAATAACACATTTTAGTACACTTGTTTCACTTATATTAGATTTAATTTTAGGAAGTGTATTTAACCCTCTGTCCTAGGATATCTGTTTTAAATATAAAAAGAAAAAAGAAAAATGCCTAAAATTGGCCAAGTCTGACTACAGGGCAGAGTAGGATTGGCTAACGTGGCAGCTGATGACTTATACTCAGTCACAGCTTCAGGTAGATACGTGAGCGATTCTTCTAAAGAAGAAATAATAAATTATTATTACATGCTAAATATGACCGATTGGTGTTACCTGCTTAGGACATCATATTGAGAGGATATGAAAGTGCTGACTCAGCTCAGTATGAATGTCGTAATCGATTAGTGATGTCCGCCATGAAAATGGGAAGAGAGGTGTTATGTACATGTGCTTCATATTTGCTATCCTTGCTCTCAGAAGCCTCCAAGTAAGTAGCCATGGAAAAACTTTCTCGTTTTTGTGCCAATAGAATGAAGGATATACCAATGACACACAGTTGTGAGGGTTTGTTTTTTTTTAAATTCAAAATGAGGAAATATAAAACTGTTTGTGATATATAATCATGTTGTAAATCTGAGGGATTAAAGAAAGTTGACTCATCATCTCTTGCTCACAATTGAAAAGTGAAACCATAGACCTTTTATTTTTTCACCCAACATTTAAACAAGAATTGGAAAGATTCATAGAGCCCAGATTTCATGCTGGCATCTGTCTGGATTCAAAATCTACAACAGGAATGGTGATTCAACTTACTTGACATTTTCGGAATCCTAATTTCCTCACTGCTGCTTCCATCCCCACCATCACTAACTGTTCTTATTTCAATCAAGTAGTCCTCTTCAAATGGAACCAGAAGCTCAGCAGATGTGTTGTTTGTTTCCAAAATATGAGTTTTACTCTGACTGTTTTGCCGGTACAGAATCTGAATAAAATGGTGAATCAAGTTAAATGGACATGTTGCTTATCTAAGGTTCAGAAACTCTTATGGAACACTATAACACTGTGAGCATTATACATGCTGTAATCCTTGGATGGAAATATCTGGTCTGTGCCTTTTCTTTAAATTTAGTTGTTAAGAGAAAGATTTCCTTTTTGGCCAGTGCTTCTGAAATGAGAATAGATTTATCTCTATTAATTAAATAGCTTGAGGCCATTATCTTTGGAGCTTGCCGTGAAAAGTTACTGGTTAGTTTGGACCCATTTCAGTTGTCTGAATACTATATGCATTTGCCAGGAGAGGATGTTCATTACCACTGATGGTTTGCTCTGGGTTTTTGACTATACTCTTGTTGGAGTCCTTTTATGTTGTTAAAAGATGATATCCTACTGTAGCCTAAGTTCTAGAAATTCTATTTGAATATACTTTTTGACCTCATACTCATCTCACAGTTACTATCTACATACACCATCATTTTTTGATGGCAAGGGGAGTCACTTGAAAAAAGAATGTTGCATACTCTAAAGTTTTATTTCTTAATGCTCCATGACACATTCTGACCTCACAATATAAAATTTTCCATGAAGAATTTAAAAGCAGCAATGCCAAGTATTTTCAGAACATTGGAAAAAAAAGATTCCTATATTTCCATGTGCATAAAATTTGTTTCTTATTTGGTTCTGACATTTCTGGTTCCTTAGTAAGTTAATTGATATGGTTAAAAGAAAAACAGAATACTCACCTTGTAGCCCAGTACTTCAGACTCATTTTCCATGGTTTTTACATGCTCCCAGTTTAGGCATAATTTAGAGTTTGTCAGCTTCCAGGCGATGTTAGCTGGTGGTTGGCTTGGAGCTTTAAAAAGATAATCAAACATCCAAATGAATATAAATTAGCTCATGGTTACTGTATGACCCATTGACCTGAAAAGGGAAAATAAATCGTGGATAATTAGCATAGAAGGAGCTAAAATGTTTTCAGTGTCTTTTGAAATATCATATTAATTCTAATCAGAGTAAGCAAATTCATTCAAATTCCGGTCATTTGGAAATATCTCTGTGACAAACTTATGAATTAATAATGGCGTGCTAGATGTCCAGTATTAATTTATTAATCACTGCTGTTGAATTTGTTTACTATATATGAATAGAGGGAGGGCTCCTTTATCTAGTGTTTAATTTGTCCATCAATCAATAAGCATCTCAGACAAAGTCAGGTGGCAAACTTTTTACATATATCAACACAAAGGTATTAATTCCTAGTAGTCCTTTACTTAATAATCATGTACTAGTTAGGACTTTCACTGTAAGTAATACAACCAACTCAAGGTGTTTTAAAACAAAATATTAGGAATATACTGTAAAGGATATAGGGGACTCTCTTAGAATTCATGGCAGAATGCAGCAGAGCCTCAGAAGGGACAAAAAATGTCCAAAAGCCAAGAAGTTCCTCTCTGTACCTCTCACAGTAGTTTTTGCTGCATGCTCATCTTGCCATAGACCATCTCTTTGTTCTTCTCAGTGAGTGTGGCAGAAATCATGACTGCTTACCTACACCTGAGGTTTGAAATTCCTCTGTTCAGAGATAGTCCAAGCTAGAATTTCCAAGTAAAAGCTGATGATTGGCTTAATTTGGCCATATTCTATCTTAGCCCAATCAATTGTGGCTAGACAGTGAGAAAGATACATGTCACTTAATATAGATAGAGCTGGTAGGAACCCTGAAGAGGGAAAATTACAAACTGGATGATCATCCCAAAAGGTGTCTACTCTAAATCCAAACTGTGCTTTTAGTTCCCTGAAATTAATGTTTTCTGGGAGAAACATAGTGGGAAGATGTATTTAGAATCAGCCTTCTAAATGAATGGATCTTGTCCAGCTGAAAAATTTTACATGCAAGCAAACTAGAGTACAGGTTGGAAATCTATGTCTTTAAAAGCATGAAGCTAATGAGTGGCTGATCCCAGTCAGAATCCTGGTCTCTTGATTTTTAATCTAGTTTTTCTCCATGACAGCATACTGCTTCTCAAAGATTTGAGTCCACATGATTATTTTTGAGATTTAAGAAACCGGAGACATTAAAAATAATTCAGCTGGATAGCAGAGGCAAAGATAAAACTACCCAGCAAGATGTTTTTGGCATCTTATTTGAATTTGTGAGGCTGAATGAGCATAATATTTAACTCATTATAACACTGATGGAAATAGAAATGATTTCTTTTGGAGTTTTGACTCAACTGCTATTTAATGTCTTATGTGCTACTGGAAGAAATCACAGGGTGTCCAACGTTGCATTATGATACATCTACTTGCCTTCGCCAAGCCCCTGGGATATCATTCACCCAGTCAGTTACACCTCATTTGGGACTTAGTGGAGAGATAAATGTTTCCCCTATGCTCTCATGGGACTCAGTTCATATTTTATTATGAACTTATCACATTGAATTATAGCTATTCATGCTCTGTGTTTATTTAAATTTACTGAGGACATATGCCTTGTTCAACTCTCTATTCCATCATCTAGCATGGTGCTTGGCATGTAGGAGGAGGCATATATTTCATATATGTTGAATAAATGACTGTGTAATAGATGGCTAAAGAAAAACTACTTGGGGTCCTGTGTGGTTTTCTTGGGTCATATTAATTATGTACTGGGCTGTGGGAAGATCCATAGGTGACACAGTGTGGCCAGTCCATTCATTATACTGCCCTATAATCAAGGCCAATTGACATGGCCAAACCTATAACAATCCACGTGAATTTATAAGATGAACATGCCAATTGGATCAACCATGTCCTAGTACATTTCTTGGCAATATAAACCCAATCATAATAAAAAGACTGAGAGTTTTGCGCTTGGTAAGAACTCAGTGAATGATTGTCAATACGTTTATTTCTGAAGGACCGATGGTAATGATTATAGTTTTGTAACTGTTTTCCCTCAACTTATCCCAAAGTGCCTTTTCTAATCTTTTTCTCAGCTATAAAAGAGATAATATAAAAATTCTCACAAGATACCACAGTTTTAATATCTAATATACTCTATGCCTCATTTCTTTTACTTTGTTCTTTAAAACAGAGTGCTAACATTAACAACATCATACAATCAATACAGCAAAAATATAAATTCAGTCCTTTGATGTCACTGGCAGTGATGAATTCTGAAGGTTTCATCTATTGCTGTGCCCTTTCTGTTTGTTTGCATGTTTAGATAAAAAGTACTACTTTTAACACTATGAATCCGTTGATGAAGTGCCAGACTGAGAGAGAGAAGAACTGACTTCTACTAACTATATGGTAGTGATTGTGTCTCTGATATTGGAACATTTGCATTTATTTCCGCATCTACCAAAGCAGAAGTAAGGCTTTCCATGGACATAAAATGAGAAACATTCTGTCAAGAATGAACTCACGGTATGAATGGCCAATTGTGTGGATTATTTGGAATGCTTTACCTCTCACGCTATCTGGGAGGTGTTGGGCTTTGAAGTCAGAGAGACCTGAATCTGTATCCAGTCTCTTCCAAGAGGCCTGGTTTTCCAATCTTTGGAATGAGACTAAAATATTCTAGTTATAAGAGTTTTAGCTTCCATGAAATAAAATAGGAAATATTCCTATCTTGGTTAGTGGTGCAAACTAAATAGCTCAGTAACTGTTAATTCTCTTCGTGGTAGTAGCAGTTCTTCACTGTGGCATTATGACATAATCAGTTTTTTCATTGTGTTCAATGTGGTTTGCTACTATTAACAGAATTCCGAAGTTTGCAAAAGATTCACTTCTTAAATATAATTAGGGTATACTCAAGATTTTCCCTTAATAATTTTGCTCTTACTTGGGTTCTTTATGTGCTTTTTGAAAGGCAGATAAAGTGGTGAACTCTCAGCTAATTTTCTGGGAAGTTCTCATAGTCTGTAGCTTTTCTTATCTTTGTCCATGAGTGTGACTCCAATGCCAATGCCTTGTGTCCAGTATTTTTTTTTTAAAGTTTCTAAAATGTGCTTCAAAAGGCCATCATCTTATTATGAACACCTTTAACAACCCTGGTTTCACGAATTTGATGTATTTGCCTAAACTGGATTGCAAATATCTATGATGAAATTGAAATTTGTATTACCTAGGAAAAACAAAACACTGTCATGTGGATAATGTAAAACAACATGCCATGGATGTTTGTACCTACTTGGTACAAGTACCAAGTACCTACTCAACAAACAAGCACTTTTCTAGTTTACTGAAAGAATTTCGCAGGCAATTTCCAAAGACTAAATAATTTTCTATTAGTCAAATGACAGAGCAACATTAAACTAGCCCTCTGCAGCTCTAATGGCTTCCCTGTGATCAATTTTTCTGTAGATGGCATTTATATTCCACTGTAGTTCACACTGTGAATTCAATTCAAAAACAACTTCTTATGTTACACTTCTAAGTAACAGCATGGGGTTGACATTTGGGAAAGAGAGAAAGAACATAAGTGCAAGATGAAATAAAAGCTTAATGCTTCCTTTATGTCTAAATATGGATTGATTGCATTATTTACAGCAAGAGAAATCCAGTACAGAGTGCTAGTCAGTCGACGTCAGGGGCCAAATTGAACCAAAATTTGCAAACACTTTCTGTTACTGGCTCTGAATACTTCTGTCTACATAAGCAGTGCTTTTTCCTCTTGTAGTTGATGTAAATATTTTTCTCCCTTTGGTTGTAAATCTAAATTCCATTTAAGCGAAGTCTGTGTGGATCACAATATATTTGTACTTGCAGTGCTCCTCAGTTGTCTTTTGGAAAGATATAATTTTTAGTAAGCTACAATGCTTAATGTTAAACCACTGATATTTACTTTTAAAAAAACCTGTAAGGCTATCAACATCACCAGCAACAATAATAACAAAGACTTCAGAAGCTTTGCATATGCTGTTCCTTCTGTTTGGAGGTCTCTTTGTCCACTAGCTCCTTTTTATCTTTTATGTCATATCAAAATATATAGCCTTCCCCATATAGGTGCTCCTTATGTATATCTCAGCTTCTTATTTTCTTCATATTACTTTTCATAATTTTTGATTATTTCATTTTTTTTTCTAGTTTTAAGTTGCCTCCCCACTAAAATAGCAATAGCCCGAAGGCAGGTATTGTTCCTGTTTTAATCTCCATTAGGCACCTAACCCTGTGCATGGCTCATGGCAGGCACTGTTTTCTTGAGTGATTAACCAATTCATCCTGTTTCAAAAAAAAAGGCTCTGTCTTCTGTTTAGCATACCCATTCAGAATAGGCAGAGATTTTGGTAAATGTGAGCTCTGCTTTCTCAGAATTTACAGTGGATGGTCAAATATCACATGGAAAATCTAGACAGTGACAGTATGAATGTGTGATGGATGCAGAAGTTTTTGCTGTCACCACTATTCAGAGGTAATGTTGGTGTCATCTCAAGGACATGGAAAATCAAAGTTAGATCTAGGGATAGCACTTAGAATCAGAGCTATCTTCAATGTTTCATTAAAGCCATTTCTCATCTTTGCTTTGCCTGTCCTTCCATTACCCTTGAAGAAAATTTCTGCAACAAATTTATGAAAAGAAAGTAGAAAGTAGATGGGCTTTCCTACTTTAAGAAATGCAAAGAAAGTGAAATCACTTCTAAAGAAGAAATATATTAATATATGCTACTACACATTGAGCTCTCACTATATGGCTGCTTCTGGGTCACCTTCGTATATATTATATCCTTTAGTTCTCAGAGCAAACTCTAGAGGACAGTACAGTCATCTCTGTTTTTCAGTTGAGAAAATGGATTCTGAGTTATTAAGTAATTAGACTTACCACACAGTTCATGGCTGGGCTGGGATTCATACCCAACTTTATTTCACTCTGAAATTCTTTTCTAGCTATTTCCAGTAATATTTCACAATGGACCAAAGTTATAGATTCACCCAGTAAAATGCAAATATATTAAAGGGGAAATTTATAGATCAGTAGCAAAGATATTTGTCTGTTTATAGGCACGGTGGGACCACTACAAACTGGGAGAATGCGTGAAATTAGATAAGTGAATGTTAAACTTTAGAAGATCAGTAAGTCTGGTGCTGCGAGGGCTAGATGAGGAATGGGATGAAAAGAAATTTGGGGACAGACTGAAAGATCTTGTACACCTTTCTCTACTCTGTTCTCTGGAATAGAGGAGACAGTGAAATTTTGGAATTAGAAGAGAGTATGATTCCATTTTAGGGATAAAAATCTCAAGCCAGTTTGAGGTCTGGACTGAAGATTTGAGAGTCTGGAGGGAGAGAGACTATTGAGATGGTTAGAGATGAAGATTGCAAACTAATACAATGTCCATGGGATCCAGAGATTCAGAAAGTCCATGTTCATAGTATGCCAGTCCAACAGATGCCACAGCAGAACCTTTTTAAGCATCTGTTTTCTTGTATCTAGGAATTAAAATAACATACTCCTTGATGTGTTGTAATAATTGAGATAAGTATGTAGAACATTAACGCTGGGCGTGGGATGTGAGTGCTCAGTATTTTGTAACTGTCATAGGCAGAATAGGGGCCTCCCAAACATGTCCAGATTCTAATCCCCAAAACCTGTGGATATGTTACTTGTTGCACATGTGATTATGTTAAGGATCTTGACGTGGATAAATAATCCTGGATTCTCCGGGTGGGTTCAATGTAATTACAAGGATGCTGATGAAGGAAAAAAGGAGGAAAGAGAGCCAGTGTCAGGGGATATGTGAAGATAGAAGAGGAAGGCAGAGTCAGAGGAAGACTTGAGGATACCATGAGGCTGGCATTGAAGATAGAGGCAGGGGCCACACGCCAAGGAGAGAAGGCTCTCTAAAGGACAGAAAATGCATGGAAACAAATGCTCTTCTAGAGTTTCCAAAAGGAGCACAGCCCTTGCCCATATCTTGTTTTCCAGCCAGTGAAACTCATTTCTGACTTTTGACCTCTAGAAGTGTATGAAAACAAATTTATATTGTTTTAAACCACTAAGTTGTGCTAATTTGAATAGCAACAATAGGAGACTAAAGTAGTTTCTATTCTATTTTCATAATGTTAGTGATAAAAAATGTTGAAAGAATAAAATTAGAGGTTTTATTTGTATCCAAATACGAGAGAGTCTTGTAGAACCTTATTCTCAAGTCCTTGTTGGATATTTTTATAAAAATGCTGATGCGCACAGGCTGGTGAAAGCCAAATTTAAGAAATATTGAAGCAAGGTTTTCATGAAAGAGATTAGGAATTACAAGGGTTTTTGTGTGTTTGATTGAATCAAAAAAGAAGGTGGATGCTAAAGAAACACTAAACTTCACTTTATACTTTGACTCTCATCTCACTCTTCTCTCAGCAGATATATTCTAGCACTGTATCTTGATAAAATTACTCCCTGTTAATTAAAGTGTTTTCAAAGGATATGTCTCCTACTCTTTGATAAGGCTGGTCTCATGTGAACACTCAGACAAACCACCAACCATGTTCTTGGCATTTAATCCAAATTTCAGTCAAGCCCATTTGTAGGACCAAGTGGGTCAACTGAGCAAACCTGTTGCTACTGTGTCTAAAACAAGTTTTCTGCTTAAACACATAGAGTAGGTTAGCACAAGCTATCACATGGTTAATTTAGGTTGCATGGACAATCAAACTAACAAATTCAAGTTAAAGGAAAAAAATTATTTTTAAGTTTATATGTATATATGTATGTATGTATGTTTTTACAGGTGGCCCTCTGTATCTGCGTATCTCTGGGTTCCACATTGGCAGATTCAACCAAGTTAGGATTGAAAATATTTGAAAGAAATTCCAGAAAGTTCCAAAAAGCAAAACTTGAATTTGCTAACAACTATTTACATAGCATTTACATTGTATTTGCAACTAGTTACATAACATTTATTGTTTTAGGTATAATAAGTAATCTAGAGATGATTTAAATTATACGGAGGATGTATGTAGGTTATATGCAAACCCTGTGCCATTTTACATAAGGGACTTGGGCATCTGTGGATGCTCCTGAAACCAATCACCCTAGGCTACTGAAGGACAGTTGTATATGTGTGTGTGTATATATAGATGTATATACGTGGTCTCCTATGTATATCATGTATATATCTATATCTCTATATCTTTTTGATAATTAAGTTTATTGTTCAGGTCTCAGCCCACCTTAAACTCGTTAATGGAATCACATGTAATATGAGTTAGCTTGAGTGTTACATCAACAACTACACTAAAATGTCTGTCAGTTTGTCACAGATCTCTCAGATCTGTGAGGTTTTTTTGATACTATCTTTACGCATTTCTAATCACCCTTGATTTTGCCTGAGATAGAAACTGAATTACACACAAGAGTTTCTGTGAGTTTGGCACCTCTCAATCAGCTAGAAGGAAATGTCTGGGCAAATTTAAAACCACTGATTGATTGGAGATTTCAATCAGATTTTCAGATTAACTGAAAGAGGCTAGACTCCAGAAGGACCATGGAAGCAAATCGTTCATACAGGTATATGGCAATGACTTCATCAACTTGGTCAAAATGGAGAAAAACAGGAAGAGGAATAGAACCACGTCTCTAGCTAGTCAGTTCTAGAAGATCACTCACGACGTCGTCTTTATCAAACTAGGGGATTCGAGGAGAGCTGGTTTAAGAGTTGTTGATCCACACACTCTTCCCTTAAAATGGACTGGTACTAGAGAGTTTTTGTTCATCTGTTTCCTGCTTAGCAGTTCCACAGTACTTTGTATTTTCCAATGTGCTCCTATAATCAGAACCTCGTTTGTGCCTCATTGATAATTTGAGAAAATAGTGAGGGCAGAGAAAATTTCCATTTGACAGTTAAGAAAATTAAAGCAGAAAAATGGAATGTCTTGTCATGTATCAGGTCATGAGTCACTGACGTACCCAGAACTAGAACACAAATCTCTGGCTACTGGCTGGTGATATGAACACAAGTGGATAATGCAGTATGTAATGAAAGACCTATTAACTGAGATGATTCCCAAGTTCTTTTTGGACATGAAAAGTATGTATATGGAAAAAAAAACTTTGTATCACTTGATTTTCAAACTTTTTTAAACCACCTATTCTTTCCCAATACACAGGAAAAAACGAATGCAGTATTTAAAGGCAAGCTCTATTTTTTCCTCTCGGTTAGTAGCAGTGAATTCATGTCTTAGTCATTCTCAGAATTCAGCAACTGTATTTGTTACTCTTTTTCGTTGGGATTTAGAGACCAAAGAATGTGTTTTTAAAAGCCTGTTAACATAATTTATGTTCATCTACAATATACAAGAAATATGTAAATATTATGCAATTATAAAAAATTACAAATTGCAACTCTTACTAAGTCACATCTGATCAGTTTGCTATTTACTACTTTGCTTCATATTATGGAATATTTAAGCAATACCAGACCCACTCACAGGACAAATGCAGCAACAATCAACTCTTCATCCTTTATTTAGTAGGTCCTATCTGTGTGAAAGATATTTAGCTTATTGTTAAGGGAGATAAAAAGAAGCACAAGAGTTAATTCTTGGATTTCAGGGGCTACAAAGTAATTTGCAGTGATAAAATATCATAGAAGGAAAGATCTAGGTATCTGACAGTGCAAGGATCACATCAAGACTCAAATGGTAAACCAAACCAACAAAAACAAACAAAAAAATCATTGACTAAGCATTTACTAAAGTATGTACTGGACACTTTCTATTAATTTTAATCTTGAACAAAACCCAGTGAGAAAACAGGTACTATTTTTCCTTCATTTTACAGATGAGGATCTTGAGACTGAAAGATTAAGTAACCACTTAACAGTCCAAGGATGGGAGGTCAGGTTATGAACTCAAGTTGGAAGAGGGCATTGGAGCCATTATATTCTCTGTCTTTCATTTATACTGAAAATATTTTCTCTTTTGCAATTCCAAAAAGATCAGAACAGTTCATTTTGATTGTTTCAACAGTTATCCAGATTTAAGGGACAAACCCACTTGACTAAATAAAGTGATCAGTAAAATGATGAGGTGGTAAGAATGAAATGGAAATTGAGCAAAGGAATGTTTCTAACTGTAGGTGAATCTTGGTCCCTGCAATGTGATGTATACTTACGAGACTTCTTGGTGGTCCCATTGACTGGGGGGCTTGAGGGCCCTGTCCCAGCAGTGTTGTAAGCTCTCACGGAAGCAAAGTAGACAGTGTTAGCTTTCAGCCCTGTGATGTTTTTGGTTGTGACATTTCCACTGACCCTAATTTTACCAATCACGGATTCTTTGGAGTCATCTGTCCAGTATAAGACCTGATCATTAAAAACAAAGAACAGAAAATTTTATTGTTTCCTAACAACTGTCAACCACAGTGGCATATGGGAAGAAGTCAGGAGCATAAATGAGAGAATATTTTCCAGTTAAAATGGTTATACAATAATAACAAAATAATCAAAATCCAAAATTTATAGGGAAGAAATAAAAAAAAGAATACAAATTCACAATGGAAATTAGAGAACCTAGGTTTTTTTAGATTATCACAATAAAATATTTCATGAAATATCTAAAGGTTGACAGCTTTAACAAAGGGTATACAATAAGTCAGAAAAAAACAAGATTCATACTATCAATCAAAGACTTACATTATGTTTTACTATTGACATTTCCTGGAGAGTTTTTTAAATCATAGATGAATTAATAATTCAACTTATCCTGAGGGCTTCCTGTGCATTAGCACTGTTAGGCACATTGGAAAAGGCAAGAGAGAATAAAGCATAGTGCCTGCCTTTGAACCTCTTAGAATCTAGTTAAGATATTAGAGTACATATGTAAAAAGAAAGCAGAGAATGCATCCCAGAAAAGTGATATGGAAATAAATGCTAAAAGAATTTGTAGAAACATAGTATCAGGGAGTGATCAGAGAAGGGTTTAAAGAGCAGGGCAGACTAGAGATGAGCTTTGAGAAATAAATAGAGTTCAGATAAGAGGTAAGGCATTCTAGGATTGGAGTGGCAGAGGCATCTATCTGTTACCGTATGAGTAGAACTTTCTGTTTGGACAAGAGGGTTCAGATAAAAAGAAAAAAGAACAGTACAAGGCAAAATCATAATTTTATTCTAACTCCAAAATAAAGTAAACCTTGTAACTCATTTTGTGAATCATTAGATTTACAAGTCAAAGGAACAATAAGTGATAAGTCTCATCCCTTAACTTTGTGAGAATGAAGGCCCATAAATTCAAAGTGATTGGCCTCATTCTAGATAGACTATAAATGACAAATTAGGAGAATTTAGGCTTTTTCTTGTCCCTTAACTGCCTTTTCCGAGATGACTAACTTTTTGCAAGTTATGCTCCAGTTCTTAGAGCAGGTTTCCCAGTGAGACTCTTCTGTGGTTTAAGATCACTGAAGATTAAATGTTTACTTCTCCCCAAAAAACAAACATGACTGGGCTTCCCTGGTGGTGCAGTGGTTGAGAGTACGCCTGCCGATGCAGGGGACACGGGTTTGTGCCCCGATCCGGGAAGATGCCACATGCCGCGGAGTGGCTGGGCCCGTGAGCCATAGCCCCTGAGCCTGCACGTCCAGAGCCTGTGCTCCTCAATGGGAGAGGCCACAACAGTGAGAGGCCCACGTACCACAAAAAACAAAAAAACAAAAAACCTAAAAAACATGACTGCAATTTGGATAATTAAATAAGATAATCACCTGATTACTTTTTTTTTTTTTTTCTTTTCTTTTTTTGCGGTACGTGGGCCTCTCACTGTTGTGGCCTCTCCCGTTGTGGAGCACAGGCTCCGGACGCGCAGGCTCAGCGGCCATGACTCACGGGCCCAGCCGCTCTGCGGCATGTGGGATCTTCCCGGACCGGGGCACGAACCCGCGTCCCCTGCATCGGCAGGCGGACTCTCAACCACTGTGCCACCAGGGAAGCCCCTGATTACTTTTTAAATGCTACCATTTGTTACTTTGCTTGCTTAAGATCACCCCGAAAGGTCCCCTCCATTAATTCCTCTCTATAGCTTTAGACATATACTATCATATACTAAGAACTAGGTTAGTAGTACAGACTGTTGAACAGAGCTATTGCTAGCTGGCATATTCATAGTAGAAAGTGAAATTAATGTGGATTACCTCATAGCCCAGAACTCTTCCAGTGTTTCTATTCCAGGCAATAGCATTCCATGAAACCTCCATTTCTGAAGCAGAAAAACTTTGAACAGAAGTTCCCCTTGGGGCCAGTTGAGGTTCTACCATCCAGAGAAAGACACAACCATCTTCAGCAGAGTTGTTCATGAAAACAAATGCAAATATACATACAGTCTCAAGGAGGAGCATTCCAGTGCTGACCACAACTTACCATCTTCCCCAGAGTAGACAATGGACGTAGTACTCAGGGCTCCTTCTCCTTTCTTATTATAAACACCCACTTTGACTTCAAAGGGAGAGAGGGGGGTGATGCTTTCATTTCTGTAAACAAACCTTGACGATTCTATAAATGGTACTCTTTCCTTGGTCCATGTTGTTGAGCCAACTGGCCGCAGCATGATGATATATCCAAATCCCTCTCCATTCTGTAGTTCTTCTGGAATTGACTTGGGCAGAAGTGATCAATCACTGAGTATTTAGAAAAATGTATTGTACCTCTATTATTATGTTTATTGATTGTTTGGCATGTCTTTTGTAGAGATAGCATGGATATTTACCCTGTTTAATGAAGTATTGAAAAAAAAATACTTCTATTTGGAATGCCAATTAGAAAAATGATCCCAACTTAAGATACTCAGATAAATAAATGAAAAATTTAAATGGAAATGTAAAACAGTTTTTACATGTTTATATATCCTTCCTGATTATTCCTAAATTGTAATAATAAAATGGTTTATAAGATTGTAAGATTTTATAAGCTAAAACATAATTTTGATATAAAATTTTAAACTCAACACAAAATTAACTTGTTAACTATTTCAAGGCTAGCCATGTTTTCCTTTCACATTTTCAATGAATTTTTGTAAAATACAGGTAATATAATCAATGTGTAATAATATTTGCTTTAAAACATATAGACTATTACTCAAACACAAACATATAAGGGACTGTCCAGTATTTTTTTTTTTTGAAACATACATCTTCATTAGTCATAGTATCAATGTGCACTTTTCTTAATATTAAAAAACAAACAACAAAAAGTTTGCTAAGTCCTAAAGAGACAAAATTCTTTGAGTCATTTAAAACTTAAATTTATTAAAATTACAAAACAAAAATAGATACAAGTTCCCCATTATAAATAATTATAACATTATAAATAATCACATAAAGAAGTGAAAATAAATTAGTCCTTGAACTTAGACAAATATTCCAGCTGTTTATAAGAAAGTTATATTTAAAAATGATAGAAGTTATTTAGTTTTTCTAAAGGAAGATGCTTTTTATTTCTGAACATTTTCATGTAGACTAATAAAGGCATACCTGATAGGGCATAATGCTTGAGTCTCTCATGCACACAGCTTTATTCCTGAGGTTTTCCTTACCAAAGGTATCCATTTATTGTATCACATTATCCTGTGACTTGGACCACATCTGGTTATCCAGCAGTGGGCACCAGAACAAAAGGCATCCTCTTGGTCAGAATCTTTGAGGTGTTCTGGTACAGAATCTCTGAATTCTTTTTTTTTTTTTACACATATATACATTTCATTCTTTTTAAAATATTCTTTTCCATTGTGGTTTATGCCAAGAGTTTGGATACAGTTCCCCATACACTAGGGCCTTGTTGTTTATCCACTTTAAATGTAATAGTTTGCTTCTGCCAACCCCAAATTCCCGATCCATCCCCCTCCCTACCCCCTTCCCCCAGGCAACCACAAGCCTGATCTCTGTGTCTGTGAGTCTGTTTCTGTTTTGTAGGTAGGTTCATTTTTGCCATATTTTAGATTCCACATATAAGTGATATCATGTGGTATTTGTCTTTCTCTTTCTGACTTACTTCACTTAGTATGATAATCTCATCCATGTTGCTGCAAGTGGCATTATTTTATTCTTTTTTATGGTTGGGTAGTATTCCATTGTATATTTGTATCACAACTTCTTTATCCGTCAGAATCTCTGAATTCTATAGTGACTAGCAAACCCAATTAATTCCTCTCCCTTATGGAATTTGAATATGAAACATAGGTGTGTTGGGGTAATAATAGATAAACTTAGAGCAAGCAATAAGTAGAAAACATACAGCAGCAGGGACACTGAGGCAGTGGAAGCTAGGAGAAAATCTAAGCTGTAAATTATACAGAGAAGGGATAGAATTTAGCCGTTAGCCAAGTAGAAAACTGTAAGTAAAGTAAATAGGAAGAACTGAAGGAGGAGCTGGAGGGACTGTTAGAACTGAGGCTGGGTTACCAGAACACATGACAGCAGGGTAGGGCTATGGTTCTCAGAACAGTGATGAATGATGTTCCGGTTCTTCTTTTGCCCTGTCTGCTTGGTTACTGAGACTTTTTCCCATCCTTATTACCTCCCATGTAGCTTTAAAATACATCCCCATTAACCAAGATGACCTGAGCTGCTCTCTGCTTCTTGCCGTGTGGAACAGTCTAAGGAATACAGACTGTGAAAAGCAGAAGAAAAATACATGTCCTGAAATCTTAGGAAAGAAAATGCTTCCTTGTGTTGACACTTCCCTTTCACAGGTAGATCAGAATTAAAATGGTTAACTTTGAGTGGTATGGAAGAGATTGATGAGAATTTAAGCTACTTGCTAGAGAATTTGATTTCTTTTGGATGCTTCTCTGATCTTAGATTTAATCAAGATGTTTATTAGTTCATCGGAGAAAGTGGAGGACTTTTGTTTTTGGTAGTGAAGTGCAGTGAATGTTTCACATGGTGTTCCCTCAAGAAAGATCTGAGTCCAACATGCTCAGTTTAGAGGAGAAAAAAAGGCTTATTTAGGTCCTTCCTTTCATTCTTCTCATATGGGCTGAGAGCCAAATGATGGAAAAATATATATAGCTATTTAACGTGGCCAGAAAGAGAGTTTTCTCCTTTAAGCAGAGAAAGTATTCAGCAGAATACAGAAATTCAAAAATTCTTCTGGTAATGAAATCTCTTAAAGCTGATAAAGATTAACAGTATAATTCTCCGCCACCATGTCTGTAAGAACTACATTTTTTGTATAGACCAAGAGTCAGCAAACTATGGCCTTTGAACCAAATCTGGCCTGTAGTCTGGTTTTGAAAATAAAGGTTTTTGGAAACACAGTCACACATGTTAATTTGTATAATGATATGTGGCTTTTGAATGACAATGGCAGGGATGAGAAGTTGTGAAAGAGGCCATGTAGCTTGCAAGGCTGAATAGTTTTACTGGCTGACCCTCTAGGTAAAAAGTGTATCAATGAGCAGTTTGGGTGTTTATTTCTTACTCTACAGTTTTTTATCCTATATGCTTAATTTCTAGTCATGTTTTTTATGAGACATTTATCATAAGCACCTCAAGCTTGCAGGTATTTTGGGTATAAATTAAAATAACATATGAGTAAAGATACCTTTAAAAAAGGTTAGCAGTTATTACATCCCTAAAGTTAGATATCACGTCTAGGTTAGTGGAAAGATAACAAACCAAAACAAATAACCATACACAAAATACACATTACTTTGGCACAGGAGAAAACACGGGTCGATCATACCACAGTGTACTTATAAACCATAATGGTGGAGTCAGACTGAGTTTAGAACGGTGATTGGACCTGGATTAGTGTTGAAAGCTCAATGGGTACTTCTTCATCCACAGTGCGGTGACTTCGGCCTGCAGTGGTCTCTTTATGCCCGAGTTCTTTTTCACAGCATAGTTCAGGTATACTCTGATGGTACCTTTCCTGACCTCCTTTCAGGCTGAGTTAAGACTGTCCTGTCAGTTTCTGAACATAAAGACTTTTTTTTTTAAGAAATTCATTTTTGTACCCCCACTGCACTACTCGTTAGTGTTCACTGAATTGAAAGTGTTACTATGTGCCTTCTGGTGGCTCGAATTAATGTATGCATCTCCTTCTAAGTACACATAACTGATTCCTTAAAGAAGTTTGGGCACCAGAAGAATTTGGCTCAGTAACTGCATGTACATAATGCCAAATGTGAATGATAAATGGGAACTTGCATCCATTTATGTAATAGTTTCTGTTAGTATCCTCATATCTGATAGCCCAAGAAGAAATACACAGAGGGAATTATTTTAACTTAATTTTTTAAAAATATAGGTCAGAAGAAGTTTTCTGTAGAGGATCAGATGCTTAAATATTTTGAGCATTTGGGGATCTAGGGTCTCTTGCAACATCATGAATGCAGCGATACATAACACATAAGAGAATGGGTATGGTCGTGGGTGAATTTGTTTAGGAAAACAGGGAGCAGGCCAGATTTGGCCTGTAGGTGATGGTCTCTGTAACCTGGCTTTAAAAAGAACATTATAAATCGTGGAAAGATTTTTTTTTTTTTGGTAATTCACATCATCTCTATTTAAGAATAGTATACATAGGATTTCCCATTCTCCTCACGTATAGACTGAGTAAAAGCTGTGATTTACCAACCTTTAGTAATTTTTGACCGTGGAGGAGAAAAAACAAGGGGTGAAGTTAGGCAAGTGATGAAATGCTTATATGGCCTTCAAAGAATATTGAAACCTAAATAACCTACTCACCATCCCACAAAACCAATCCTGTTTTAGACTACTTGAGAGTCAGTGTTTCTGTGGCAAACGTGTTTGGTAAACAAGAATAACTTGATTAACTTACTACTCAAGGCACATACAGGAAAACTCTTGGCCTCTCTAAACCATGACTTTGCATACGGACCATTGGAATTCTAATTTAGGACAAAGTAAAAAAGCATGGAGAGTCCTGTAGTCAGATGCTTATCTGCCCACCTATATTGCATTTCTAAGCCTATTTTCTTTTCTGAACGTGGCATTGCCACCAGCTAGCATTGTCATGAGGAGTAAATGACACGAAATGTCCAGCACAGCACTGAAAATCCTGTAAGTGCTCCACAAGTGAGCCACATCTCTCTCTGTGCACATCCATTCATCCAACAGGTACTTCAGGAGGTCGCACCACATACCAGGCACTGTGCTAGGCCCATAACGCATATGTGAAACTAGACGTCCAGAAGAAAGGACAACTTTTATAGCAGCTGCACCTGGTTCCTGGCTCTGTTGTTTACAACCTTTAGAAAACATCTCTGTGTCTCAGTGTTTTCTCATATGAAGAGGGTTTAATAATACTACTTTTTCTCTATCTGTAATAGAATTTTGTTTGTTTCTTTTTAAAAATTTTTTTATTGGAGTATAGTTGCTTTACAGTGTTGTGTTAGTTTCTACTGTACAGCAAAGTGAATCAGCTATATGTATACATACATCCCCTCTCTTTGGGATTTCCTTCCCATTTAGGTCACCACAGAGCATTGAGTAGTTTCTTGTGCTATACGGTAGGTTTTCATTAGTTATCTATTTCATACACAGCATCAGTAGTGTATATATGTCAATCCCAATCTCCCAATTCATTCCACCCCACCCCCTTCCTCCTTGGTATCCATACGTTTGTTTTCCACACCTGTGTCTCTATTTCTGCTTTGTAAATAAGATTGTCTATAGCAGTTTTTTCAGATTCCACATATATGTGTTAACATACGATATTCATTTTTCTCTTTATGACTTACTTCACTCTGTATGATAGTTTCCAGGTCCATCTGTGTCTCTACAAATGACCCAATTTCATTCCTTTTATGGCTGAGTAATATTCCATTGTATGTATGTACCGCATCTTCTTTATCCATTCCTCTGTTGATGGACATTTAGGTTGCTTCTATGTCCTGGCTATTGTAAATAGTGCTGCAGTGAACATTGGGGTGCATGTGTCTTTTGAATTATGGTTTTCTTTGGATATATGCCCAGTAGTGGGATTGCTGGGTCACATGGTAGTTCTATTTTTAGTATTTTTAAGGAACCTCCATACTGTTCTCCATAGTGGCTGTATCAATTTACATTCCCACCAACAGTGCAAAAGGGTTATCTTTTTTCCACACCCTCTCCAACATTTATTGTTTGTAGATTTTGTGAGGAATAAAATGGACCATATATATAGAAGGTCTTATACTACTGTAAAATCATTTACAGATGCAATGAATTCCTATTATTCTGCAACAGGGTTTCTCAACCTCAGCACTCTTGACATCTGGGGGCAGATAATTTCTTCTCATGGCGGGGGGGATGTCCTGGGCATTGTAGGTTGTTTAGCTGCATCCTAGCCTCTATCCAGATGAACCTCTCCCCTTAGTTGTAACCAACCAGACATGCCCTCAGACACTGTAAGTATCTCCTGAGGGATGAAACCACCCCTGCCTCCCAATGAGAGCCCCTCTAACATACCAGACATCATGATTTTTAACTAAAACATCCATAGCCATCATGTTCTTAGGTGTGTTATTAAAATGTCCATGGAAGTGGATATTTTGGCTATGAAAATTATCGCCACAGTGTCAGAAACATGTACACAGGGCAATGAAATAGGGCAAGGCTCTTTTATCAGTTATAGCTGGGGCTCAAAGCTGATAACAAAGGTATGAAGTGCCATGCATTCTAAAGAGAGACATCAAACCATTTATATATAAGTCTACCTGGCGAAACAGCCTATAACCCAAGAGAAATGTACAGAAAGGGAGTGTTGGTTTGTTTAGGGAGAGATTAGTAGGAAGATATTTCTTTTGAGACGGTTGTAGAAAAAGCTGTGCATTCCTACCCCTCCACCCAGGGGAAAGCAAAGGGGCTACTTCTTATCCCTTGCCTAACCAAGTGAAGAGGCTTCAGAAAGAAACACATGATATGTATTGTTTGTAATTTAGGGGATGCAGGTTCTTTTAACTGACAAATGCCTGAGAAACTTCCAAAGGGGAGAGAGACCTGGACAGTGTATTGTGGCAGAGTGAAGAGAGGCTAAGTGGGGACACACTGCACTTCCATGGAACATAGAGCAAAGGTGCATGTTTGCTGAGGGCAAATGTGAAAACCATGTAGGGAGCTATCCATGAGCAACGTTATGGTTGCTCTGTCATCATAGGGTTGCAACCTTATGATGCTGTGTCCACAAAGAGCATCTAGAGGAGAGAGATAACCTCTACCAGAACAGTCTGGCTATGGACCACCAGATTCCAGGAACTGAGGAGACCTTCCGGCAGCTTGCAACAAGAAATGACAACCAAAAGTTTGGGCACTTCTTTGGACACTGCCCCCTTCGCCGCACCACCAAAAACCGCCAAAAAACAAAGCAAAACAAAAAAACTGCTCTATGAAATGTCAGCGTCTGGTCATTTACCATTCCTAGAGTATACCAAAGTCAAATTACAAATGTACCAGCAGTCAGGACTTTTTCTGTCCTTTTCCTCTCCTCCCAATCCCAGTTTACTACAACTCTGGAGGAACTAGTTTGGGAAAGGAGAAATTGAATAGCAGAGTGGAGAAAAGGTGGAGAACTGCCTATGCGTTCCCTTTCACACTAAAGCATTTCTCCGCAGAGGCAGGCCTGAGTGTCTAGAAATGAGAAACTTTAGATTGGTTGAAAGTCTGAAGTTTATGATAATAAACCAGGTTGAAAAAATTTTTAAGTATAAAAATGAACCTACCTGTTGATACATAATAATAATGACTACAAAAGCTATCCCGTGTGCCTAAGCTTTCATCTAGATGCAGGGAAGAACAAAGGAAGGATTTAAAGAACAATGATAGGGAAATTATTTTCTACCTGCTCTCTGCTGAGTCTTACTCATGAATAGTTCTAGAGGTAATAAATAAAATAATTTCTAGTTCATTAACTAATAACAAAAATGCTACTGACCCACCTTCAATAGACATTGAACTTCTGTTTCTTATATTTGGAAGCAAATAGTGTTGAGTTAGTCACACTCTTTTACTTTAGTAGAAATACAAAAAGTTTCCAATACCTCTTTTAAATAATGCATCATCAGGAGTCTCTCATACCACGTATTTTTATATACTCAATAGTGATCAAATAAATCTTCTTTTTTGTTTTTCAGTATTCCTCTTTGCCAGCTAAATCTTTTTCCTTCAAAGTAACTCAGTTGGATAGAAAATTACCTCCCACGTAATGACAAGTTCAGACCGACTTCCTCCACCTCCATTGATGTTTGTTGGTGCCATGACAGGGACTAAAGCAACCAAGAGAAACATAGGATGGCAATTACTAAAGTATCTCTTCATTGGGAAGAATTTTGTTTTTGGATTTCACCTTTCAAAATCTCACGCAGACACATTATGAGAGAGTCTTGCATTTTTAATGAACATAAATTATGTTTACACATATCCAAATTTCTAGGAGAGAGGACACAGTTGTGTTTGATACAAGAGCACCCTGGCTCAAAAATTAATTAAAAATCGACTAACATCGTATATTTGACATTATTATGCATCATCTACTAATTGGCAAAATGATGTTCCATTCAGATGGTAACTGCGACATTGCTGATTTAGTGCCTAATTATACAGTTGTGCTGTAAACAAGTTACTTAGGCAGTCAATTAATTTTTTTTCAATAAATAAACTAAAATAATTTTTCTTTTTGTTAGCCATCAGGATATTTTAACATTTAAAAATGAATCCTTAAAGATATATAAATTTTTAAAATTCTTGTTTTATAACTCTTTGTTTGAATCTCAGATCTCTCAGTACAGAACAGGACTTTTCCTCTAATTTTTCACAATCAAAGTAAAATGTTCTCTGATCAAGGATGTGATTGAGAGGATTCCCTGGGTTTAACTCTAGGACCCTAAGGCTCAGTGGTAGAACATTCCAGACACTGATCATTTTTACAAATTAGGAAAAAATATGTCCTTCAACTATACCCTTGTGAGGACTAGTATAATGAAACATAAATAGTTCAAGGCAAATTGTAAAATCGATGCCAATTGTGAGCATGAGTAGAGTATCATAGTATATAAGCAGAATGAAACTTTATACATGTTGAAGTGTTAAAAAGTATTCTTTTCCCTGAAATAATAGCAAAAGTATGCTAAATCTGTGATAATGGGTAAATCTGCAGGGTATACTTTATATATAGATAAAATTATCTGTATCGATCATTTTTGAATTAAAATATGTAATGTTTAATTACTCATTCCAAGATTTTCTCCCACCATTTATACCATTCAGATAAATCTAGACTACTTATTTTATTTATTCCCATTTCATACATATTTAACTCTATAACTGATACAGTGATATAATAATCTCATTGTTCTTTTAAGTAATAACACCAGACGTTATCTACTTTCATATTCAGATTGACCCTAACTTTGTCTGCTTTGATCTTCATAATTTATTTAAAAGATTGCCTTGAACCTATACCCTGTCTTCTAAGCCTTCCAATGCCTTTGGCCAAAAGCAGCATGAATTGGAATAGCTTCTACAGTTGCAGGGTTTCTAGTACTTGACAGCTTACAGTAACATATTTCAGGACAATTGAATAGTTGAGATACAAAAGGAAATTATCTTAAATTATACTTTAACTCTTTGCAGAAGTTTCCAATATTCTGGGTAATAAAGCTCCCTCTTTTCTTCAGTTTTCAAATGAACCATACGCATCCTAAAGCCATATTGAGAAGAACTGTCTTTGATGATAGCAGCAAACAAACAAACAAAAAAACCCTCACAACCTCTCACTTCAGTATGATTTGGAGCCTCAGGGAAATCATTATGAATACCAAGTCTCATTATGCTACTGAAATGAGAGCGTCAATGGTTAACAGAAGGTGCCATAAAAACTTTACTGTAAAAACTTTAGAATTAACATCAACCCTGCCCAAAACTATCATAATATAAATCAGCTGTAAACAAACAATCTGAAATTGAAGCTAATATCCAGAGTCATGGACCACACTTCTAGATTCTTATCCAGTTGGTCTGTGGTAGGGCCTGGGCATTTCTATATTTAGACATTTCCTTATGTCAGTCTTTATCTCATTTAGGTTAAGGCCCACTGTTATGGTGAATGCTGGTGCCTAAGTCTGGATGTCTGGGTTCAAATCCTGACTTTGTCCAAAACAATCAGCTAACATCCTGGTCTTCCTTTTCTTCCTCTTATCAAAGTAAGGACCCTCCTTTCAGCTCTAAACGTTTAGAATGATTTAAGATATCACTACCAAATATGCTGTTTTCCAGCCATAATCCTATAATAAAATGATTAGCATTACCTTTAGTTTAAAAAAAATGATTTATTGACATCTGACAGTTGCACACACTTGGTTGAAATAGTTTGTTCTTGTTAAACTAAGCCAGCATCATCAGTGATCCTCCATAAGTGACTGGATAAGAATGTGAACTGGTTAAGAATGTGAACTTTGTGAACTACATGCATTGCGCAGATCAGATGTCACCTTGGATGTGAAAGTTTAAGAGTGGAACAAAGGATCCATTGAAAAGAGCTTAAGAAGGTGTGATTTCTGAGACAGGTTCCACTTGTATTCTGCTGTTCAGTGAACCAGTTGATGCTCAGTTAGCACTTCTGTTAAATAAGTTTAAAATTTACCTCATTTGCCTGTGGAAAAATTTATACTATCGCTCAATGAAGCTGCAGCTAGGTCAGAGTTGAGAAATAGATGGAAATGTGTGGCTGGCTGCACCATCAGAGTCTCAGTTAATTTTTGGCTACAACATTTAATGAAACAAGCAGTAACTCATTTGCATTTACAAGTCTACAGATTCTTGAATGGATTTTGGCTAGAAAATAGATAAGAGGACAGCTTTTGAAAAATTCTAATTTTTGACATGCCTGCTTAACTATAATCATCTCTTTTTGAATTCACTTTTTGGGAGAAAATACACCTTGCTCTGTGCACATACAAATGGAAAATAAGAGCCACTGATTTACTGCCTCTGATTTTGGACCAAAAATACTACCCTTCTCACTTATTTTCTTTAGGAACTATACTTTAAAAGGTCTTCCACATCTTTAGAAGACATTGATTTCTTACCTGATGCTTTGGTTCTTAACACTTCTGAGGGTTTACTTGGTTCTCCAATCCCAATGCTATTCCCGGCAACAACACGAAACTCATATTCCACCCAAGGACTCAAACCAACCACTGTTGCATTGTATGTCTTACCATTGAGAATTTCTGGAACTGAAAAGAAGGGGATGCTTCAGACCCCTAAATTGGCACTAGTTAAAAACCATCAGTTATTCAATTAAACAAACACACCATCTGTTTTAGAAAATTATTCAAAACTACTTGTGTCACTTACCTGTAGAAACAGCCTGCCAACCCACAGAAAATGGTGTCCGAGCCTGAATACTAAATATTTGAATGGGACTGTTATTATCTGAGCCTGGTCTCCAGCTTAGTTGAGAAGTAGTACTGGAAATGTGTTCCACTCTTACATCTTCTGGGGGACCTGGGGGACCTTGAAAAATATGTTTTATGATGACTATATTGGAAATTATTAAATTCATGGATTTGAGACAGGGATAGTCTATCTTTTATGCTTAGAAAATAAAATATTGAACATAATGTATTTTAGCACATTATTTGAGATAAAGCCCTATTAATTCAACTTACATGGTGAGAGATTAATTTAGAAATGCTTCCCTTGAAGATTAGAAAATGCCAGTCATGGGATGGTTGAATATCATCCGATAGGGAGTTAACCTCAAAAATTGAGAACCATTCTTGTCCATTCTCTCTTGAAAGCTAACTCAAATAAATGCATCTGATATGGAGACCTTCAGGAACATGTGACTTTGGCCCTGCTCTGACAAGAATGGTTTATTATGAATAGAAAGCATGTCTAAATTTTAGGGACCGACACTGCTTGCTAAGTCTGACCATTCCTTATAAAGAGACAAAACCCACTCATTTCAATATCCATATCTATACCCGTACCCTGGAGTCTTAGAGTTTAAAAAATAAAAAATCTGTACTATTTATCTCACTTTTTTATCATAACGTGGTTACTCAAAGATCTACCATGTATCAGTACATATTAACATTTTTGATTGTAAATAAACTGTGTGCTCATTCATTTTCACCATTTATGCTTACCCCTCACAATTATATCAGCTTCAGCAGATAAACTTTCAAGAGTTGTTTTTACTGTGCATAGATATTTTCCTGAATGATTTAACTGAATATTCCTTATCATCAAATCCCCAACAGATTCCTGTAGATAGATAGGGAAAAAGGTATAAAAACATAGTCATACCCAGCAGGTCCCTTTTTTTTTTTTTTTTTTTTTACAGCTGGATAAATACTAAATATAAGGCAGCTCGGAAATTAGGAGATATACTAGTATCATTATAGTTTCTCATATTTGATCCTTTTTATTATCCCCTTTATTATAATTGCATCCAGAACACAAGCATTTCTATGAAAGACATAAAACAAAATAACACAAAACAAAAACAGATGCAGCTTCATAAACAGACAGTGACTATCCATGCAAATCAATATGGGGAGAATAATCATGAAAGATGTTGATTCATGTAAAAGACTTGATTCATTTTATTAAGCACTTAAAAATTTCAGCAACTTACTCCTCCAATCCTCTCAAAATGAGCCACTCCTTTTTTTAAGTCTATGACATCTCCATTGAAAGACCATACAAATACAACTTCAATGGAGGGGTCATGGGACACCTGGCAGGGTAGGACTATACTCTCGCCAACTGTAACATCCAGTTTGGAAGGCGGCACGGTAATAACAGTCCTCTCTGTTGAGAAAAAATATTATTATTATAAAAGCTTATCAAATGCTAGCATATGGCTATAAAATATATATTTTGAATGGTTTTGCCATTGTTTGAAATTATATAAATACAACATGAAGCTCTACTATACAATATGAAAAATTATATTCCCACTTTTCAAATATTTCTGCATTAATCAACGTAGCCTATTACTTGTAAGAGAATTCAAGACATACTTTCATTTATACTTAATATAAAAATAAGTAGTTCATAGAAAACTGTGGACCTCAAAAGACAGCAGTCCCTACGTAGAGAATGCACCACACCATTTTTATTATTATTTTATTCTGAAATTCCAGCCACAATATTACAATCCACACAATGGTTACAGCTCTAAATATTCTATGTTAATTTCATATACTGTGAGACAAATTGCATCCCTAAGATCATAACTACATTAGTTTATATTATATCGAGATTTATAATCATAAGCTTATATTTGCAAATGTGAATACAACATATTCTATTTCTGACATAGCTGTGATAAAAAATTTCTATTTTAGATAAAGGTGCAGCATGAATAGGAAAGAGGTAACTTTTTTCATCGAGATTTTACAATTTTAGAATTACACATCTATCATAAAAAAATTTCTCTCTAGAAATATGAGTCACAATATCAGCCCTTGCTCTACAAGTCATATCATGTCATTGACCCATTTCAAAGGATAATTCCAAACAGTGTTCCAGCTGGACTTGTGAGTCCTATATTTCTGTGGTTAAAAGAGACTCATAGTGATATCATTTTTGACTACATTTTTTATAACAAAATACATAGTTTTGATTTTAGAGGACTAAGAATTGACTAAGATGGCAACTCAGTAAGCACACACACGCAAAAAACCCTGGACATACATTTGGATTTAGATAGATATGCACTATCTTACCAAAATAAAGTATGTTTTAAGGGATTTACATTTAAGAATTAGGGATTTTGGCAAATTATAGTGAAAGCAAGTATCATACATAAAGAAGTTTCAAAACAAAATGAAATGAGGACCCTGAAAAATCTCTTTCTCTAAAGATCACTCATAAGATAAAGTTTTACCCTCTAGGACATAGGCTAAAAGCTTTACTTTCCTTCTGGCTTCTTTGTGCTGCTCAAGAAATCAAAGTAGCATTGAGGTTGAATTTATATGTTCATATGGATGAGTGTGCCACTGTATTTTATCAATAGAATGTTTAAGTATTATTCCAACATTTTAAAAATTGTGATTTTTCCTTAATAAAAAGTAGGAAGTAATAATCTTGAGCTTTAAGGTACATGTTGATAAAAGAGTCATGGAAAAATAAAAGCACGTATTTTATTTCTGAATATAATGAAGAAAATCTAACTCAATCTACATCAGATTGTATCTGTGTCTTCATATTTTCATATTTTAAAGATGCTCTTTACCTTATTATATTAGACACATGTACTTTTTGTTCTAATTATTTCTGGGGAAAAGTTTAAAGAATGATTTTGTGGACTAAGTCCATTCTTAATTCGAAGCCTTCTTCAGACGTCTCCCACAAAGAAAGAATAAATACTAACCAGGGTTTCAATACCACATTTTAAGACTAGAGAATATTTTCCTTCTTGTAGTATCTTTGAAAAAAATATATCGCTAATATCTTATTTACACTTATGGGAGGATGAGTTGGCTAACTGGTTGTGCTGGTAGAGCAAAATTGCTCTGATTTAAAGTTGTGGATCATGCAGTTAAAATAATTTTCAAACATTAAAAATGAAAGCCTCTCCTTCCATTTATGGCACCACAAAGTGGCAAAATTAGACAAATCATTCCCTATATACATAGTTTGTCAGTAGTATAGTAATAATGACTAAAACTTCATGAATAAGAAGCATTTATAATTCATTATAATATTTACATGTTCTCACTAGTTAATTCATTTATTAACTAATATTTATTGAGCAACTACCAAATTCCAGCTGTCTGCTAAGTATCGGAAATACAATGGAAGGAGAAGGAAAAAAAAAAAAGCACCAAATAAAAATGATGTGGTGCTTGCCTTCACAGAGATTTAAGAATAAAACGAGAGGCTGACATTAATCAAATCATACTCAGAAATACATAGTTACAACTGTGATAAGTGCCATGTATTAGAAGTAAATAATTCTATTAAAATAGTGAATCCTGAGGGATCAGTTTATTGGGAAAGGGTTGCTTTAGCTGACAGTAAAAGGCAAATAGGAGTTAGCTAAGTAAACATAATAGGCAGGGAGAAGTAATTTTATTCACTATGCCGGCAAGAGCATTTACAAAGAATCTGTGCAAAGAAGAATGGTTTGTTGAGGCAAGGTAGCCATTTTGCTGAAAAGAAGTGTTGGAGAGTAAAACAGGAGTGAACGTGGAGGATATGAAGCTTGGTGATGGTGGTAGTCAGAATGTAAGCTTTAGATGTTTTTAGGGCCAGCTACATAATTTTTGGGTCACAGTATGAAATAAAAATGTGGGGTGTTTTTCTTTGAAATTACTTTGCTTTAAAAATAATATATTACCGGGGCTTCCCTGGTGGCGCAGTGGTTGAGTCTGTCTGCCGATGCAGGGGACAAAAAATAATAATAATATATTACCTACAAAATGTAACAGGGTAATAATGATACATGAGTAACAACATAAACATACAAAATGCAAAAATATATTTTTGATTCAATTTTATGTATACATTAATACTTTATTAAAGTTATATCTTGATTGATCATAAGATTTTTCTCACTTTTCTATACATTTATTTATTAGGTCATCAGAATTTATGTTTTAGCAATTTTATTTTTAAGTGATTGACATCGGTTACACATGGCAAATGTAAAATCGCAGATGCTTTTTGATAATTTTTTATTTTTGCAAAGATCTTTCTGTTGATGCAATTGTTATGGAACCATTGAGAGTTGTGGCAACATTGGAATAAATTTCTGATAAATTATTTTGAAATGTGAATCTTAGATCATCTAGAGCTGATGATTCTCAAGGAACAATCTTTTCTAGAAAGATTTATCTCTTCATACAAATCCATTCTGTTTAAGTCTGAATTGAGATGTAAATTTAAACAAGGGAACTGTTACATTCTTTGGACATATCCTGTAACTTGTGGAGGTTTCTCGAGAAACTGAAAGTGGCTTAATGGTTTGTGTGTAATCCAAAACGCCTGTTTATGCATTCTACTAATGTAGCTTTTTTTTTTTTTTTTTTTTTTTGCAGTCCGCTGGCCTCTCACTGTTGTGGCCTCTCCCGTTGTGGAGCACAGGCTCCGGTCGCGCAGGCTCAGCAGCCATGGCTCACGGGCCCAGCCGCTCCACGGCATGTGGGATCTTCCCGGACCGGGGCACGAACCCGTGTACCCTGAATCGGCAGGCAGACTCTCAACCACTGCGCCACCAGGGAAGCCCCTGTTAATTTTTTTAAGATAGGAAAACTGGTGTATTGTTATGTTAAAAAGATCCCCTTGTCATTAAAAAAAACATTCTGAAATATTTATAGAAGAAATTATGATGTTTATGATTTGCCTCTAGATATTTGAGGTGGATGTTGGGGAAGTAGGTGAGGGTATAGGTGAAACAAAGTTGGATATGAGTTGATTGATGAGTACATAGGTGTTCCTGGTACTGTTTTCTCTACTTTTCTGTGTGTTTCTAATTTTCAATAATAATAAAAGAAAGACATAAAGGAAATGATGTGGGTAGTGAATATTTATATACAGAATAGGGAGATATCTTTTCCATTCAGCTTCTAGTGTGAAGAGGACCGACCACTGTTTGAAGGTTATTCTAAGTTTGAATGACATGCGTTCATGGAGAGTTCATAAAATTACAGAATTTTAATATTTACTCTTTTCAGTGTGTTTCAGATTCAGATCATACGAAAACAGCTTGATCTAACAATCCTATCCTTAAGAAGTACAAAGAAAGGCTTAATAAAATATATAATGCTTTTGATGAATAGTCTTACTCAAATTCACCTTGTCAAAATAGACAATGATATTTCCAGAACCCATCTTTAGTTAAGAGCACCTCAGGAGACATGAAAACTAGTAACAAAATTTCTCTCAGAACTGTTAAGCATGATTTCTTTAAACATAAGTGTGGCTTGTTCCCTGTATCAATAGCCAAACACTCTATTACATATCATGATCCCCAGCTACATTTTTACAAGCCAGGGATGGCAATCCATCATGTAATTAGTCTTTCCTAAGCATCCAGAAAATATTACTTTTGGTCACTTTTTGTTTGTTTCTTTTGTACTTTTAACTCAGTTGAAATCTCCATCTGTGAGTGATAATCTTTCACGGTCATTGTTCAGAATAATAACTGCTCAGGTGGTTCTGAATTATCAACTCCTCTCAAAAGATTGACGAATGTTAAGAAAAATCATCAAATCTTTCTCCCTCTGTACAACATGTGATTCTGCCTTCATTTGTCTATGACATTATTGGAAATGTTATTCAGATACTGATATAAAGGAAACTAGTGTATAAATAGCACTTAAAACAGGTGATGAAAGTCTCTGATATTTTCTCTCATTAGTTAACTTGTGAAGACTAGAAATAAAAACTTCTAAAATTCGGTCCTCTTCCTAATTCCTCAGAATCTCAAATTAGCCTCATATCAACATATTAACTCCTCCCATTGCTTTTAATTTCTTCTTCAATCTGTGAGCACATTCCTTCTGTTTATAGGAGTTTCATTAGTATTTCTTTTAGTGCAGATTTGAGTGACAGGTTCTTCGAGGTTTTGTTTGGTGAAAGCGTCTCTGTTTTGTCCTCATTTGAGAGGATATTTTGCTGGGAATAGAATTTTATTGGTATTGTCTTTCAGACCATTAAAAATGTCATTCTTGATTCCCTTAATTCTGTTGTTATGTCAACTGTCATTGTCATTGTTATTCTTTTGAAGATAATGTGTTTTTTTTTAATTGGGATGATTTTTCTTTCCTTTGTTTTCGCTACTATGTGCTTATTTAAACTTTCCTTTGTGTTTATCCTAATTAAGGCTCATATGATTTCCTGAATAGATGGCTGATGTCATTTTCAGTTTTTTTGAGCTCTCTGGAAAATCTTTCTTCAAACTGGTCATCCCGCATCCCTTCTCTGCCCCTTTGGGAACCACAATTTCATGTATGTTAGAGGTGTTCACCATCAACAATATATTCTTTGTGTTCTTTTTTGTCTTTCCTATTGCATTTCCTCTCCATATTGGATATCTTGTATTCACATATCTTCCTCTTTACTAATCTTCTTCTCTACCATGTCTAATCTGTTGTTAAGTCAGTCTATTTTGTTCTTAATTTTAGCCTTTGTATTTTTCACTTCTAGAACTTCCAACTGATGTTTAATACATGCCATTTCTCTTCTGAAATTCTCCATCTTGTCATCTTTTAAAAAAACATACTAATCACAATTATTTTAAAACCCTTGTGTGATAGCTTCTGTATTTGTATCAGCCGTGACTTGTTGCTGTTATCTGATATTTCCCTGGGTTTTGGTCATTTGGTCCTGGCTCCAGCTATTCTTGGTAACATTTTATGAAATGTCAGGCACTGTGGCTCAAAATGTAAATATTTTCATTTTGTTGTATTTTTCCCAAGAAGACTTACTTTTTAAGCAGGCAATTGAAAAAGAGCAGAATCTAGTCAGGAATTGGTACAACTTGAGTCTGAAGTCATTGATTTTAAGTCCTGGTCGGGCTTCCCTAGTGGTGCAGTGGTTGAGAGTCCGCCTGCCGATGCAGGGGACACGGGTTCATGCCCCAGTCCGGGAAGATCCCACATGCCGCGGAGCAGCTAGGCCCGTGAGCCATGGCTGCTGAGCCTGCGCATCCGGAGCCTGTGCTCCGCAACGGGAGAGGCCACAACAGTGAGAGGCCTGCGTACCACAAAAAACAAAAAACAAAAAACAAAAAAAAAACAAAAAAAAATAAGTCCTGGTCAATTTTGCTCTGCTTTTATTACTAAGGGCATAATCCCTGAGGTGTCTTGATTCCAGATTGAATTGTTTAGCTGGCCTCATTCTATTTGGTTGATTATGAGCCCCACTTTTTTCTTTCTGGCACTGTGAGACCACCAAAATTTCTGCTTGAGATTTTTATTTTTTAAATATTTTTACATTATTTGTGATTGATATTGGTATGATGTTTGTGTGATAAATCTACTTCAACTAGTAAGGACAGAAGTTTCTCCAATATTATTAACTTTTTTAATAGATTATGTGTAGGGTTGGAAATATTTAGGCCATTTATCAGTAGCTTTTTAGATAATAGCTTGAACAGTATGATACTTAATGTCATTTGGAAAAAGAAGTGAGCACTACTTTGGACAGATGTAGAAACCCTTAACATAAAAATATACTAATTGTTTATTCAATATTTTATTCAAAACCATTTAATTAGTATCGAACCCTTACTTTCTTCCAGGTATACATCAGTGTGAATACTGAGCAAATAAAACAACACCAAACTAAGGAGCCTTTAGAGGATTTCCATAACAGAGGCCAAAAACTTATCTACAATTTAATAGGAACATTCAGGCTTCTAGAAGGGAGACAAAGATGGAATTGAGACCCATACTTTTGAGGCTATGGGTGAGTCTCTTAATTTCAATATTGTTATCATTTTGGGCCAGATTATATTTTGTCACATGTATGTGTAAGTGGATTCAGAGTGAGGTGGGGAGGCTGTTCTGTGCATTATAGGATATTTAGCAGCATCTTTAGCCTCTACCTACTAGATGTTAGTAGATCCTTCAGTTGTGACAACGAGAAATATCCCTACACATTGCCCTATGTCCCCTAGGAGGCAAAATAAACTTAGTTGGGTATCTATGTGCTAGAGACACACTTTGGGAAAGTGACAGTAATGGTTTAAACTAATGTTTGGTCATTGAAGTTATGGGACCTGGTTAGATTCTTTACATATCTTGTTGCTGAGGCCATTTGTTGGACAATGGGATATGGGGTTTGAAAGAAGGAAAAGAGTGAAAATGACTACAAGGATTTGGCTTGAGCAAGTGTCGGTGTAGGCTGTCATTAATATAGTGGGGATTTACTGTGGCAGGAGCAAGTTCTGGGAGTGAGAATTAGGAGGTTAGTGTTATGATATAGTAAATTGGTAAGTGAAGATAAATTGGCAGTTGGATTTGGGATTAAGATAGATAATTAAGCTGGGTTATCATTTTGGGAATTAGCTTATAGATTTTAATTCGAGGACAGTTCCCTGTGATATTCCAAATTTAGGAAATTGGTAAGATTCAGAGGAACTAGAAAAGGAAATTGAAAAGGAGTGACTCAAGATGTTAAAGGAAAACCTGAAAAATACTATGTCCTGGTAGCCAAGTGAGAAATGTGTATCAAGAACTGTGTGATCAGTAGTCTGATACATTAAGTAAGATGACTGAGAACTGACCGCTGGATAAAACAGTGTGGAGGCTACTAGTCACCTTGTTAAGAACAGTATTGATGAAATGGTAGGAAAATAGCCTGGTTGCATGGATTCAAAACAGAATTGACCAGAAAGATTGAAAAAAGCAAGCTCGTATAGACAACGTTTTAAAAGAGTTTTGATATAAAGGAGAAAAGTCAAATATGGCAGTAGCCGGAGGGGAAGTAAGGTCAGAAAATGACAGCTTTTTAATGATGAGAGTAACAATATGCAAGTACGATGGTGGGAGTGATGCATTAGAGGGGATAATAGAGATGAAAAAGACAAGTGAGGGAGAGGGAGGGGGTAGTGAGAGAGAGAGAGAGAGAGGGAGAGAGGGAGGGGGGAGAGAGAGAGAGAGAGAGAGAGAGAGAGAGAGAGAGAGAGAGAGAGAGACGGAATGTCCCTGAATGTGAGAGGGAATCATATCTAGTGTACAAGTGGAAGATTTGAGTCCATGACCCATAATCTCCCAAACTGTGCTTTCTAGATTACTTGACAAATTTTGTTTAAGCAAAAAATAGCTAAAGCTTGACTTCTTCTAAATATTAGCAGAGAAAAATAGTATCACAATAAAAAATAGGATGTACAACATCCTGGCAATGATAATTGATTACATAGTATTTACTTCAAGTTCTTTATAAACATCTAAAAAATGATGCCAAAAGAATTTTGTTTTCTAAGACATTAATCCACTAAAACAGAGATGAAAAGGGGAGACAAAATCTGAGGAACTGGAATGAAGTTGAATGACTTCTAACTGACTTACTGTAAAGGTCAGTCATAGGCTGGCAGTGGGAAGGCTGAGGAGAAAACTTATTTAGCATGTCTTTATGAATTAATTCATTTTGGAATTTATGAATAGGATGCTATTTGGTCTGAAGAGTGTTTTCCCATCTCAGAAGAAGGCCAGCAAATTACTTTCCTGAGAGGATATGCAACAGAGGGTCTCTGAACTTCTGGTCACCAAGCAGTTAAGGGTGGGGGGCTTCTACTGAAAATAGAGGAATCAAGGAAACATGTACAGGGCGAGGGCTGAGATCCATGTGTTGTAACCTTATGCAGTTCTGAGGGTGCTGTCTGCTGGGCTTTTGCTCTCCAGGCAGGAAACCTGGGTGGGAGGTGAGGGACATTTTCCTAGGGATCTGATGAGCCTACAAGAAAAGATCCAAATATAGTGACCTTAGAGTTTTCCAAGGAAATATCTTAGCCAGATCATCTAAATGTGAAGTCCAGTCATTCAAAAATCCCCACACTTGATCAGAGCTTTCTGTAAGACTTTTAGTGACCCACTCTTAAATATGAGCAGACAACAGATGCACAAAGTATCTTTGTACACCTCTTAATAAAGGATAGGGATTAAAACAAAGAAAAAGCAGAAAGTAGTTTGGGACAACAGAGACCGTTAATAAAAATTAAACTAGAAAAGAAAAAAACTACAAGCAATATTTTCAGAGGAAGGGGGAGAAAAAGAGCAAGGCCAGAAAATAAAAGGACACAGAAATTCTTTCAAAATAGCAAAAACAAAAATACAATAGAAAGTCTGGACGATAAAGTTGAGAAAATCTCCTAGAAGATAGAGCAACAAAGCTATAAAATGGATATGAGGAGAGAGAAACAAACAAAAGTATGTGTGTGTGTGTGTGTGTATAAATCATGAACATGTATATAAATTATATGTATCTAAATATATATATAATTATATAAAATACAATATTATATACATAGATAGGTAAATAGTTACATACATACATACATACACACACGCATAAACTCGAATACCAGTTTAGGAAATCTATTAAATAATAGGGATTTCAGAAAAGGAAATGGAGTAAATTATTAAATTATTTGGGAAGATATTCCAGGACCAAGAACTACGAGTTTCCAGGATGACAAAGTACACCAAATGCCCTGTAAAAAGGTTGAAAATAAATTTACACCATGGCACATCATCATGTAATTGTGGGACACTGGGAAAAACAGACTTCTAGAGAGAGAGAGAGAAAAGATGTCACAAACAACAGGTCAGAAATCAAAATGGCTTCAGCTTTTAGAGCAGAGTAACATCTCCAAATTTATGAAGAATCCTGATTTCCAATCCAGAATTCTGTTTCCAACTAAACCATCAATCAAATGTAATCATAGTGTAAAGACATTTTCAAACATGAAAGATCTCAAAAACATTGCATTTTTCTTAAATTGTTTCTCAGAAATCCATAGGAAGATGCAGTTTATCCAAATGAGGAAGTATGTCAAGAGAAAGGTATGGTGCTTAGGAAACCAGGCTCCCCGGCACAAAGGTAGATTGATATTAAAGGAAGAAAGTTGAGATAGAACTGAGGGATGAATTGTTGCCAAGTCCGTAGAAAACTAAGCAAACAAACAAGAAAATTACTAACTCTAGGAAAAGCAAGCACAGGAAAATCAAAGCTAGTACTCTGAAATAAACCCTGTAGAGAAAACAAACAAGGAAATCAGTGTGATAGAGTCTTTAATTCCCCACCTCTAGCAAGCAAGAAATGGAGGAGTTTTTAATCTTTATTAATACATTTTTCCTCTTTGTACATATACTTGCAGTAGGCTAGGTTGTTTTATATCCACTAAAATCTACATGCAGTACTTGGTATTTATATTATATTCCACCATAGGCAGAGCATGATCTAATTCCAATGTACCAAGTAACCATGGTCAGTATATTACAGTTTCTCTGCAGTTACCATAACCCATTTATCTTCCACTTCAATATTTAAATGATTTAGAACAAATATTAAAAGACTACCCTGAGCCTCAGAGTAAAAGAAACAAATGAAGAATTGTCTGGAGAAAGTAATTGTCTAAAATTTGAGTTGTCTAAATGAGAAAACAAGTCTAAGTATCAGGCAAGGTAACACTGAAAAATTCCCTAGCAAGTAATAATGCAAAATGTAAACACAGATCTTCTGTATTAACAAATAATCAAAACAGAGCCTGACATCTATTTAAAAAGAGCATGCACTGTAGATTCTGCTTAATGAATTAAATATGCCAACTACTCACTTTCAAAGCAGTAATACATAATAGGCAATGACTATTTATGGGATCATATTTATATTTCCTATAAATAGATAGCATTCGCTCAGTCCTCCAACTGTAACTTTATGCTGGGTTGTAGTAAAACATCAGGTTGAAGTGTTCTATAGTTTTAAAAGGGATAGAATGAGGAAATTTTACTTTGCCTGCCTAAAGGACCTAATAGAAAATGTTTTCTTCTGAACATTTATGTTGGGATAAGGGTAGATGAAATGAGAGAATCAAATCCAGAAGAGGAGAATCAGAGTCAATCAATTCATTTGATTATTTTTCCCCTCTACACCCCCTTGCCCCCCTCCTACCCCATTCCTTTTTTTGTCTTGAAAGAATTTGCTAATAACTGTTTCCTTGAGTGTTCAGGATCCACAGACCTAAAACAGAGCTTGCATCTGAGAGTTTTTTTTTCTTAATGTTGTAATGACACACATTTTTCCTAAAAAATGTCACTAGAGCTTGAGTGACCACTGTGCTGGTTTAGAAATAGAATGCCTAAGTAACAGAGGAGTCTAGTCACTTCTTTTAGCTTCAGACTGGAATCAAGACAAAAATTACAGAACTTCCAATTCCTAACCCAATAGTCAGGGCACAAGTGTGTACAAGTTTGGGAAGGAAACTGGAGACAAAGATATTTATAATTCAAGATTTTTTTTTTTTTTTTTTTTACTACACAGATTAAACCTACTGTTGGTCAAATTTTGTTTAGTTTTGTTCATTTTTAATAAAAACAGAAGGTTGACAGCTAGTGATTTAAGCTGAGTGAGAGAAGACAGATGCCAAAGAGTATATTCTGTATGACTGCATTTGTATAAAATCTATGGCAGAAAAAAATCGTAACTGTACTTGCTTCTAGGACTGGGGTGGGGGTAGGGATTGATTAAGAAGGGGCATGAGGGAAATTCTATAGGATGATGGTATCTAGAGTTAGGGGTTACGCAGGTGTGTACGCCTTTGCCAAAATTCAGCAAGTGTACACTTAAGACATGTATTTCATTATATA
Organism: Lipotes vexillifer; assembly: GCF_000442215.2. NCBI lineage: Eukaryota > Metazoa > Chordata > Mammalia > Artiodactyla > Lipotidae > Lipotes > Lipotes vexillifer. The sequence continues at coordinate 882,964 of NW_006775616.1, read as the reverse complement.
TGTAAAGTTTACCTCAAATGATAAAGATGTAAACAAATACTGAACTCTATTTAACAAAGGAAAACTGAAGTATTTAGGGGGAAGTACTAATATCTGCAAGTTACTATAGTTTTATTTTCTTTGAACTTTAAACAATGTCATGTAAAAGTGTCTCACGTAAGTATTATTACATAAATTTACTAGAAGGGAAAAAAGAGTTCTGCCACTTAATAACAAGGGACCTTGGCAAGTACTTTCAGACGTCTATGCCTTAATCTCTAATGATCATCTGCTTCAACGTGTTGTTCCGAGGGTTCAGTGAGATGATATACATAAAGCAGCTATAACAGTGCCTGGAGCAGAGTATGTATATTTAATAGAGTGTAATTAATGATAATAATAAAGAATACAACATCAAACAGCAAAAACAAACTCTTTAGGATTTCATGCTAGTTAGTAATTGAACTAGTTAATCTAATTTCAAAGTTTCTGCTTTTCCTCTCTTTAAGAAGTGGTATGTACTCATCTGTCTGGCCTCTTTATTTGGTATAAAGCACAAGCTATACACCCCCTATTTTTATTAAGAATAAATAAAACAAAGCAAAATTTTAACCAATAATAGGTTCAGTGATAATTTTCTTGCATAATAAAAAAGTACAGACTTATAATTCATTAATTATAATTAATATATAACATCCTTTACATTATATATTGTATAATATATATTTAAAAGAAAAAAGGCTGCTTATTAACATGCCTGGAAATTTCATCTGAGTGGTATGTGCTACATTTTTAAAAGACTATGAACTAAATTGTTATGAAGACTAAAATAATATTGATATTATTGTGTTTGCTTACATGAAAGCTTTTTGTTTGTTTTCTCCTTTATACTTGAGGAGATTATGGAATTCAGGTCTCAAGAACTCAGCGTTATTTTCAATACTGGAGGGGGGAAGAAAATTTCATTTCTAGACAGTATAAAAATTCACTATATATTTTTTCACCTTAAGAATACTTCCATTAATAATTTTTAAATCAATGCCTTCTTTCTATTAAATGTTTTAATTCATTCTTGTAGAAAATTGGAATGTAGAATTAAATATTTGGGGAAAGGTATTAGCAGTACTGGGAGACTTCAACCACTACAAAAAGATGGATGTAGTCCATTGTGTCTTGTCATTTCTGTGAAATTGTATTTTTGGTTTACTCAGTGAAGCTGGGCTTCTGGATACAGCTGGGCTTAACACCTCAAATCTTTTAAACTGCAGTGTAAAGCCACAAAGTCTCCAATTATCTACCTATCTCGATATTTTCTTAGTAAATGTAGAACCATATTAGTGAACGCCCTCATTCTGGAGAAAATGGGTAGGCCACTCTCCATGCTGATAAAATAAAGACTTCTATCACAAAGAATAAACAACTAAATGAGCAGCAATAAACTTAATTTGCACATTAGATATGCTTTTCCAAGTTCCGACATTTCAGTTGAAAATAATGCTGAAGCAATGAGGCCTATAATTGGACATCCAAAACTTCTCCAGTGGGGAAACAAAAACAAATGTTGCCTGCAAACAAGATCATTTTTATAGCCTGCTGTTACTCTGCTTTTTAATAATTTTCCAAATGCCAGATCAAATAATTTCCCCTTTTATGTGATTTTCATACACCTCTTAGTGTATGTACACATTGTAATTTTACTAAGTCCCCCAAAATGAAAACATTTAAACTCTCTTTCCTTTCCATTCTCTGTCTGTGCCTATGGAACATGTCCTCAAATTACACTGGGCATCTGCTGGGGTTCTGGTAAGGCTGGTGCTAATTGCACTCCTTGTGTTGAATAACAAATTGTTTTATCCTGTCGCATAGCAGAATAGAAATTTCCAACATACAGTGCAGATAACTTCAGAATCCTCTTGACACAGATAAGCCATATCAGCTAAAAACTAAGCTGGAAAATACCTTAGTCCTGTAACTATTATCTTTTTACATGTTATCTAACAACAACATTTTTTGCATGACTGAGGCAGATAAGTAAATTCAAAGAAAGATGATTGTTTTATCAGCTTTACTGAAATTTCTCATTTGCTCCTTACCACCCTATTACCAGAAAGGTCACTGTAAGATTTTGATTTGAGAAATAAAATTATATTTGACTGTATAATGACAATCAGATGAACATTATAGACAAGAAAATGCAAACATACACACACACACACAGGTGCACACACACATATACATACATACACAGAGAAGTATTAAATCGTCTTAACAAACAGCCAAATGGCTACACTCTTAATAGTCAAGAAAATATTTGAATCAATGCATAGTATTATGATTCCTTCTCACATTAAAGCTTCAAATTTGTAGGTTGTGAAATAATAATTTTGGCAGTGATATCTTCAACTTTCCCACATGAAAGGGAATTAGAGATAGCAGTCTAGTTAAGAAGCTATGCTAATGATAGACTTATCTTAGAACAGTACTTGTGTAAAAATCCCACAGTTTAATAAAGATTATACATTACAGATCAGTAATAAAGTTTCTAAAGATGCTTTTATCCATACTGTACACATTTTGTGTTCATATAGTTTTTTTTAATGTATGTGTTATTATGTATGTATGTGTCTATTTATATTGCATATGATGGTTACTGTCAATGGCAAAGAAGCAAGAAATCCCCAAATCCCTTTCAAATGGCACGTGGATATTTCATGAAGGTTAAAAATAACAAACACAATTTCCTTCCCATTATTAGATATAAATGAGTGAAAATAACTTGATATTCATGCATATTGACATAAAGCCCTTTTTGCATATGTAAATCATCCTCTGGTATTATGCTGAAAATACCAGAACAGTGAGTTCTCCGCATGAAGTCTTTCAGATTTTCATGTATTTTCATATTTGTCCCCCCTTTCAGAGTGTGGGGTTCTCTATGTATTAGAATTATGTAACTACAAACCGTAAAATTGGGAAAGTGAAAGCATTTACAAGTTTGTTATTTGCCTTTGATGTTCTTTATTGTGAAGTATTCTAACAAGCGTAAACCCTGAAAAGTTGAAAACTTTCAGATTTTAGAGCAAGGAAGTCAGGATGGAAATTATCTCTGAGAACTAAGGGGAATGAGGTGAGATCCTTTCACTCAATCAATAAATATTTATTGAACACATACAGTTCCCAGGACTGTACTAGAATTTGTGATGTCCCTGCCTTCTTTATGCTTCTTTTCTAGAGGAAGGGAAATATAGAAAAAAAAAAAATACATGTAAATAAGTGAATTATATCCTTTGTAAGAAGATGAAATGTGCCACAGAAGAAGAAAGAGTAGGAAAGATAAAGTTGACCAGGAATGTAGATTGAGATAATTTTGTTTCAATAGCTCCAGCAAAAAAACACTAGAAATAAGCAAAAATATATCAGTTTTTTAACTGAGCAATCATAGTTATTTTCTTACTCATAGACAAGAGTGGAGTGCCTGAGGATTATGGTGTGTTTTATGGAATATCCCAAAATACGTATCAACTTAATTCTATCTTAAGAATTAGGAACTATTTAGTAAGAAACATGGCTATGTTTCACCTCTGCAGTATCCAAATTCCATAATTAGAACTAAGTTAGTAGCTGCTCCCGAGTTTCTCACATTTATGTGAGTCTTCTCCTTTTACTTTTCTTCCATTAATTAGTAATTGACAGCATTAAGACAGCATTTAGCTAAAGGCTAAAGAAACATTTGAGGAAAAGAAACTATCCATTTAGCTCAATCTATTAACTTTTTTTCTTAGTCTCTTGGGTGAAAGCATCCCCATCATTGTATTTCAGCAGG